>NC_053390.1:760479739-760798489 GCF_905171765.1 Bufo bufo | reverse complement strand
AGAGGATGAGGAGGGTGCAGAAGCGGAAGGCTGAGTGAGCCACTCAACCAACTCTGGTGCGTCCTTTGACGTAATCGCACGCACTTTCTCCAACTTCCCACTTAGTTTCCGGCCTGGTGCACATGCCCGACCCCTACCACCCCTGCGGAACAGCCTGCCTCGTCCTCTGCCTGTCATTTTCAAAATGACCCTGTGCCAAAATCCCTAGAGAAGAGCAGTATTTGTGGAAGCAGGTATATCGCACCCCTCAATCAGTATTTTGTGACAGCAGGTATATTAAACCCCTTAATCAGTATTTTGTGGAAGCAGGTATATAGAACCCCTTCATCAATATTTGGTGGAAGCAGGTATATCAATCCCCTTAATCAGTATTTTGTGGAAGCAGGTATATAGAACCCCTTAATCAATATTTTGTGGAAGCAGGTATATCGCACCCCTCAATCAGTATTTTGTAGAAGCAGGTATATAGAACCCCTTAATCAATATTTGGTGGAAGCAGGTATATCGTACTCCAAAAATGAGTGCCAACACAGCTTTGTAGACATAACTACAAAAAAGTTATAGGGAGTCAGAATTTGGCGATGAAAAGGAAAAAAAATATTTTCCCAAAAATTGAATGTAATTTTTTTTGTATTAACACAATACAAACTATATAAATTGATATCATTGTATTCATACGGACTCTAAAAATTAAAGTAACCAGTGTGTTTTACTGCATAGGGAACACTATAGATGCAAAACCCATAAAACTGTGGTGGATTAGCATCTTTTTCCAATTCTATCACATATGGAATTTTTTTTCCAGCTTCCTACCACATTGTATGCAGTATTAGATGGTGCCATTAGAAATTGCAACTTGTCCTGCAGAAAACAAGTCTTCATAAGTCAATGTGAAAGAAAAACTAAAGAAGTTATACAACTAGGAATGCAGAGAGTAAAAAACTGAAACACAAAAACCAGAAAATCCTTTGGGGCTGAAGAGGTTTAATGTAATATAACAAAAGAAGAATGCTAAAATTGATGTTTTCTATTAGGATCATAATATGTCTAAATTGAATGGATTATAAATTGAAATTTAGGGCTCTTTCACACTTGCGTTGTTCTTTTCCGGCATAGAGTTCCGTCGTCGGGGCTCTATGCCCGAATAATACTGATCAGGATTATCCCCATGCATTCTGAATGGAGAGAAATCCATTCAGGATGCGTCAGGAATCAGGATGTCTTCAGTTCCGGAACGAAACGTTTTTTGGCCGGAGAAAATACCGCAGCATGCTGCGCTTTTTGCTCCGGTCAAAAACACTTGCCGCAAGGCCGGATCCGGAATTAATGCCCATTGAAAGGCATTAATCCGGATCCGGCCTTAAGCTAAACGTCGTTTCGGCGCATTACCGGATCCGACGTTTAGCTTTTTCTGAATGGTTACCATGGCTCCCAGGACACTAAAGTCCTGTTTGCCATGGTAAAGTGTAGTGGGGAGCGGGGGAGCAGTATACTTACCGTCCGTGCGGCTCCCGGGGCGCTTCAGAGTGACGTCAGGGCGCCCCACGCGCATGGGTGACGTGATCACATGGATCACGTCATCCATGCGCATGGGGCGCTCTGATGACTGTAAACTGATGACTGCCTGTAGACTGTAAACATGGAAGCAGTCTGCATTTAACTCTGCAAGTTACATTTAGATCGTGATGCTGCAGGAATGGGGAGTCAGTTGTCAGTAACATAGAGAAGCCAAAGACATGTGATCGCTTATGGCTGGATAACGGTATGAGCTGCAGGGTCTTAGCAGACACAGATCAGCTCTGCAGTAAGGGTAAACAGTCTTGGAAAATTACTGGTGGCTGAATTTCTCTTGTCAACCTTTTTTACAGGTGGAATCAGCAAAGAAATAAAATGTAATGTAATGTTATAATGCTATCTGAAGGTCTTGCAAAACCTAAAGCGGGGACAGACAGTGTAAAAATAAAATTTTTAAAAAGACAAAATAAATGAAAAAATAATAATAAAACTCCAACACTTGTAAACACTGTAGTTTTCAGCCCCGCCCTCAGGTAGTATAAGCTATAGTTGCTCTTTATGCTATTAATTGACTATTTTGATCTTTTTTTTTTTACATTCCCCCCGGTAAAAAACTACTAAAATAGAAAGTAAATAAAAATAAAATCACATCACTAAAATTACACACAAAAATTATTTAACCAAACACAAAAAGTTATAGCCAAAGAAGACGAAATTAACCAGTAGAACAGAAATTGTGCCTAATTGTTTTGTAGATCTGCATTTTATAGTTTTATTAATATTTTTCAGTTATCAACCTATCTCTTTACTTTTTAATTTAACTAATATTTTCTTGACAAAAATATTTCATTGGAAAAGGTTCACAAAAATTGATTGTTTTTGTTTTCTTTTTTGTGAACTGGTGAATATTATTGCTAAAAAATAGCTCAAAACTAAAGTAAACATAACCGCTAACATACTCCATTAAGGGACATTAGTAAAGCTCAAAGAACCTTATCCAACAAAAGATAGAAGATTTGTCTGTAACATCTTCTGATGTCTGCATGTAAAATACTTCTGTGCCGACTGATGAAGTAGAGGATGAAGATATAAATGCATGCATATCTATTCATGAACAGAAATAAATTACAAGGCAACAAATGACAGCCATGACAAAAGGCAAAGCTTGTTCAATTCATTCATTTTGAAAACTTTGCATTCAGACTTCAAAACCTTTGCTTTAAGACTTGGGCTCCATTGTGGGTTTTGGTCATCAAGTCAAAGTAAAATCTCTGCATTACACTGACAAGTAATGGGGAAGATTTACTAATCCTGTCTAATAATTAGACATTGTAAGCTTCAAGTAGACAGTGTGAAAATGTACCAGAGTTATCACAGTGTCTGATGCTGGATTTTAGATTTGGTGCATCTTAAAACTGTCTAGATTAAAGGGGTTGTGCAAGCAATATTTATTGATGACCTCAGGATAGGTCATCAATATCTGATAGACACCCGGCATCCCCCGCTCATCAGCTGTTTGAAGAGGATGTGCTGCTCCATTGCTCCATGTGAGCGCTGTTTCCTCTTCATTGACAGGCAGTGAAAACATCATCATGCCAGGTCCTGTCACTCAAAGTGCAGGGGACTCGGCAGTTACAGAGAGAGCAGAGCCTCTAGGAGTAAAGACAACACCCCCGTTGCTCCTAGAGGCTCATTTGCATATATTAAAAAGTCATTTTTTTCCAGCAATGCAGACACATATGAACATGGGACAAACACAGATGCCTTCAGCTGGCAAGTGCACATGTAACAGGTCAGTCAGTGTCATAGGTACAAATCAGCTGACAGATGCCTTTTAAATCCCTTTTTAGCGCAGATTGCTTTAATAGAAGGTGATCCTAAATGAGGTCGCCCTTCTGTTAGGCATGGCCTAGCAATACTTACAAAGCAAAAGGGCTATCATGTGCCCCCTCCACTAGTGATAAGTTTATGTCTAGAAAACCATCAATCTCGAAAAAAGCTTGTCCAGTCCTGACAAGTCAACCCCTTTATCTTGCACACATGAATCTTAAAACAATATCCTGTGCAAATTGTCAGAGAGCAGTTCAAAGTTTAAAAAAATCAAAGAAGAATCTGACAGACTGTGTGCTGCTCATAATAATTATGTTTTGCGTAATATTAGACTTGGTGAGATTTTGGTTAAGTTATTCTTTGAAAATAGTAATTTTCATCCCTTTACTGTTGACACAAATATATCGAAGTGTCAAAGTCAATTCCGCATTCTTACTGATTTAGCTTAAAGGGCACTGTTATTAATAATTACTATTGTCAAAGATTTTCATCTCTTGAAAACTGTCTAATTGACTTATTTTATACACATTTATAGTACAATATTTGTCTGATAGTAATATGAGCACATCCTCGATTTCTACGTATGCAAAATAACCGTGGAGCCCCATTTATGGGTCTTCAGCACAGTGAAAGTCAGATATTCCTCAAAGGAAGGAAAACCAAGCAAAGGGGTGTCCCTTTATTTGAGTAGTCTCCAAGGCATTGCTCCCGGTTAGCCAGAATCCTAGTCGAAGGGGTTGTCCGGGTTCAGCTCTGAACCCGGACATATCCCCATCTTCAGCCAGGCAGCCCCTCTGATATGAGCATCAGAGCTTTTCTGTTTACAATCTTACACTACTAGGCGTCATGCGTCATGAGTAAGGGGGTGTGACCCCCGAAACGTCGCTCAGCTTGGAATAGCAATCGGTTCAGCGGTCTCAGAATTATGAAGCATTGCAGCTATGTTTGTATATAAAGAATAAAGAGATGAAAAAGTGCAAGTCACGCTTCTAAAGAGTGAGTATCATTTAAATCTCACATATAAGTTTGAATAAGACTAATTCCATCAATTTGGATCCAACAGACATTCTTTGACAACAGCCATACATTTTTTAACTATCTCTTGATGGCTGAGTGACTTATTGATTTGCTTTTAGTTAGCTTTTTGGGAAGCAGGATAGAGAAAAGGCAACAATTCTAATCTTTTTGGGTTTTGTTATTGCAGCAAACACCGCGAGTATGATTACAGCGATACCAATTTTTTTTATGTTTTACTACTTTTAGACAAATCACTGAATAAAGTGGCCTAAATGGGAGGAAATACTCAGAACCCCAAATACTGTAGCGTATTTATAAACGGGGGAGCAAAACCTCCTCATGTGATCCGCTGCAAACGGCAATCCCCAGCAAATAATGCATACAATGGAGGATGGTGGCAGCGGACCACATGTGCCACAAAAAAATCCTAGACAATATGGGATAATGTGTGGATTAGACTAAGAGAATAAATAAATCACTGCAAAGGTGCACTACAATATACAGTGTATGCAAATGAAAATACAAGGCTAAACCCTCACGCTAGATGTTAAAATGAGACTTTAGCCAATATATTCCGTTCAAGAACATATCGGAGTCTGCGGACCCCGTCAAGGTATTTCAGTTAGCTCTAAACCTACCCATAGTGTGTGAACACAAGGTCCGACTCACAGCCAAGCTTCCACAAACCTCCAAAGTGAGATCATAAATACAATGAGAGGAGGGAGTAGGCTGTGATGCCCAACTATAACAGGCTAGTGTGACACAGGCTATAAGGTGCACCAGAATTTTACCAATGATAAAAAATGGCACATTCCATATATATAGAGACAAATCACTTATATGTTCTTGAATAAAATACAGTCGTGGCCAAAAGTTTTGAGAATTACATAAATATTGGAAATTGGAAAAGTTGCTGCTTAAGTTTTTATAATAGCAATTTGCATATACTCCAGAATGTTATGAAGAGTGATCAGATGAATTGCATAGTCCTTCTTTGCCATGAAAATTAACTTAATCCCAAAAATACCTTTCCACTGCATTTCATTGCTGTCATTAAAGGACCTGCTGAGATCATTTCAGTAATCGTCTTGTTAACTCAGGTGAGAATGTTGACGAGCACAAGGCTGGAGATCATTATCTCAGGCTGATTGGGTTAAAATGGCAGACTTGACATGTTAAAAGGAGGGTGATGCTTGAAATCATTGTTCTTCCATTGTTAACCATGGTGACCTGCAAAGAAAAGCGTGCAGCCATCATTGTGCTGCATAAAAATGGCTTCACAGGCAAGGATATTTTGGCTACTAAGATTGCACCTCAATCAACAATTTATAGGATCATCAAGAACTTCAAGGAAAGAGGTTAAATTCTTGTTAAGAAGGCTTCAGGGCGTCCAAGAAAGTCCAGCAAGCACCAGGATCGTCTCCTAAAGAGGATTCAGCTGCGGGATCGGAGTGCCACCAGTGCAGAGCTTGCTCAGGAATGGCAGCAGGCAGGTGTGAGCGCATCTGCACGCACAGTGAGGCGAAGACTTTTAGAAGATGGCCTGGTGTCAAGAAGGGCAGCAAAGAAACCACTTCTCTCCAAAAAAAACATCAGGGACAGATTGATCTTCTGCAGAAAGTATGGTGATTGGACTGCTGAGGACTGGGGCAAAGTCATATTCTCCGATGAAGCCTCTTTCCGATTGTTTGGGGCATCTGGAAAAAGGCTTGTCTGGAGAAGAAAAGATGAGCGCTACCATCAGTCCTGTGTCATGCCAACAGTAAAGCATCCTGAGACCATTAATGTGTGGGGTTGCTTCTCATCCAAGGGAGTGGGCTCACTCACAATTTTGCCCAAAAACACAGCCATGAATAAAGAAATGGTACCAAATCACCCTCCAACAGCAACTTCTTCCAACAATCCAACAACAGTTTGGTGAAGAACAATGCATTTTCCAGCACGATGGAGCACCATAAGGCAAAAGTGATAACTAAGTGGCTAGGGGACCAAAACGTTGACATTTTGGGTCCATGGCCTGGAAACTCCCCAGATCTTAATCCCATTGAGAACTTGTGGTCAATCCTCAAGAGGCGGGTGGACAAACAAAAACCCACTAGATCTGACAAACTCCAAGAAGTGATTATGAAAGAATGGGTTGCTATCAGCCAGGAATTGGCCCAGAAGTTGATTGAGAGCATGCCCAGTCGAATTGCAGAGGTTCTGAAAAAGAAGGGCAAACACTGCAAATACTGACTCTTTGCATAAATGTCATGTAATTGTCGATAAAAGCCTTTGAAACGTATGAAGTGCGTGTAATTATATTTCACTACATCACAGAAACAACTGAAACAAAGATCTAAAAGCAGTTTAGCAGCAATCTTTGTGAAAACTAATATTTGTGTCATTCTCAAAACTTTTGGCCACGACTGTATATTGGCTAAAGTCTCATTTTAACATCTAGCGTGAGGGTTTAGCCTTGTATTTTAATTTGCATATATTGTAGTGCACCTTTGCAGTGACTTATTTATTCTCTTCTAAGCCACATCCATATTGTGTAAGATTTTTTTGTGGCACATGTGCTCCGCTGCCGGCATCCTCCATTGTATGCATTATTTGCTTGGGTTTGCGTTTGCAGTGGATCAAATGTGGAGGTTTTGCTTCCTTGGCTATACTGTAAATATGCTACAGTATTTGGGGTTCTGATTGTAAGACACTCTCCTGTTTTGCAGTCCACTGGGGCCCCCAGGAATTCTCGTGGGGCTCGGCGTGCAGGGGACTCCATTGGAGTAGTGGGACAGGTCACACATGTGCCTGCGGAATCTGCGGTTTCAACTCCTTTGTGGGTGGATGCGGTTCCGGCGTCCGTGCCGCCATGATTGCGTATCCATGCTGCTGCTGTGAACCTTCAAACATGGTAAGTAGACATCTGTTGACATGTCTGTGCATGGCAGTACAATAGAACTACCATTACATGCTGATTTGATCCAAGTCTACACAGCAAAGCTGAAAACTGATTGACAGAAAACATGAATATCAGCCTATTCTGTGTGCTTCCCATCAAAAGTATCAATAAACCATAACAGAACTCATGTTTGATTTTGCTATCTATAATGTTTTTACAGCAATAATAGTGGGGTACTGTCAACCAGAAAGAAAAAACTATGTTATGTGAAATATAGACAAGTACTTTATAGCTATAACGTAAAGTGAATTCTAAAGATTTGAGAATGAATAAGCTTACGCAGGCTACGTGAATAAATATATTTACTTAATGATTAAATATAAGATAACACAAAGAAATACTTGATCATTCTATAACCCATGGCTGTCTACCCTGTTATAACACATAACTGACACCCCAGGGCGTACAAGAGAGATAGGGTAAGTCATACTCACATCCTACCTAGAATGGAAAGCCTGGTGGATTCTCCTGAATGAAGGTGGGTAGCAGAGTTTTAACCTGTTAGCTCCTCCTCCAGTGTGCATCACGCATGTCTCTGAGATCACTCAGGAATGTGGTCTTATCAGCACAATGGGGGATGGGTACAAACTCTAACCCACTTAATTACAAGGGAAACTTATAAACTATTACACAGAGTATTAAACAAAATTAAAGGGGAGTCTTTTTAACACAAAGTTATTTAATCTCACATAGATTTTTGCTATCTATTGTATAAAGCCGGCAAGCACTAATTGCTGATTTACTTCACTATACAATAATAATGCATTTATACTAAGTGGTCCTTACAATGTCAACATGTGAACATATTGATAGAAACGAGTTAAAAAGATCATTTTTGCAAAGCTTAAATGAAATGAGGATCTAATAGTATTAACTGTATGTGGTTGAGTAAACACGTTGGCTGTCTGACGCATGTGCCGGATACTTATTTGAATCTCTTGTAAAAACATCCTTATCCAATTTTTACAATACAGAAATAATGGATGCAGTGGCTGTGCTTTTATTGGGGCATTCTTTGACAATCTGTAAGCCAGAGATGTATCATAGGCCAAATAATCAGATCAAGAATGGAAAGTGATACATTAATGGTGATAACTGGAAGTTTTAAACTATGTTTGTTTGGGTAGACCAAGAAAGAGTTAAACCATTAGTGGTGTGGAAACATGAGTACATGCCTGCAAAATGTTTGCTGTTTCAAATCTATCTATCTATATAAAAAAACAAGGCAGCACTCCAGTGGTGAATAGGATGTTGAACCTGGTTTATTCCAAAGCAACATTTTATCCCAGCATAATGAGGCCTTTGTCATGTTTTCTATCGATCTTGTTATCTATCTATCTGTCTATCTATTCTCTTTGTTTATTTATCTAATATCTATCTATATAAGTCAAAGCGGCTGGGCAGCACTGCAAACAATAGTAGAACAAAGTAGAAAAAGGGGTGCCAGCGGCTGTGGCGGTGATCCTCCCGTCAAACCATAAATGAAAAATAAAATTCCACGGCACTTCCCAAAAATAGAAACATATTTATTTCACCAGATGCAATATTTTAGTTCTCCCTCTGGAACCTTTCTCAAGCAGTGACTCACTGCTTGAGAAAGGTTCCAGAGGGAGAGCCAAAACGTTGCATCTGGTGAAATAAACACGTTTCTATTTTTGGGAAGTGCCGTGAAATTTAATTTTTATCTATTTATCCATCTATCTATCTATCTATCTATCTATCTATCTATCTATCTATCTATCTATCTATCTATCTATCTATTTATCCAGACCTCCCAAGTGTTCCTATTTTGGGGGGCCAGTCCTTCTTTTTGACCCAAGTGCCACTGTCCCTCTTTGCTCCTTAATTTTCCCTCTTTTTGATCTGAGGTATAGATTTGCATTATTACATTTTGACTACGTGTTTGTTTGGTTTCTCCATGTATATTTGAGCACTGTCTTGTATATTATTTCAATATTTGATGCAATTGGGATTTTAGAAATTTCTCTATTCAGATTATTTTGCCACTATTTAATAAGAGAAAACTGTTGAAGTGTATAGATATGCAGGAAAAATCGATCTTTCACACAATAAACCATAAATGTCCCTCTTGACCTATCCCATATCTCTATCTATCTATCTTCTATCTATCTATCTATCTATCTATCTATCTATCTATCTATCTATCTATCTATCGACAGATCGATTTATCCATCCATCTATTAAAACAGATATGTATCTATCTATGCCATATCTATCTATCTATCTATATCCATCTATGTATCTCCTATCTATCTATCTCATATATATTTGTTTTCTATATATCTGTTTTTATCTATTTATCTTCTATCTATCTATACAGATATATATATATATATATATATATATATATACAGGGTGGGCCATTTATATGGATACACCTTAATAAAATGGGAATGGTTGGTGATATTAACTTCCTGTTTGTGGCACATTAGTATATGTGAGGGGGGAAACTTTTCAAGATGGGTGGTGACCATGGCGGCCATTTTGAAGTCAGACATTTTGAATCCAACTTTTGTTTTTTCAATAGGAAGAGGGTCATGTGACACATCAAACTTATTGGGAATTTCACACGAAAAACAATGGTGTGCTTGGTTTTAATGTAACTTTATTCTTTCATGAGTTATTTACAAGTTTCTCTTTGTTTACAGCCATTGACATGTCGCCGAGGTTAACACGTGAGGAGCGGATAGAAATTGTATTGATGTCTGGTGAACGCAGTAACCGGGTCATTGCAGCGGATTTCAATGCAAGACACCCTACGAGACTACCCATCTCCCATGCTACAGTTAGCAAACTGCTTGCTAAGTTTCGTGATACTGGTTCAGTGTTGGATTTGCCAAAATGTGGACGCATGAAATCTGTCTCTAATGAAGAAACATCAGTGGCTGTCCTAGCTTCATTCAGCAAGAGCCCACAGCGTAGCACTCCCCGCATGTCACTGGAGAGTGGCATTAGTCGAACATCCCTTGGGCGGATATTAGCTACTCACAAATGGCACCCTTACAAACTCCAGCTACTGCAGCATCTCAACGAGGATGACCCAGATCGGCGCACTGAATTTGCATAATGGGCAAAACAAAAGATTTTGTTCAGTGATGAGGCAAACTTTTATGTGAATGGTGAAGTTAACAAACAAAACCACCGCTATTGGTCTGACACTAACCCACATTGGATAGACTGTTGGAACAAAAAAAATGATGGTATGGTGTGGTATATGGGGTACAAAGATAGTGGGGCCATTCTTCATCAATGGAAACCTCAAGGCCACTGGATATGCGAAATTGCTACATGATGATGTGTTTCCCTCTTTATGCACTGAAGCTGGCACGTTGCCTGAGTTTTTCCAACAAGATGGTGCACCACCACATCAATTCTCTTGATTTTTGACTGACACACATACACCTACCTCCTGGAGAGTGTTCTTGATCTGGCCAAGTGTTGTGAAGGATGTTTTCTTGACCAGGGAAAGAATTCTTCTGTTATCCACCACAGTTGTTTTCCGTGGTCTTCCGGGTCTTTTGGTGCTGCTGAGCTCAACGGTGCGTTCCTTCTTTTTAAGAATGTTCCAAACAGTTGTTTTGGCCACGCCTAATGTTTTTGCTATCTCTCTGATGGGTTTGTTTTGTTTTTTCAGCCTAATGATGGCTTGCTTCACTGATAGTGACAGCTCTTTGGATCTCATCTTGAGAGTTGACAGCAACAGATTCCAAATGCAAATAGCACACTTGAAATGAACTCTGGAACTTTTATCTGCTCATTGTAATTGGGATAATGAGGGAATAACACACACCTGGCCATGTAACAGCTGAGAAGCCAATTGTCCCATTACTTTTGGTCCCTTCACAAGTGGGAGGCACATATGCAAACTGTTGTAATTCCTACACCGTTCACCTGATTTGGATGTAAATACCCTCAAATTAAAGCTCACAGTCTGCAGTTAAAGCACATCTTGTTCCTTTCATTTCAAATCCATTGTGGTGGTGTATAGAGCCAAAAAGGTTAGAATTGTGTTGATGTCCCAATATTTATGGACCTGACTGTATATATAAATATATATATATCCATCTATGTATCTCATATCTATCTATCTATTTTTCTATCTATCAAAACATAAAAGTGAGGCAGCTCTTCAACATGAGGTGAATAGGGTGTTGGACCCGGATTATTTCCCAATCATGGAAAATAAACCAGGTTCAACACCCTATTCACCTCATGTGAGAGAGCTGCCTTATTGTTATGCTTTGAATCTAACCATGGACCTTTTGTCTGTGGACTCAGAGAACTTGTACCTTCCTCTGTTCAGTTGCTGTGCTGCTTTTGCCGGAAGTGCCCTCCGGATCCGTAACACCGCAAGTGAACTGAAAGCATTTGAAGACGGATCCGTCTTCAAAATGCGTTCAGTGTTACTATGGCACCCAGGACGCTATTAAAGTCCTGGTTGCCATAGTAGTAGTGGGGAGCGGGGTAGCAGTATACTTACCGTCCGTGCGGCTCCCGGGGCGCTCCAGAATGACGTCAGGGCGCCCCATGTGCATGGGTGACGTGATCCATGCGATCACGTCATCCATGCGCGTGGGGCGCCCTGACGTCACTCTGAAGCGCCCCGGGAGCCGCACGAATGGTAAGTATACTGCTCCCCCGCTCCCCACTACACTTTTTCCATGGCAAACAAGACTTTAGTGTCCTGGCAGCCATGGTAACATTCAGAAAATGCTAAACGTCGGATCCGGTAATGCGCCGAAACGACGTTTAGCTTAAGGCTGGATCCGGATTAATGCCTTTCAATGGGCATTAATTCCGGATCCGGCCTTGCGGCAAGTGTTGCGGCAAAGGATTTTTGACTGGAGCATGCTGCGGTATTTTCTCCGGCCAAAAAACGTTCCGTTCCGGAACTGAAGACATCCTGATGCATCCTAATGCACCTTGAACGGATTTCTCTCCATTCAGAATGCATGGGGATAATCCTGATCAGGATTCTTCCGGCATAGAGCCCCGACGACGGAACTCTATGCCGGAACAGAACAATGCAAGTGTGAAAGAGCCCTATCTCTCTATCTCAATCTATCCATTGTCTATCTATCTATCTATCTATCTATCTATCTATCTATCTATCTATCTATCTATCTATCTATCTATCTATCTATCCATCTAAGCATTTATCTATCAATCAAATTTTTTTTCTATAACTTTGGCTAATAGTGTAAGTTCCTAAAGATCTCTCTAGCCCCATATTACAAGGACACTCATATTAGATATGTATCACATATTTACAGAATTTTACATATAGATAGCATATGCACAAGATATGTCATGAATGACTGAGTGATCCAAATTCCACCATTTGAGTCCCCAAAATATCGTAGCAGGTTCTCTGACAGACTCACTTGATACATTTATCTTGCGGACATGCCATAAATATTTAAGCTAGGAATAAACCTTTAATTAAGAATTCCTTAATATTGCATTTGAAAATGGCACATCATAAGCCAAAAACAAAATGTATTATTCCATATTTATATAATATTTCGTACAAAGCATTATTGAATTAATACACATGATCATTAAAAGGATTTTCCTGTACTTAGATATTGATGGCCTATTCTATGGATAGGTCATCAACGTCAACTCGATGGGATACAACACCCACCCACCAATTAGCTGCTCTTGGCAGCCACCAGCACCAGAATCTACTCAGTGGGCAGAGCCAGAAAATAAAAGCTCTATTCACTGTGTAGTGGCCGTATCATGTACTGCAGCTTAGTTCCTATTCAAGCGAATTGGAGCTAAGGTACAGTATATCAGCAATTACAGACTACACCATGGATGGAGCTTCCCATCCATTGTTGTTTCCAGCATCGAAGGCTGATTGGTAGAGATGTAATATATTGATGGCTTACCCAGCAATCTGATATTGATTGCGTATCCTGAGGTATCCCATTAAATAATATCATATATACCTTTCAATGCACTGCAAACACTATACATGTACCTAATTATTTTACCATTATCTGCTTAAGCGCTCCAATGTCTATTTTATCCTCTGTGGGGAAATTCTTTAATTTATGTGTTATACATTCACAGCTTGTAATTCTAAGTTTGAACATCTCTACAAGAGATGCTATCACTATCATAATAATTATTGAAATAATACTAATAATGTACAGAGTGAGGCTGAATGGAGCATTTCCTACAAATAAATGTCTCATTCTTTCCTATCAAGGGCTTCTTCTAAGGCTGCAATCTCCTTCTTTATTGTTAGACTAACATAACACTGCTTCTGGAAGTAATTATCTTGTCCTTGTGAAACGCTATGGGAGTTAATTTATTATTCGGCTACTGAAGGTAGGTGGTTTTACAAGGCATCTTGGGTATTTGTGATTCTTTTGGATTGTCCACTAGGTTGCACAGTTCCTCTCGCATTCGGCGTGCTTTGGCTTGGAGTTGGCTAGAGAGATATACTGCATGGTAAATTATTATAATGGTGTCTGCTCTTTTTAATGGGTAGTAATGTACATTATGGACTACATCTTGGCAAGTCTAACATCATAGACTCTGTTAAACGTTTCTAGATTAAGCTGAGACATTATTAACACAGCATTATGTCACTATAGAAACTGCTAATATTATTGCTCTTGATACTGGCTCAGCAGTTATGTGTACTTAGACTGGAGATTGCTTCTAAAAAGCCAATTGTTTACAAATCTGGGCTGAAATATAATTACAGATCCCGCACATTGTGGTTTCTTCATTTCATTCTATTTCTTAATTCAGTTTGGAAAATAAGGATTGTTCAAATATTTTATATCTGGCATCTGGGATGTTTAACCCATAAAATGTGACCATAGCGGAGCAGAATGTGTTGTTTAAAGAGAAGTTGCCTTCTCTCGATTAGTATAATTTATTCTAGAGCAATGTTACTCTGTTATCTCTGTTTTATTATTCCTGGAAATGTATGAATAAATTAACCCTTACATGTTACCAATGGTCTTTTCAATGTTAGTGCAACCCCCAACTGGTAAAAAACCAGTTGTCAATTTAATCATACATTTCTAGTAGGGATAACAGAAAAATGATACAACATAGAGTTATGGCTTCCCTAATGTTTTTTTCAGCTCTATTATTCCCTGTTTCAGCTGCACAGTTAGATGCATTTCACTCAGAAGCAGGGGTCATATGCCTTTTATGTCTGTCAGAACTATACTGCTGTGATGTCCTTTCCCTTACTTCCCACTATGTTTGTTTTCATAGACAGACAGATAGATACATAGATAGATGCATAGATAGATCGATCAATAATGTGTTGCGGTCTGCAGTTCTATGTAATACCACAAAGAGTTGAACCCAAGGTTGGACCGGGATTGAACAGTAGTGAAAAAACATTGACAAATTTTGCTTTACTTCATCATGTCCCATTTGTTAATAACTCCCAGCAGCACCAACTAAATAACGCAGTGAAGCACAAAATACCCTTCAGTATTATCCCATGACCATCCCTCCACCCTCTGCCAGAAGCATTGTCCCCATTTCAATTTCTCACCCCTTGCAGACTGGTAGGAGCATGACACAGGGAGAGTGTCTCTCCTGTAGTTCTCTCAGTGGGTGAAGGGCCTGTGATGATGCTATTACAGGCAGGTCTTTCAGCTTTTCTAACCTCAGAACTGCACTGATACAGCAGGGCTTGCATTAACAGTGCAGTTCCTATACTTTCAGTGAGTGAAGGAGTTCTGATGATGTCATCATAGGTCTTTCAGCCCTTCTAACTGCAATCATATGTTAGGGTTTGCATTAACAGCGCAGTTCCTTTTCAATCATGTCATGTGGCCTCTGACAAACCGCCCACCAATAATATGCCAGGTAGAGAAGATTACCAGTCCAGACCTAGTTGGACGCATACATTATAATATAACATTGGAAATACTATAACAAAAGTATTTGGATACCACATGTATTTGGATACCACATGTATTAGTATTACCTTCCAAGGTTTAGCTCAGGAACATGGCATGGGAGTTCTAATAGCCAGGCAATAGGTATAGGACCTATTTTGAGGTTTAAAGCTGTATTGATGAACCAAACTAAGGCACAGTGATAAATCTGAACCTGTGTCTCAATTTTGTTCCTACAGAATTAAAACTTATATATTAAGAATGCTAGGTAAGGGAAATAAGTGATGCCATACAGTTTGAAAATGGACCACTTTGAAGGTGCACCTCTCCACACAGCCCTGCTTGTGCCTCCTGCAGATACATGGCTGGTTGAACCACAATGCTGGCTGATATATTGATATCTTATTCTTATTCTAACCCCAAATCCTTCCTCTTAAGTCACTAACTACTACCCATGAAAATTTGCTGCTGCAGTTTGGGATTTCTATAGCATTTTCATCACATTTACATGTGAGAACAGCTGCAGCACTCTCTGGTATATCTACTTAAATCAATCAGTGCATACCCAGATTTAAGAGCCCTTATCTGGTGTGGGCATATACGGTATATATAGTGTTTAAGGCTATATAGGGAAAAAGATGATCAAACATAATTATATTTATTTATTTTTGGAATGAAACAATGAAAGTAAAACAACACAGAGATAACAAAATTTAAATCACTTTATATTCATATTCATTTAAATGCAAATGTTAGTCGCGGAACAGAACAGAGATACAAATAACTGGAAGTCATTGTGAGGAATGCAACAGATGTTGTTTAAGAATATAGCTGATGTCCCCTTACTTGTGCCTCTTCCAGGGCTGCCTAATTGAAGAGATGATCACTAGATGTTTACATCTCCGGGAATGTTTGTGAACACATTTTGGGGGAAAAAAAAGAAATATATTCTACACTATAATACTGTCAAACACATGAACATGAAAAGAAAGAATGGCCTCCAAGAATTGTTTTTCCTGTTTTTTTTTGTTTTTTTTGTTCCATCAAATTCCTCAACCAAGTGTCAAATGATTTTTGTCATCAAACTCAAAATTAGAAGTATGAAGTGAAAATCCTGTTGTGTCCACGTTTTCATATACACGTATATCTGATAAAAAAAATCAAATTATATTTATCAATAGTTTCCATTATCTCTCAGGCTTCAACAAGAAAGGCTGGAAAACCCATGATTTATGTTCTATTTGTAAAAAAAACATCTGCAGAATAAAATGAGTCTCTTGATGCCGGAATTGTCATCATTGATGACTCTAGAAAATGAGCAATACATAATTTCTTGGCTCCCTTGTGCATCTGAAACAGATTGCTAAATGAAACACTGGAGGAGATTACATATGGCAAGGCAGACTAGCTTTGTATATGAGCACATGCAGGTGGTTGCTCTGTAATAGTTTTAAGAAACGGGACATAACTTATTTAAGGGACATTTGTGCAAAAAAAAAGTACTCCTTGTTAAACAGTTATGTCTTCCCTACAGGACTCATCCCGACAGAGTCCCAGCTATTTCTCCACTTTAGGATCATTAATGATGTACACAGCTCAGGGCAAATAGAACGTCTTTTCGACTCCAACAAGCCTCATTAAAATGTGCACTTGATGGATCTGTAACATGTAAACAGTTGTTACCCGTAAACAGAGGGAAAGTGCCATTTCTTTTCCTTTAGTCTTTACTGCCCAATCATAACTATAGCGCTGTAAAAAGGAATTTGCCCCTTTCAAAATGTCCCCAAGTATTATATTTGTCACACTAAATGGTTTGTGATCTTTAGACAAATGGGACCTGAGAAAACATTATTTTGTTTTAATTATTATTATGTTTTGTTAAAGGGACACTACCATCAAAAATATATATTAACAAATTTGATTTGTGTCTGAATCAATTCTACATGAATCAAATTTGCTCCAATTGGTCATTGGTATATGACACAATTTTTTTTTTGTGCTCTTTCTTTCCTTCCCCCTCCCTTTAAGCTCTTTAATGCAATGACAGCAATAGCAAATAATGTCAGACTCACATTGACATATAAAACTTTGGGCAAGCACATTGTTGATTGTATTAAATCAAATGTGTTATGATTTTTCATATTAGTTTCCAAAAATTGTCCCTTATCTGGGGCAGGCGGTGTATAAAAACTCATGGTGTTATGGGAAAAAAAATCTGTGGCTTGTTGACCCAAGCGTCCAAACATTACTCCTTAATGGGCAGATCCCTGCCCCTGTTTATAAACACACATGTTAATCTAATAAGAAACAGTGGCTTGTTCTGCACGAGGAGTTTATACCCACACAAGTGTTAATTGTCAGAAGAAAAAGTGGCTGGTTTTGAACAATATACGTTTTCAAATATAGCAGGCACTCCTCATCTGGTTATATTGGGTAATCAAGGGTTGATAAGATATTATATAATTTATTATCACAATGTTATAAAATAATTTAACAATAATTTTCGACAACAATGGTTTAAAAACAGCAATTTAAACAATACAAATTTAAATATAATATAAAATAATGGTTTATAGCATCAATGTTGCCAATTATTACTAGCAGCAGTATTGAAGCAGTGGTTGCTGATAGCAACAGATAGCAGCAATCTTTAGCGACAATAATTGAAGCAGCAGTTGTTAATAGCAGCAATAGTAATGTCATTAATAGCTGTAATCATCAGTGACAATAGTAGAAGTAGCGGTAGCAGTTGTTAATAGTAACAGCAATGTTGGAGCAGCAGTTGTTAATTGCGGCAGATGTTCAGTCTGTTTAGTTTAACTCCTGATATTTGCCAGGAATTTGCTTTAAATTAGCATCCGTGTCGGGTACATTGGTGAGGAGTATTTGTGTGTTTCATACTCATTGTTTTCCTTGTTTTGTAGAGTTGAAGTACTGTACTAGTCGGAGTGGCGTCCCACTAGTGTTCGTTGATAGCGAAAATTCGATTTATAATCGCTTTTGCCAGAAATATTCGAAAGCTTGCAATAGCTTGCCAATAATGTCCGAAAGATTTTGATCGCTTTTTCGCAATATTTATGTGGGTATTTCGGAATGTCTGCTAAACGCGTTTCGAGGTTCAAACCTCTTCCTCAGTAGCCATATAGTAGGCAAATATCAGGAGTTAAACTAAACAGACTGAACTTTATGCTATTGAACTATGCTAAAATAGACGCTGCTATAAAATCATTGTCACCATCACCTACCACAGCCACTATAACCACCAGTATCCATACCCTTAAATTGTGGGTGGCAGGGATAACTGTATCCTGAGACTGGTGGAGACCATTATTAACCATTTATGGATTACTATTGATGACTGTTGCTGTTGACAACCACTGTTGCTGATAATCATTGATATTAACAACATCTGCCGCAATCAACAACTGCTGCTCCAACATTGCTATTACTATTTACAACTGCTACCGCTACTTCTACTATTGTCACTGATGATTACAGCTATTAATGACATTTGCTGTTACTAACAACTGCTGCTCCAATACTATTGCTGCTACTAACAACTGCTGCTCCAATACTATTGCTGCTATTAACAACTGCTGCTCCAATACTATTGCTGCTATTAACAACTGCTGCTCCAATACTATTGCTGCTACTAACAACTGCTGCTCCAATACTATTGCTGCTATTAACAACTGCTGCTTCAATTATTGTCGCTATGGATTGCTGCTATCTGTTGCTATCAGCAACCACTGCTTCAATCTGCTGCTAGTAATAATTGCCAACATTGATGCTATAAACCATTATTTTATATTATATTTACATTTTTATTGTTTAAATTGCTGTTTTTAAACCATTCTTGTCGAAAATTATTGTTAAATTATTTTATAACATTGTGATAATAAATGATATAATATCTTATCAACCCTTGATTACCCAATATAACCAGATGAGGAGTGGCTGCTATATTTGAAAACGTATATTACATTAATTTGTGATTGGGTGAAATCACTACTAAGCAAGAGCACCCGTCAATTGATACCAGGAAAGTGAGCCGCTATATCCTTTAATCATTTTTTGGGTTTTGAACAAGCCTGGAAAAATGTTCCCTTTTATTTGGGAACAGCAGCAGTGCAGTGCAGATAAGACAACTTAACATACAACTTCAGTGTCCTCGAAGGAAATGTAAACGTTCCAGTGCTGTACATAGTGCATACGAAAAAGATGGCATCATGGTTGTACAGATGACAATATAAATTGGATATGTAGGGTAAGATGTAACGCAGCACATGTAGAAGGATATCAGTAGTAGCCCTGCAATAAGGAGACTCGTGGTAGAGTCTAATTGCCATTGGAAGAAATAACCTTGCATGACACTCTTTAGTACATCACAGCTGTATCAGTCTTCCACTGAATTTGCTTCTCTGTTTTTCCACAGTAGTGTACAAGGGGTGTGAGGTATTATCCATAATCGTCAGCAGCTTATTAATGAACTAGCTGATGCTGCTGCTTGTGGTAGTGGAGGTGGGGGAAGGTGGGTGACTCAGCGGGGGTGAAGGGAGGCCTATAAAACAATTTGGCCTCCCTTTTGGCAACCGGAAAACATTCCTTTATTTTGTTTTAATAATGATGGTCTAAACGTGTGGCTATCCAGTAATCATAAGATTGATTGATATTAACGATATGCCTGCAATTACATAGCAAACAAGCAAGTATAGGGCTTGCCATTCTTGCCAGCGTGCCTGAGGACCAGCTCCTCATTCTCAGCCTCCACTTCCTACTTCATGGAACTTTCTCTGTATGAGTCATACAAAAAAAAAAACACTAAACAAGATAAAACATCTTGCACAATGTGATAAATAAATATGTGAATGTACATAGCTACATTTAGGAAAGAAAAATCACTGAAAATAATTGCACAATAGATGCAAAAATTATATATAGACTAAGACCTCATTCTTAGGGCTCATGCACATGTTCGCAGATTTATGTTCCCTTCTATTCCGTTATTCCACAAAACATATCAGTATGGTTTCTGTATGCGATCTATTTTTTTGCGGATCGGAAACGGAAACAGTAATATATTAATCACCAAACACATGAGCAATATGGGCTGGGCATAGCATTTCTACAGTATGGATCCGCAAAATACGGATAAAATACAGATGACATACGGATGTGTTCCGTATTTTTTGCAGACCCATTGACTTGAATGGGGCCACGGACCGTGATTTGCGGACAATAATAGGACATGCATTACTTTTTTGCAGAATGGAAATGCGGAAATACGGTAACGGAATGCACACAGAGTACCTTGTTTTTGCAGACCCATTTAAGTGAATGGTTTCGCATACGGTCCGCAAAAAAAAAAACAGAACGGAAGTGGAAAGAAAATACGTTCGTGTACATGAACCCTTATATGATAAAATCTGAGATTCTTAACCAATATCTTTTGATCACAACACACCTGGCAGGCAGGACCTAGTCTAAACCTACCTATGCTGTTGGGCATCTACATTCAGGAGAGCAGACTCTGCACATAAAATGTGCTGCCACTTGTTACCTCTGTGTGCAGTTAAGCATCTAATGAGAGGAAGAGCACATACAGCACATATATGTACCACCTAATCAAAGTCACCGGTGGGGCAAAAGTGCACAAAAAACAAATACTCTCAAGGTGGGATAATAGGAGCGCATTCAGATAATAGGAGCATAAACCTGAATGCGCTCCTATTACCCCACTTTGGGAGTGCCCAGTTTTTTGTCCATTTAGGCCCCGCCTATTCCACAGGCAACTTTGATTAGGTGGTACATATAGCTGTGTGTGCTCTTCCTCTCATTGTAAGCTTGACTGCACACTGAGGTAATTAGAAGCAGCACATTATATGGGCAGGGTCTGCTCTCCTGAATGTAGATCTCCAATGGTATAGAGAGAGGTTTTAGAGTAGGTTCTTCCTGACTAAGATCAGTGGGCATGGCCATCCCCCTCTGCTTGCCAGTTTACTTTTTCAAAAAGCGAGGCACGATTAAATTAATCATGTGTACTATGCAAGAAGGATGGAGGATTATTTCCCCTAAATGCAGTGAGGCGACAATTTTCCTGCCATGGTCGCTGACCACCTTGCCCAGTTGGAGTTGGTGGAGAGACAGCCAGTGGGATGTTTGCTGCTTGATCCACTTTGGCAAGGGATAGGCTGCATGGCTACTCTTGTCCAGGCCGATCAACTCTAAAACCAAATGGCAGTGCTTTAGTTTACACATATGATAGGAGAGAGGAGGAGTCTAGTTTCTAGTATAATAGCAAAGGTGCTATATCCAATCTGACTACCTACCTATATATTAAATTCCTGCCTACGTACTGACTTTGACTCCACGTCACCTGTTCTTTGTATCACTCCTTAGTCACCTGCCCCAACCTTGGATCTGTCTTCTGTTTACGCTGGTATTCTGCCTACCTTGAACTTGGCCCATATTCATACTATGCTTATTGCCTGACTCCTCTGTGCTGTGCATCAGTGTCTGTGACCCCCGTGGGTCACTCGCCAACCACATTGGGACTTATGAAATAGTGGCCCGGTGCCTCCACTGCAGCAAAGTCCAGAAGCCTATACAGGGGTTAAAGGGTGAATACCAGGGGACTGCCAGGATAACACCACACCTTTCACCACTCCGGACATGTCTGTTTTAATAGCTACATGCATTCCCCATGTAATGATTCTGGAGCATCTATTCTTATGTCTGTATGTTGTGCCATTCCTTTATTATTTGTACTAGAAGTTGTGAATTAATTGCTATTAGCTTTCAGTAAGGGTACAGATGGGTGGCGTATACCTGCACAGACTCACTCGTCCAAGTCAGTGCTGCCATTTTCAGACTGTGCAGGTATACCCCCAACTTGTTACTACCCCTCTGTACCCTTACTGCTAGAAATTCATTCATAACTTCTAGTAGAAATAATAGAGGAATGGGACAACATGCATAAGAATAGGTGCTCCAGAATTGTTAGTACGCGGGGAATGCATGAAGCTATTAACCTCTTGTGGACACATGACGCACCAGTACTTGTTGTTGTCCCGGTACTTAAGGACACATGACGTACTGGTACGTTAAGTGTATTTCCGATCACTGCTGCCCGGCGGGCGGTGATCGGAACAAGGTGCCTGCTGAAATCATTGAGCAGGCACCTTGAGTCAATGTTCGGCCCGGCGATCGCCGCAAACCGCAGGTCAATTCAGTTTGCGGCTTTTACAGGTTGCGGCGGGCGGCAGTGCCATCGGGTCCCCGTGGGGCTGTAAGGGGGACCCGATAGCATGGAAGGCAGCGCGATGCCTTCCTGAGGCATTGGCGCTTCCGTCCTGTGACGAGCCTGTGAGATCCAGCCCCCTGGATCTCACAGGCCGGAAGCTGTATGAGTAATACACACTGTATTACTCATACAGCCAATGCATTCCAATACAGAAGCATTGGAATGCATTGTAAAGGATTAGACCCCCAAAAGTTGAAGTCACAAAGTGGAACAAAAAATTAAGTGAAATAAAAGTTGAAAAAATAAAGTTTCCCCCCCCAAAAAATGTAAGTTTCAAGTACAAATAAACCAAAACACCATTTTCCCCAAATAAAGTTAAAAAAAAATTGGTAAAAAATAGGGGGAAAAAAATTGTTGACATATTAGGTATCGCCACATCCATATCGACCGGCTCTATAAACATATCACATGACCTAACCCCTCAGATGAACACCGTAAAAAAATAAAAAATAAAAACTGTGCTAAATAAACCGTTTTTTTGTCACCTTACATCACAAAAAGTATAACAGCAAGCGATCAAAAAGGCCACCAATATAGTACCAATCTTAACGTCTCCTCATCCCGCAAAAAGTGAGCCCCTACCTGAGACAATGGCCCAAAAAATCTAAAAAACTATGGCTCAGAAAATGGAGACACTAAAACATCATTTTTTTTGTTTTAAAAAAGCTGTTATTGTGTAAAACTTACATAAATAAAAAAAAGTATATATATTAGGTATCGACGCGTCTGCATCGACCTGCTCTATAAAAATATCACATGACCTAACCCCTCAGATGAACACCGTAAAAAAAAAAAACTGTGTAAAAAAAGCTATTTTTTGTCACCTTACATCACAAAAAGTGTAATAGCAAGCGATCAAAAAGTCATACGCACCCCAAAATAGTGCCAATCAAACTTTCATCTCATCCCGCAAAAAAGTAGACCCTACCTAAGATAATCGCCCAAAAACTGAAAAAACTATGGCTCTCAGAATATGGAGACACTAAAACATGATTTATTTTTTGTTTCAAAAATGATATTATTGTGTAAAACTTACATAAATAAATAAAATTATACATATTAGGTATCGCCGCATCCGTAATAACTTGCTCTATAAAAATATCACATGACCTAACCCCTCAGGTGAATACCGTAAAAAAATATATAAAAACGGTGTAAAAAAAGCCATTTTTTGTCACCTTACATCACAAAAAGTGTAATATCAAGCGATCAAAAAGTCATATGCACCCCAAAGTAGTGCCAATCAAACCGTCATCTCATCCCGCAAAAATCATACCCTACCCAAGATAATCGCCCCAAAAACTGAAAAAACTATGGCTCTCAGACTATGGAAACACTAAAACATGATTTTTTTTGTTTCAAAAATGAAATCATTGTGTAACACTTACATAAATAAAAAAAGTATACATATTAGGTATGGCCGCGTCCGTTACAACCTGGTCTATAAAAATACCACATGATCTAACCTGTCAGATGAATGTTGAAAATAACAAAAAAAATATGTGCCAAAACAGCTATTTTTTGTTACCTTGCCTCACAAATAGTGTAATATAAAGCAACTAAAAATCATATATACCCTAAAAAAGTATCAACAAAACTGCCACCCTATCCCATAGTTTCTAAAATGGGGGTCACTTTTTTGGAGTTTCTACTCTAGGGGTGCATCAGGGGGGCTTCAAATGGGACATGGTGTCAAAAAACTAGTCCAGCAAAATCTGCCTTCCAAAAACCGTATGGCATTCCTTTCCTTCTGCGCCCTGCCGTGTGCCCGTACAGCAGTTTACGACCACATATGGGGTGTTTCTGTAAACTACAGAATCAGAGCCATAAATATTGAGTTTTGTTTGGCTATTAACCCTTGCTTTGTAACTGGAAAAAAAGTATTAAAATGGAAAATCTGCCAAAAAAGTGAAATTCTCGCGCATGCGCCGTGCGTGGCTGTATTCGGCGCATGCGCAGTGAATGTCTTACCGCTTCCCTGCTCAGACATCTCCACTGCGCCTGCGCCGATGACGTCATAGTGCTCCAAGGAACAGGCGCAGTGGAGATGTCTGAGCAGGGAAGCGGTCAGACATTCACTGCGCATGCGCCGAATACAGCCGCGCACGGCGCATGCGCGAGAATTCGTCCGCTGCGTCACACGGAGGATAGCATTCAGCAGGACATGGGCGGGCTGGAGGGACGCGCTGGGCGGTGGCTGTGTATGAAGGTAGTCGGAGCCTCTAGGTGCTAATGACGCCCACATAGCACCTAGAGGCTCATTAGCATATTTATAAAAGTTATTTTTTTACCAAAACGGCTGCCCCAAAAGCTGTTATATTAGGATGGTTGGCCAGAGCAGACACTAGCGGATCGCTAGTGTCTGAGAGCTAATTAAGTCATACGAAGTGATAGAAACCCTTTAAGGAGTTAAAACAGACATGTCAGGAGTAGTGAAAGGTCCTCTTTAAAGTTAGCCCTCAGTCAAACTGGTAGGTTGGTACAGTGTTGCATACCCACTACTGCAAAAGGTCTGTTGCAGTAATGCATTTTCTAACATGGATATAACAATGCAAAGATTGCGGTAAAAATTGTTTGAACTATTCGTTCAATAACATGGTATAAAATGGCTTTATTGTCATAAAATGTGTTTGCTGTAATGCACCATGTTTAATAATATGTATATAGCTTGCTAAAGAAAAAAATGTGCAATTGTTCATTGTTTGCAGAACAATGATATTGGGGTCCTGTGCTTACAATAAGCCTACGAACTGTAGAAACTGTAGAATAAAACTGTAGTTCTGAAGAATAAAAAGCTCTCTGTTCATATACAGAAAAAAAAAAGGTGTTTCTTTTTCTTGAAGGGGGTTTTGTAATTCAGAATAAGCTGCCATGTTGAGGGAATAGTGCAGCCCTGTACTTTCACTATCCCTACCTACTTGGACAAGCCTTCCTAAATTTCGGCCCTAACTGTTCGACGGTCCCTAACTTAACTAAGTGCAGGAACCTAAACAAAAGGAGGTACAAATACCATCTCACAAAGACTGAACTAGAAGTTAAAACATCAGAGGCAAAACAGGATATAATCAGAGTCAGATAACAGACAGGGTGAATACCAGGAGGTCAGAAATATAATTGTCAGTCAGAAGCAAAGTCAAAGAAGAAGTCAAGATCCAGGAGTTCCGAAATGTACAAATGCTAGTGTTACAATAAAGACCAATCACAGTCACCTGTTACCAGGAGCTGCCTGTTTAAATCTCACACTGACAGAAAGCACGTGACACCGAGCCAAATAGCCTGGCACCCCTGCTCCTTGATAGGCCACCCAGCCCAAGAGTGGCATTTGTCATGATAATGGCTGCTACATATGTATGATCTCCATGCAGGTGCAACAGTGCTAACCACTTACCAAGCTAAGGCAAATTGTGTCTTTTAAGGTGCTCATACACATTAGATGAAACGTGGTGAACTGCCAAATTCGATTATATTGCTTACTGTATGTATATGAAGAAAGATGTCAGTGAAAAGGATTGGCATATTGAGTTCCCATCTGTCCCCTACTTTATAATTTACCAATTGTATGTTAGCATTAAATAGGAGACACTTTAAAATAAGTGTAATTGCAGAATCAAACCACACAGGATTGTCTTTTACCATGGAGCGACATACACTACTCACAAAAAGTTATGGATAATTGGCTTTCGGGTGAAACTTAAGGAAAACACAAAAAGTTCACTCTACAGTGATATTATATCATGAAAGTAGGCCTTTTAAGCAGAAGCAGCAATGGTGATTTCCTCTTCTAAAACAATTTATTAAAACAAAAGCCAACAACAGTGGTGGGTATACCCCCACAAAAATGTCAATAACTAGTCATGTGAACTTGAGCATCAATTACAGCTTGATAGCGACATCTCATGCTGTTTAAAAGTCGTCTTATTGTCTGTTGAGGCATGGCATCCCACTCTTCTTGAAGGGCAACCCTCAGGTCATTGAGGCTCTGGGGTACAGAGTTATGAACCTCTACACGGTAAATAAGCTGATCCCATAGGTTTTCAATGGGATTCAGTTCTGGAGAAAGGGCAGGCCACTCCATTTGAGGTACCCCTGTCTCCAGCAGCTGTTCCCTAATGATGCGACTCCGACGAGCTGGCGCATTGTTGTGAAGATGAAATTAGGCCTGTGTTGTTCATGCAGAGGCACAGTGACTGGATTAGTGATGTTATTCAAGTAGTATGGGCTTGTCACTGTACCATTGACAAAGTGTAGGCCAGTTCTATATTGACTAGACACACCTGCCCACACTGTAACACCACCACAACGACCAAAGGCTAGTCCGTGACAACAGTGATTGATTCATAGCGCTTTCCTTGACATCTCCAACATCGTTGGCGGCCAAAATTTCTGCTTAGCAGGAATCGACTTTCATCAGTGAACAGCACTTAGGCCCACTGGTCCCTCATCCAACGTGGATGCTCCCTGACCCATGCAAGACGATGACACCTGTGGTCAGATATCCTTGCAGGTCTTCTAGCATGCAGACCATGCTAATGTCAATGGTTTTAGGTGGTCTAATGTGACACTTGGGTTCCTTTCACCTCCCTTAAATGCACCTGGAGTTGTATGGCATTCAGCATCTGGTTCCATAGGGCATTGTTCACAATGAAGCAGTCATCATTGTGGGATGTGGCCAAAGGACGTCCACTTCTATGCCATTCTGTGACTCTTTCAGTCTCTCTGTATCTCTGTTGAAATCTGCTGATGACACTCTGTTACACTCTAAGCTCAGTGGCCACTTCCATCTAAGAACATCTTGCTTGAAGCCTGCCTCGCATTGGCAAGGTACTGTTGATCAATTGCAAGGTATTGTCTTGGTCTCACGATGTCAAAATGTGAACAGCATGATAAGGAGGACTGTTTAAATACCAATTGTAATTAAACCAGGAAATATATTGGGCAATTTGTGGATCAAACATCTGTTGTGAATTTTGCTGTTAAGCTCCTTGTTAGAGAACAGCAAGCTGTGCAAAAAGTACTGAAAGGCCTCATGCACACGAACGTTTTTTTTTGCGGTCCGCAAAAACAGGGTCCGTAGGTCCGTGATCCGTGTCCGTTTTTTCTTCCGTGGGTCTTCCTTGATTTTTGGAGGATCCACGGACATGAAGGAAAAAGTTGTTTTGGTGTCCGCCTGGCCGTGCGGAGCCAAACGGATCCGTCCCGTCCACAATGCAAGTCAATGGGGACGGATCCGTTTGACGTTGACACAGTATGGTGCAATTGCAAACGGATCCGTCCCCCATTGACTTTCAATGTAAAGTCAGGAGTCCCTATTATACCATCGGATCAGAGTTTTCTCCAATCCGATGGTATATTTTAACTTGAAAATGCAAATGTGATCGCACACTGCATCCAGCACTCTGCCCTCCATGCTGGATGAGACATTGGTTTATATTTTGGCCAAAGCATAGTAAGCCACTCACCGCGTCAAGGTCGTCTCAATTGAGTGGTCCCTAACTCTTGTTCCTACCTGTTCATGGGCCATGACAGCCGCACAAAATCCAGGGAATGCAGGTCAGCATGCAAGCCAAGTACACTTTGCTTGTAACCCCGTCCGGTGCCATTACAGCTTTCATCGGATCCAGGGATGCAAGTACCAACATGCATGCTGAACCCACCATATACTTCTCCTGGAGCCAGATGGCTAATGGTAGGTTCTATATAAGCAGACTCAGTTTTATACTGACTTTAAAACCAGCCTCCAGAGTTAGGGACCACTCAATTGAGACGACCTTGACGCGGTGAGTGGCTTACTATGCTTTGGCCAAAATATAAACCAATGTCTCATCCAGCATGGAGGGCAGAGTGCTGGATGCAGTGTGCGATCACATTTGCATTTTCCGTTTGTGTATGTATTTCGCCATAGTGATGTGCACCTGCAGGCAGGTTGTGCGGACTCAAACCCCTATATTTTTTTCTCTGTAGCATATATTGGAGGCGTGGCGATCTCCTTTGAGTCAAGCACACCTGACCAGTTAATCTGTCCTGGAGGCTGGTTTTAAAGTCAGTATAAAACTGAGTCTGCTTATATAGAACCTACCATTAGCCATCTGGCTCCAGGAGAAGTATATGGTGGGTTCAGCATGCATGTTGGTACTTGCATCCCTGGATCCGATGAAAGCTGTAATGGCACCGGACGGGGTTACAAGCAAAGTGTACTTGGCTTGCATGCTGACCTGCATTCCCTGGATTTTGTGCGGCTGTCATGGCCCATGAACAGGTAGGAACAAGAGTTAGGGACCACTCAATTGAGACGACCTTGACGCGGTGAGTGGCTTACTATGCTTTGGCCAAAATATAAACCAATGTCTCATCCAGCATGGAGGGCAGAGTGCTGGATGCAGTGTGCGATCACATTTGCATTTTCCGTTTGTGTATGTATTTCGCCATAGTGATGTGCACCTGCAGGCAGGTTGTGCGGACTCAAACCCCTATATTTTAACTTGAAGCGTCCCCATCACCATGGGAACGCCTCTATGTTAAAATATACCATCGGATTTGAGTTATATCGTGAAAACTCATATCCGACTGTATATTCTAACACAGAGGCGTTCCAATAGTGATGGGGACGCTTCAAGTTAGAATATACTAAGTACTTTGTACATGACTGCCCCCTGCTGCCTGGCAGCACCCGATCTCTTACAGGGGGCTGTGATCCGCACAATTAACCCCTCAGGTGCTGCCCCTTGGTTAGTTTAATAGCGGTCTGCAACCAGCGCAAGATAAATGTCTGCATTTATCCTGCATATAAATGTATATACACTCACCTAAAGAATTATTAGTTACACCTGTTCTATTTCTCATTAATGCAATTATCTAGTCAACCAATCACATGGCAGTTGCTTCAATGCATTTAGGGGTGTGGTCCTGGTCAAGACAATCTCCTGAACTCCAAACTGAATGTCAGAATGGGAAAGAAAGGTGATTTAAGCAATTTTGAGCGTGGCATGGTTGTTGGTGCCAGACGGGCCGGTCTGAGTATTTCACAATCTGCTCAGTTACTGGGATTTTCACGCACAACCATTTCTAGGGTTTACAAAGAATGGTGTGAAAAGGGAAAAACATCCAGTATGCGGCAGTCCTGTGGGCAAAAATGCCTTGTGGATGCTAGAGGTCAGAGGAGAATGGGCCGACTGATTCAAGCTGATAGAAGAGCAACGTTGACTGAAATAACCACTCGTTACAACCGAGGTATGCAGCAAAGCATTTGTGAAGCCACAACACGCACAACCTTGAGGCGGATGGGCTACAACAGCAGAAGACCCCACCGGGTACCACTCATCTCCACTACAAATAGGAAAAAGAGGCTACAATTTGCACGAGCTCACCAAAATTGGACTGTTGAAGACTGGAAAAATGTTGCCTGGTCTGATGAGTCTTGATTTCTGTTGAGACATTCAAATGGTAGAGTCCGAATTTGGCGTAATCAGAATGAGAACATGTATCCATCCTCTGATGGCTACTTCCAGCAGGATAATGCACCATGTCACAAAGCTCGAATCATTTCAAATTGGTTTCTTGAACATGACAATGAGATCACTGTACTAAAATGGCCCCCACAGTCACCAGATCTCAACCCAATAGAGCATCTTTGGGATGTGGTGGAACGGGAGCTTTGTGCCCTGGATGTGCATCCCTCAAATCTCCATCAACTGCAAAATGCTATCCTATCAATATGGGCCAACATTTCTAAAGAATGCTATCAGCACCTTGTTGAATCAATGCCATGTAGAATTAAGGCAGTTTTGAAGGCAAAAGGGGGTCCAACACCGTATTAGTATGGTGTTCCTAATAATTCTTTAGGTGAGTGTATATTGTTTGATACCTCCATTTGCAATATAACACGAAAAAACCTGAGCAAAAGGTGTTCCCTTAGACAAAATACAGTCAAAAACAAATATTGACTCAACATCATATATTCTTAAATATCTCTGTGTCTCACTATCTACACACCGCGCACGTCTGACCTGGACATTTAAAATCTTCACTAAAAAAAATATATGTATATTTTACCTGTTTATAAGCTTATGCTGTTGCTATTTCTCATTGTATATGTACATATATCTCAGCAAGCATGCGCTGACTTCTGTATGGCCTTTAAGTCTGGGCCGGCAGCAGGTGTAGATGCCCATCATTGGTGGCAGCGGAGAGTTCAGATCGGAGTCCCAGTTTAATCGATGGGACTCCGATCGGTAACCATGGCAACCAGGACGCTACTGCAGTCCTGGCTGCCATGGTTACTTAGCAATTTTAGAAGCATTATACTTACCTGCGCTGTCTGTGGCCGGCCGGGCGCTCCTCCTACTGGTAAGTGAAAGGTCCGTGTCTTGCTTATAGCACAGACCTTTCACTTACCAGTAGGAGGAGCGCCCGGCCAGTCACAGACATCGCAGGTAAGTATAATGCTTCTAAAATTGTTAAGTAACCATGGCAGCCAGGACTGCAGTAGCTTCCTGGTTGCCATGGTTACCGATCGGAGTCCCTGCGATTAAACTGGGACTCCGATCGGAACTCTCCGCTGCCACCAATGATGGGCATCTACACCTGGTGCCGGCCCAGACTTAAAGGCCATACAGAAGTCAGCGCATGCTTGCTGAGATAAATGTACATATACAATGAGAAATAGCAACAGCATAAGCTTATAAACAGGTAAAATATACATGTGTTTTTTTTAGTGAAGATTTTAAATGTCCAGGTCAGACGTGCGCGGTGTGTAGATAGTGAGACACAGAGATATTTAAGAAGATTTGATGTTGAGTCAATATTTGTTTTTGACTGTATTTTGTCTAAGGGAACAGCTTTTGCTCATGTTAGGTTTTTTCGTGTTATATTGCAAATGGAGGTATCAAAAAATATATATACATTTATATGCAGGATAAATGCAGACATTTATCCTGCGCTGGTTGCAGACCGCTATTAAACTAACCAAGGGGGGGGGATTTTAATTAGGGGGGGGAGAGGGGAGGCCGCACTGGCCACCAATGAATGTTATACAGGGGACGGAGGGGGGGGGTGCCCCCTCCTGCCTGGCAGCACCTGATCTCTTACAGGGGGCTATGATACGCACAATTAACCCCTCAGGTGCGGCACCTGAGGGGTTAATTGTGCGGATCACAGCCCTCTGTAAGAGATCGGGTGCTGCCAGGCAGCAGGGGGCAGTCATGTACACAGTTCGTAGTATATTCTAACTTGAAGCGTCCCCATCACTATGGGAACGCCTTTGTGTTAGAATATACTGTCGGATCTGAGTTTTCACGAAGTGAGAACTCAGCTCTGAAAAAGCTTTTATGCAGACGGATCTGCGGATCCGTCTGTGTGAAAGTAGCCTACGGCCACGGACCACGGACGTGGATGTCAATCTTGTGTGCATCTGTGTTTTTTCACGGACCCATTGACTTGAATGGGTCCGTGAACCGTTGTCCGATGGGAATGGAAATAACTAGAGATGAGCAAATTTTTTTAAAATATAATTCGCCGGTTCACCAATCTTTTGGGGAAAAATACGCTTCGATCCGAATTTATTTGCTACGAATTGAATTTAAAACAGCTTTTTCCTCGCTACAGAGAGCCTTTATAGTGGTGTAGAACACTGTGCCTTGCAGTAACACACATAGGGAGTCTGCTTTGGTAGTGAAATAATACTGTGGATCCGTATGACATGCCGATGACAGGCGTTGCTCTTAGAATTACTGCACACTTCACTTATTTGGGCAGTCACGGGGCCAAAACTGACCAAATAACTCAAGTATAAACTCGGCCTTACAGGTCGATGTTATTGCCAAGAAGCGCACTCCTTTTCCACATAGATGTCTACAGAACCTGTTCTATTAAACACTTATACAAGTAGAGCCCCCCTGAGTGGAGAGGTTGTCAGCATTAAATTTGGTGTCACTTTTTATTTTGCCCTTCCTCTGATCCGTCAGAACAATAACCCACAAAAAATGGATCCTGTCTGTGGAGCATCCGCCTTCACTTGGTCAGCATTTGGTCAGTAATTCATCAGTATTGTTAATGCTAAAAAAACAGGAGTGGATCCAAACCAGAGATGACACATATAATATTTGCAAGTCTTCTGTGTTTTGTACCCACCCTTTCTTTTGGCTACCAAATCACAATCCAATTCTGATGGGGCTATACAGGCCTTACAGCTGCTACACAGACATGATCCGTTGTGCGTCTCATTTTACCTTCCTTCTGACAGATCAGAGGAAGTGTCAAATAAAGGATGATGTCATAAAAGCTAAAAAGGCTAAATAGTGGACCAGCCATGAAGTAGGGAGGGTGGGAACAACATGAGAAGTCCGCAAAGTGGCCCTATGACATAGTGGTGAGGTGAAAGCAGCATGAGGAGACCACAGAGTGGCCCAAACACAGAGTCTGTAGGTGGCCGCACCATCAGGTGGCTACAAAGTGGCACAATGACAGAGTATGGAGGTGGCAACAGCATCAGGAAACCGCAGACTTGCACAATTACAGAGTGTGGAGGTGGCGGCAGCATCAGGAGGCCCCAGAGTGTCAAGGTGTCATAAAGTGGAGGTAGGAGCAGCATAATGAGGCCACAGAGAGGCAAGGTGGCATAGTGTGGAGGTGGCAGCAACATCAGGAGGCCACAGAGTGGCAAGGTGACATAGAGTGCAGGTAGGAGCAGCATGATGAGGCCACAGAGTTGCAAGGTGACAAAGTGTGGAGGTGGCGGCAGCATCAGGAGGCCACAGAGTGGCAAGGTGACATAGTGGTGAGGTTAAAGCAGCATGAGGAGACAACAAAGTGGCCCAATCACAGTATCTGTAGGTGGCAGCAGCATCAGAAGGCCACAGAGTGGCACAATGACAGAGTGTAGAGGTTGTGGTAGCATCAGGAGACCACAGAGTGGCAAGGTGACATAGTGTGGAGGTGGGTGGCAATACCAGTACCAGCTGAAGATGGTGGGTGAAAGAAGGAGCACTTGGAATCAGATGTGTGGCATCAGGCGGCTGGCAGCATCAGAATAGTAGCTGAGGCAGGTAGCCAGAAGAAACCAGTCTCTTTTGTCAAAGTTTATAAAGATAGACCAGGCACTCTATATATGTAGCCAACAAGCGAGATATTTATTAAATATAATACAATCAATTACTAAAATGACAGCATAAAATAACAGCATAAAATAGCAGTGGCACAATAGATAATAATAAATAGCAATAATATAGCAGCAACAGACAACAATATAGCAGCAATAATTGGCAGCGACAAGTGTCAGCAAATATCAGCAGCAGAAGTAGCGTTTAGTGGCAGCAAATTAGAGCAAGGGCAATGATGAGTTAAAGTCCATCCAGATGAACCGCAAATACAAATCGGAAGCTCCTTTTAAACTGCAGTAGTATACTGCCAAAGTCTTTCTTTCAAATAAATTACCCAAATAGTGAGTCAGAATAATGTCTCATATTAAGATTCCACTCCTGGTTGGTTCACGGTATAACGGGAGAGACTAGAGGGTACAATGTAAACAGCAATGTGGCGTCCCACACAGTTGTACTTGCTTATTCACTGTTACCTTACTCTTGTTTCATTCCCGTCTCTGAATACCGACTCGTTGATCTCAGCTGACTCTGTGTCCAGTGTCGTCAGCGAATTCAGCGCTCGTTGAACTCGAGTACCGCCAGGGTTTTTCGTTCCAGGAACTTAGGTTAAATCCAGGGGAGACTTTCTGCCATCATGCCGGTGTAAGGTATAGCCCATACGCGTTTCAGGGACGTGGCCCCTTCCTCAGTGGTAACCTTACTCTGTTTCTCCTCCTCCTTTTATGCTCCAGATCAACGTAAGTATCAAAATCTGGGCCGGAATCGTAATGGCTCTCAGGTATATATAAAACCCGGATTTCCATGGTATAACTTCCATGTAATTCTTATGCGGTTTTTGTGCGGTTCATGTTGTAAACTTGCATTTTAAATTGCCTTCTTGCTTTCACAGCTGCATATATGAAATGCTGAGCATGTTAATTATTATATATATATATATATATATATATATATATATACTATTCATTTGGTTGTAATAGGTGTTAGTATAAGTTGACATAAACATTTAGCATTCATCATAGAAATTTATATCGCCAAAAATACAATACTGCGACCTTTTTATCCCAAAAAATATGAAATCATGACATGATCCTATTTCTTCTTGCAAATATATAATAAAATGGCTTTTTTTTAGGACTTTAGTTATTATGCATTTCTCATGCGTTTTTTTGGGTAAAAGCGCATTTTTTATGTCAAAGCTGCTCAAATTCGATACATACCACAATAGATAAAAATAGATAAAAATAAATAAATAACAATCAATAAAAATCACTTTCAAATTACTTTTTGCTAAAAATTAATATTTTCTAATAGACGTCCATTATAAAATACCTAGATAAAAAATATATATATTCACAGGAACCCAAATAATTCCCAATCTGCATTTAACCCATTGGGTGCCAATGAACCGAAATCGAATATCAGTTTCGATTCCAGTCTGGACATTTTTTTTATAAGGTCTCCACCTCTATATACCGCATTAGCCAAAGTGGAACCAGACTGGAGAGGTGGAGACCTTATAAAAAAAATGTGGTAAGAAGACCAGCACTCCGTAATTCCAATAATGAAAAAGGATTTTCTTTATTCGTCACCCATATGTGACGCGCGTTTCGACACTACTCTGTGTCTTTGTCAAAGTACAGGTGATAACAGCTCAATTCCACATATACATAGCACCACTTAAATACAATTTAAATAGCCCGCCTCCCAGTCACGTAAGTCATCACATGACCGGGACCGGACTGAACCGCCCCCAGCCATGTGACAAGTCACGCGACCATAGCACCATATTGCTACACAACCAGTCCAAACCAAGTTGAATCATCTAGAATTGGAACGCGGTAGAACATGCATCTGAATCCATAAACCATTGGACATCTGGGCAATCCATAATAGATTATACATCAGACTAAACATTTTTCGTAATATATCATTCAGATGCACTGAAATCATACCGTCTCCTAGTCATGCAAGCGGTCACGTGATTCGGGAAGAATCCCGGTCACCTGGCCAGTCACATGATCATGACGTCACATTACTATGCAACTAGTCCAAACAAAGTTGGATCTAACTAAGGACTGATTATGATGCAATATATATTAGGATCCATACTGTGTTTCTACTTCTGAATCATGCGTGATCTGTCACAGGACCCAGAATACACATCTGGTAAACATTTATACATATATACAAAGCACCATTATAATACCATTTAATTACAATTCAAATAGCCCACCTCCCAGTCACGTAAGTCATCACATGACCGGGACCGGACTGAACCGCCCCCAGCCATGTGACAAGTCAAGCGACTGTATCACCACATGGCTACGTAACCAGTCCAGACCAAGTTGAATCATCTAGAATTGGAGCACGGTAAATCATGCATCTGAGTCCATGAACCATTAAACATCTGGGTAATCCATAATAGATTATACACCAGACTAAACATTTTTCGTAATATATCATTCAGATGCACTGAGATCATACCGTCTCCTAGACATGCAAGCGGTCACGTGGTTCGGGAGGAATCCCGGTCACATGGCCAGTCACATGATCATGACGTCACATTGCTACGCAACTGGTCCAAACAGAGTTGGATCTATCAATGGACAGATTACGATGCAATATATACTGGGATCCATACTGTGTTTCAACTTCTGAGTCATGCGTGATCTGTCACGAGACCAAGAACAAACATCTGGTAAACATTTATACAAAATAACACTTAGTAATCATACGTTCTACATATTGAATCAAGTAAAGCTGCTTAATGAGTATTCCTTATTGAGGCCTTTGGGAGCAAGCGTCTCAAGCCGGTGTATCCAATATGCTTCACGTTGGTGGAGCATCTGGATCCGATTTCCTCCACGCCGAGGTAGGGTCACTTCCTCTATAATTTGAAAACGCAGTTGTGAGATGCGATGATTTTTTTCGTTGAAATGTTGAGGAATAGGTAATAGAATGTTCTCCTTCCTAATTGTGGACTTGTGTTTCCCTACCCGGTCTTTTATGCACATTGTTGTTTCTCCAACATAGCACAACCCACATGGACATTTAAGTAAATAGATAACAAAACTACTGTCACATGTAAAGTGACCCCGAATGGGAATTTGTTGTCCTGTATGTGGGTGTGAAAGGTTGGAGCCTTTGATAACATTTGAACAGTGGACACAGTTAAGGCAGGGAAATGTTCCCTTTTTGACGGTAGAGAGAGTGAGCTGTCGCTGAAGTGTCCTGTCACTTCCTATATCCGCACGGATGATCATGTCCCTAATATTTTTGTTGCGTTTGTAGCACATCATGGGACATTCCCTAAATTCCTGAATCGTGGGATATGATTTCTGCAGAATGCCCCAGTGTTTATTAATGACAGCTTTAACACGATCCATCCAGGGGTGATATTTTACAATTAATGGTATTCTCTGTCCTTTATCTTTTTTCTTTTGTGGTTCTACGGGACTTTCTATCCTATTTCGCTGTTCATGTAGTAAATGAGGAGGATAGCCTCTATCCATGAACTTCTGGGTCATTTCCTGCATCCTAAGATCACGTGTGTCCTGATCCATTACAATGTTAGCCACCCTTTTAAACTGCGAATATGGCAGTGATTTTTTTACAGTTGAGGGGTGATTGCTATGGAATGATAGCAGACTATTTCTATCAGTTTCTTTGACATACAAGTCAGTGGTAATCCTGTTGTTAATTCCTCTAATCACCCATGTGTCAAGAAAGGAGACACGTTGTGGATCTTGGTGCAGGGTGAATTTTAATTCACGTCTTATGTTATTAATGTAGTCCATAAAGGACATGAGGGTCTCAATGCTGCACCGCCATACGCAGAAAACATCATCTATGAAACGTTTCCAAAATATACAATGATTCTGATATAGACCATTTGGGTAGATGTACTCTCTCTCAAAATGTGCCATATAGCAATTTGCGTATGGTGGTGCAGCATTGGACCCCATCGCGGTCCCGCACCGCTGCTGGAAAAAAGTGTCTTGGAATAAAAAATAATTACGACGTAGAACAATGGAAAGCAAAGACAGAAAAAAGTTTTTTTCTTTCTCTGTGTATGTGCTGTCATTTAATAGTGCCTGGACAGCCTCCAGACCCTTTTCATGAGTTATACTGGTGTATAAACTGCAGACGTCTAGAGTGACCAGGACACAATCATGCGACAGCTCAATCTCCCGCACCGTCTCCAAAAAGTGTTATGTGTCCCTAAGATAGGAAGGGGCCTTTTTAGTGAGAGGGGTCAACACTTTGTCGAGAAATATTGCAGGGGGAGAAAGGACCGAGTCCGTAGCTGCGACTATCGGTCTGACCTGGAGGCCGTTCCAGGGATTTATGCACCTTGGGAAGCGTGTAGAACACAGGTGTCACAGGGTGTTGGTTGATTAGAAATTCCGCTAGCTTTTTATCAATAACATGTTGTTCTAAGTTCTCATCAACCAAGACTCGGTCCTTTCTCCCCCTGCAATATTTCTCGACAAAGTGTTGACCCCTCTCACTAAAAAGGCCCCTTCCTATCTTAGGGACACACAACACTTTTTGGAGACGGTGCGGGAGATTGAGCTGTCGCATGATTGTGTCCTGGTCACTCTAGACGTCTGCAGTTTATACACCAGTATAACTCATGAAAAGGGTCTGGAGGCTGTCCAGGCACTATTAAATGACAGCACATACACAGAGAAAGAAAAAAACTTTTTTCTGTCTTTGCTTTCCATTGTTCTACGTCGTAATTATTTTTTATTCCAAGACACTTTTTTCCAGCAGCGGTGCGGGACAGCGATGGGGTCCAATGCTGCACCGCCATACGCAAATTGCTATATGGCACATTTTGAGAGAGAGTACATCTACCCAAATGGTCTATATCAGAATCATTGTATATTTTGGAAACGTTTCATAGATGATGTTTTCTGCGTATGGCGGTGCAGCATTGAGACCCTCATGTCCTTTATGGACTACATTAATAACATAAGACGTGAATTAAAATTCACCCTGCACCAAGATCCACAACGTGTCTCCTTTCTTGACACATGGGTGATTAGAGGAATTAACAACAGGATTACCACTGACTTGTATGTCAAAGAAACTGATAGAAATAGTCTGCTATCATTCCATAGCAATCACCCCTCAACTGTAAAAAAATCACTGCCATATTCGCAGTTTAAAAGGGTGGCTAACATTGTAATGGATCAGGACACACGTGATCTTAGGATGCAGGAAATGACCCAGAAGTTCATGGATAGAGGCTATCCTCCTCATTTACTACATGAACAGCGAAATAGGATAGAAAGTCCCGTAGAACCACAAAAGAAAAAAGATAAAGGACAGAGAATACCATTAATTGTAAAATATCACCCCTGGATGGATCGTGTTAAAGCTGTCATTAATAAAAACTGGGGCATTCTGCAGAAATCATATCCCACGATTCAGGAATTTAGGGAATGTCCCATGATGTGCTACAAACGCAACAAAAATATTAGGGACATGATCATCCGTGCGGATATAGGAAGTGACAGGACACTTCAGCGACAGCTCACTCTCTCTACCGTCAAAAAGGGAACATTTCCCTGCCTTAACTGTGTCCACTGTTCAAATGTTATCAAAGGCTCCAACCTTTCACACCCACATACAGGACAACAAATTCCCATTCGGGGTCACTTTACATGTGACAGTAGTTTTGTTATCTATTTACTTAAATGTCCATGTGGGTTGTGCTATGTTGGAGAAACAACAATGTGCATAAAAGACCGGGTAGGGAAACACAAGTCCACAATTAGGAAGGAGAACATTCTATTACCTATTCCTCAACATTTCAAAGAAAAAATTATCGCATCTCACAACTGCGTTTTCAAATTATAGAGGAAGTGACCCTACCTCGGCGTGGAGGAAATCGGATCCAGATGCTCCACCAACGTGAAGCATATTGGATCCACCGGCTTGAGACGCTTGCTCCCAAAGGCCTCAATAAGAAATACTCATTAAGCAGCTTTACTTGATTCAATATGTAGAACGTATGATTACTAAGTGTTATTTTGTATAAATGTTTACCAGATGTTTGTTCTTGGTCTCGTGACAGATCACGCATGACTCAGAAGTTGAAACACAGTATGGATCCCAGTATATATTGCATCGTAATCTGTCCATTGATAGATCCAACTCTGTTTGGACCAGTTGCGTAGCAATGTGACGTCATGATCATGTGACTGGCCATGTGACCGGGATTCCTCCCGAACCACGTGACCGCTTGCATGTCTAGGAGACGGTATGATCTCAGTGCATCTGAATGATATATTACGAAAAATGTTTAGTCTGGTGTATAATCTATTATGGATTACCCAGATGTTTAATGGTTCATGGACTCAGATGCATGATTTACCGTGCTCCAATTCTAGATGATTCAACTTGGTCTGGACTGGTTACGTAGCCATGTGGTGATACAGTCGCTTGACTTGTCACATGGCTGGGGGCGGTTCAGTCCAGTCCCGGTCATGTGATGACTTACGTGACTGGGAGGTGGGCTATTTGAATTGTAATTAAATGGTATTATAATGGTGCTTTGTATATATGTATAAATGTTTACCAGATGTGTATTCTGGGTCCTGTGACAGATCACGCATGATTCAGAAGTAGAAACACAGTATGGATCCTAATATATATTGCATCATAATCAGTCCTTAGTTAGATCCAACTTTGTTTGGACTAGTTGCATAGTAATGTGACGTCATGATCATGTGACTGGCCAGGTGACCGGGATTCTTCCCGAATCACGTGACCGCTTGCATGACTAGGAGACGGTATGATTTCAGTGCATCTGAATGATATATTACGAAAAATGTTTAGTCTGATGTATAATCTATTATGGATTGCCCAGATGTCCAATGGTTTATGGATTCAGATGCATGTTCTACCGCGTTCCAATTCTAGATGATTCAACTTGGTTTGGACTGGTTGTGTAGCAATATGGTGCTATGGTCGCGTGACTTGTCACATGGCTGGGGGCGGTTCAGTCCGGTCCCGGTCATGTGATGACTTACGTGACTGGGAGGCGGGCTATTTAAATTGTATTTAAGTGGTGCTATGTATATGTGGAATTGAGCTGTTATCACCTGTACTTTGACAAAGACACAGAGTAGTGTCGAAACGCGCGTCACATATGGGTGACGAATAAAGAAAATCCTTTTTCATTATTGGAATTACGGAGTGCTGGTCTTCTTACCACAAGTACCTGGGGAATCAACCTATTGACCGTGCACCTGGACCCCTACTGAAGCACAGTGCCGCCCATTTGCCTTTGATCTTATAAAAAAAATGTCCAGACTGGAATCGAAACTGATATTCGATTTCAGTTCATTGGCACCCAATGGGTTAAATGCAGATTGGGAATTATTTGGGTTCCTGTGAATATATATATTTTTTATCTAGGTATTTTATAATGGACGTATTATAAAATTTCGTATTTTTTGGGATAAAAAGGTCGCAGTATTGTATTTTTGGCGATATAAATTTCTATGATGAATGCTAAATGTTTATGTCAACTTATACTAACACCTATTACAACCAAATGAATAGTGTATATATATATATATATATATATATATATACAGGGAGTGCAGAATTATTAGGCAAGTTGTATTTTTGAGGATTAATTTTATTATTGAACAACAACCATGTTCTCAATGAACCCAAAAAACTCATTAATATCAAAGCTGAATATTTTTGGAAGTAGTTTTTAGTTTGTTTTTAGTTTTAGCTATTTTAGGGGGATATCTCTGTGTGCAGGTGACTATTACTGTGCATAATTATTAGGCAACTTAACAAAAAACAAATATATACCCATTTCAATTATTTATTTTTACCAGTGAAACCAATATAACATCTCAACATTCACAAATATACATTTCTGACATTCAAAAACAAAACAAAAACTAATCAGTGACCAATATAGCCACCTTTCTTTGCAAGGACACTCAAAAGCATGCCATCCATGGATTCTGTCAGTGTTGATCTGTTCACCAGCAACATTGCGTGCAGCAGCAACCACAGCCTCCCAGACACTGTTCAGAGAGGTGTACTGTTTTCCCTCCTTGTAAATCTCACATTTGATGATGGACCACAGGTTCTCAATGGGGTTCAGATCAGGTGAACAAGGAGGCCATGTCATTAGATTTTCTTCTTTTATACCCTTTCTTGCCAGCCACGCTGTGGAGTACTTGGACGCGTGTGATGGAGCATTGTCTTGCATGAAAATCATGTTTTTCTTGAAGGATGCAGACTTCTTCCTGTACCACTGCTTGAAGAAGGTGTCTTCCAGAAACTGGCAGTAGGACTGGGAGTTGAGCTTGACTCCATCCTCAACCCGAAAAGGCCCCACAAGCTCATCTTTGATGATACCAGCCCAAACCAGTACTCCACCTCCACCTTGCTGGCGTCGGAGTCGGACTGGAGCTCTCTGCCCTTTACCAATCCAGCCACGGGCCCATCCATCTGGCCCATCAAGACTCACTCTCATTTCATCAGTCCATAAAACCTTAGAAAAATCAGTCTTGAGATATTTCTTGGCCCAGTCTTGACGTTTCAGCTTGTGTGTCTTGTTCAGTGGTGGTCGTCTTTCAGCCTTTCTTACTTTGGCCATGTCTCTGAGTATTGCACACCTTGTCCTTTTGGGCACTCCAGTGATGTTACAGCTCTGGAATATGGCCAAACTGGTGACAAGTGGCATCTTGGCAGCTGCACGCTTGACTTTTCTCAGTTCATGGGCAGTTATTTTGCGCCTTGGTTTTTCCACACGCTTCTTGCGACCCTGTTGACTATTTTGAATGAAACGCTTGATTGTTCGATGATCACGCTTCAGAAGCTTTGCAATTTTAAGTGCTGCATCCCTCTGCAAGATATCTCACTATTTTTGACTTTTCTGAGCCTGTCAAGTCCTTCTTTTGACCCATTTTGCCAAAGGAAAGGAAGTTGCCTAATAATTATGCACATCTGATATAGGGTGTTGATGTCATTAGACCACACCCCTTCTCATTACAGAGATGCACATCACCTAATATGCTTAATTGGTAGTAGGCTTTCGAGCCTATACAGCTTGGAGTAAAACAACATGCATAAAGAGGATGATGTGGTCAAAATACTCATTTGCCTAATAATTCTGCACACAGTGTATATATATATATATAATAATTAACAGGCTCAGCATTTCATATATGCAGCTGTGAAAGCAAGAAGGCAATTTAAAATGCAAGTTTACAACATGAACCGCACAAAAACCGCATAAGAATTACATGGAAGTTATACCATGGAAATCCGGGTTTTATATATACCTGAGAGCCATTACGATTCCGGCCCAGATTTTGATACTTACGTTGATCTGGAGCATAAAAGGAGGAGGGGAAACAGAGTAAGGTTACCACTGAGGAAGGGGCCACGTCCCTGAAACGCGTATGGGCTATACCTTACACCGGCATGCTGGCAGAAAGTCTCCCCTGGATTTAACCTAAGTTCCTGGAACGAAAAACCCTGGCGGTACTCGAGTTCAACGAGCGCTGAATTCGCTGACGACACTGGACACAGAGTCAGCTGAGATCAACGAGTCGGTATTCAGAGACGGGAATGAAACAAGAGTAAGGTAACAGTGAATAAGCAAGTACAACTGTGTGGGACGCCACATTGCTGTTTACATTGTACCCTCTAGTCTCTCCCGTTATACCGTGAACCAACCAGGAGTGGAATCTTAATATGAGACATTATTCTGACTCACTATTTGGGTAATTTATTTGAAAGAAAGACTTTGGCAGTATACTACTGCAGTTTAAAAGGAGCTTCCGATTTGTATTTGCGGTTCATCTGGATGGACTTTAACTCATCATTGCCCTTGCTCTAATTTGCTGCCACTAAACGCTACTTCTGCTGCTGATATTTGCTGACACTTGTCGCTGCCAATTATTGCTAGGAACCACATTGACCCAGTGGGCCGTAAAGGACATGTATTTTCCCTGACCGTAGTTACAGATCCACACGTTGGCGCTGGCGTGCACTTTGGCAGACACTGACAGGCTCAAGGACTTGCCCACCTTCTGTTCTACATGTGTGTGCAGGGCTGGTACTGCCTTTTTGGCAAAGGAATGACGGCTTGGGACTTTCCACCTTGGCTCAGCACAAGATATCAGTTCTCTGAATGGTGCAGAGTCCACCACTTGGAAAGGGAGGGACTGCAGCACCAGCAACTTGGACAGGAGTACATTCAGCTTCTGCGCTGTTGGATGAGTGCACGCATACTGTTGTCTCTTGGCAATCGCTTCAGTGATCGATTGCTGACGGAATAACGAGGAGTAGGAGGAGGTCCAGGAGCATCAGGACCAGCAGATGATGGGAAGGACAGACAGCTCCCTTCGGATGAGGTGGTGGAGCCTTGACCGCCTGAAATAGGGTGCGCGCCACTGGGTGATGCAGCAGCAGGCTGGACCACCACATCGTGGCCACTGTTCTCCCAGGCCACTTTATGGTGACGCTGCATATCTTGACGCAGGGCCGTGGTGCCAACATTGGCAACCTGGCAACGCTTCACCTTCTGCCCACAAATTCTACAAATGGCCATGTTTACCATCTTCGGCGGCTTAACAAAAAAATGCCACACCTCTGAGTAGGTGATTTTACCCCCAACACTACGCACTGACTGCTACCGCTGCTGCCTCCTTGAGCCCCTGCACCGCTCTTTCTCGGGCAGGTAGGCTCCCACAAAACGGGTGGTCTACCCCGAGTGCGTTTGGATTCTGACCTCCAACTGCTGCAACCCTGCTGACTCCCGGCCACGCTAGTGACTTGCTGGCTCCATCGCTGGCTCACAGGCAAGCTGCCATCCTCTTCTTCCAAAGATGATGAAGCCCCTTCGTCACCCGGCTCCCAAGTGCGATTAGCTACATCATCATTATCGAGTAGTATCTGCACATCACTGATGTCCTCCTCAACCATCTCTGAGTCAGGATAGTGTTGATCGAGCATGCTCGGCCGAACACCAGTTCAGCTCGAGCATCGTGATGCTCGGCCGAATATCGCATCTGTATTTGAGCGCGATGCTCGAGTCAGTGTATTTAAATCTAATTATAATTATTATTTTTAGTAATTGCAAAAAATGTGTGATAACTAAAAAATAATAATAATAAAAAATATATATAAGGTTTGGTCTGGGAAAACAGGTATTTTCCTCCCACCATGTGCTGCTGGGCTGATTTACAGCCAGGTGATGTCAAGTACCGGATCGGATTTTAAATGCCGGTCTGGGTTTTGGCAGCACCTGGCTGTCCATAAATTGGCAGCTGGGCTCAGAAACCATGTGTCTGTTTTGGGATAAAATCATACTTATGATATATATGAATGCATAATATGTGGGAAACTACTACTGATGTTTTAGCCATAATATATTTACATATATTATAATATATTATATATTCTAAATATATTATAATATATGTAAATATATTATGGCTAAAAACATATATATGTTTAAGTTAAATTTAGCCTCTATTTCTAAAAAGGTTCTGATGGGATTCGAGCTAACAACCTTCTACATTACAGCTAAGCATCTTATCCACTACAAAGCTGCATGGCCAATTACTGAAACAAAATAAAATATGAGACTTCTGCTGTATAGGAATATTTACTACTAATTTAATTTTTTTTTTTTTTTTTCAGAACTAGAGTCTAAATTAGATTTAAATAGACTGGGTGTCCCCAAGCACTGACTCCATATATGGACATAGCCATATATGAAGTCAGAGCAGGGACTCCTAAGCCAAACTAGAGTCCCGACACCCTCCCCTCTTCAGAGCAGGGGGTGTCTGGTTTAATGGTCGGGTTCTCCCTTTTGACTTCCATTGTGCTTGGGTGCTCTGCAGAGCACCCGAGCATCGGAAAGAGTTCTACTCGAGCACCAGAGCACACGAGCAATTTGGTGCTCAAGCAACACTAGGTCAGGAGCCTGACCGCTCTCGACACCAGCTCCCACGTCGCTCTTCTCATCACTACTTGCCCGCCTAGCGGAGGAAGCGGCGGATGTCTCCTCCACATTTTGGCTGGGCAGTATCTGCTGACTGTCCTTTAGTTGCTCTTACTCGCTGAAAAGTGGAGCAGAGCCTAGAGCATATAATACTTCTCGCGGTGAGGAAAAGGGATAGAAAAGGACAGAGGCAGGTTGAGGACAGGTGAGGGCACAGGGCCTGCTCCCAGGCCATGCCAACTAAGGGTTGTGTCTGACGAATCCACTGACTCTTGGCTGGGGGTGTCTGATGTAAGTTGCGACGAAGTCGAAGATCGAGTCAACCATTCAAGAACCGCTGGGTTGCTGGTCATGACACGACCGCTAGCTGACACTGGGAGCTCAGGCCTCTCGAAGTGGCCCCTGCTGCCACGGGGCCTTACTCTGCTGTGACCTCTGCCTGTGCCAGAAACATTTAGGCCTCTGCCACTCCCCTGTGCAGGTCCTGACACTCCTCTGCTTGACATACTGTTAGATCAAATAACCAAATGTTAGATCAAATATTTTTTATTTCACCACTAATACACAGCAAACTGGGCTTTAGAATATATCACTGCATAGCTAAACGGCAAATTGCCCCACATTTTTTTTCTATTTTTACACAAAAAGCTTTTCAACAGATAAGTGCAACGATGAAAGGCGAATTTATTTGTATTTCCCCAGTAATAACTGGCAAACTGGGCTGTAAAATATCTCACTGGACCGCTGAATGGCAATTAGGCCCAATTTTTTTTCTTTTTTTACACAAAAGGCTTTTCAACAGATAAGTGCAACAATGAAAGGCGAATATATTTGTATTTCGCCAGTAATACACGGCAAACTGGACTGTAAAATATCTCACTGCACCGCTGAGCGGCAAATATATTTTTCCTTTTTCCACTAAAACACGCAAACATATTTTAATTTTGCCACTAATACACGACAAAAAGGGGTGTAATTTTCTCACTTGACCATGCAACGGCTAATAAGCCCTTTTTTCCCACTAATACAAGCCAAAAAATGCTTTAGAACATATAACTGCACTGCACTAGGGCAAATACGTAAAACGTAGAAATATTTCCTTGTAATAACCCCTGTTAATGCCTGTATCAAACAACACTTGCACCCTAATAAGAACGGTTTCATGGAATTACAGAGCTGTATAATGGCAATTTGGATGCCCAGTCAGTGCAGCAAGGTGTAATAGGAATGTTGAACTGTGGATTGATTTCTATCCTTTCCCTACATCTTGAATAATCTTTCCCTGCACTTGCAAATCTTTTTTTTTAGCACAATGACAATTTTTCTGTCACTGTCCCTAGTTCCTGCAGACATCTTTCCCTGCACTAAGTTCACTGGTAAATGGCAGAATCTAAGATGGCTGCACTATTTATAGGGCTGTGACATCACAGGGCTGGCTGACTGCTGATTGGCTGCATGCATGGCATTGTGGGTGATCCTGCCTTCCCAGAGTTCCTTGCCCCATGTCCTCATACGTGCAGCAGCCATTTTAGGAAAAATGCGATTCGTTACCACGAAGTGCGAGGAAATTCGCATTAGGTGCGAATCGAATTTCTGCTGAAATTCGTAATGAATTCCACTTTGTCAGCTTCGATTTGCTGATCTCTAGAAATAACCTATGAAGGAACTTTCTATATTGATATTTTCATTATTCCCTGACGTGACAAAACAGATTTCTAAAAAGACTTTGAAATATGAAAAACACAATTTGCTTCCTTACACACAGTTCTTGCAATCTTTTCTTGAAAAAAAGAAATAGTAAGAAACTTAACCATTGTAACATATGTCGGACTCTAAACTTGTCAAACCAGCTCATTAGCAATTGGCTGAGAATGTGGAAAGAAATTTGGTAATTTTAATTCTTTAACATAGCTATGTGGGTAGACATGACCTCACAAGGGTGAATTGTGAGTTCTGGAGCTTCTCAGAATGGACTATTGGTGTCATTTATTAGGCGTATTTCATGCTCACAAGGTGGATCAATTGATAGTTGTGCTGCTATCTGCGACTTTTCCACACTCACGCCAGGTTTAAAATTGTGGGTGTGGTGTGGGCAGGGAAGGTGACGGGTCATTTTATATGTGTCTAAAATGCCAGTCTTAATAAATGTGCCCCTATGAGTTATTTGAGTAATAGTTTATTTTGTATTCCCAAAAATCTTTTGGGGCATTTATTAGGGTTCTATTGCAGTTTTCTGGAGTAGTAAAGTCGCAAACTGTTGTACAAGCCACCTTTTGAGAAAAAGCTGTATGTTTTTGCTGTTTATGCATAACAATATTTTTAAAAGTGGGTGTGGTGTGGGCAAAAGGGGATGAGGCTACTCAGCCCAACAGATTTAATGATATCACCTCTGTGTATAGATTGTCAGATCTTATGTATTCTTTCCTTGTACAATGACCTCTGCACAGGTCACAGAGCAGGCCTAGAAAGCTCTCCCATAGAAGAGGGGGCCCATGTGGCTCCCATAAAACAATTTTCATAATGCTTTCTAAATGCTGTTAAGAACAGCTCAGGCACAATGGCATCCCCCACCATGTTCATCAAACAGAATAATTAAATCTGTAAATATCACATGATCTACCCCATTAAGTGAATTGTGTAAAAAAAAAACTAATAAAAATTATGCCAAAACTGCTTTTTTTTAGTCACCTCACAATGAACATTATATGAATCAATCAAAAAGCCGTATGTACCCCAAATTGGTAGCAATAATAACGTCACCTCGTCCTGCAAAAAACAAGCCCTCACACGAGACTATAGCCAGAAAAATAAAACAAATATGGCTCTAAGAAAATGCCAACACAAAAACATGATATTTTTTTCTAAAAATGTTTTTATTGTATAAAACCTAAAAAAAAAAAAAAGAAAGTAGACATATTTGGTATCGTTGCGTCTGTAATGACCGGATCTATAAAAATTATCTACACCATCAAGTAAACATTATAAAAAAATTAAATAAATCACATATTTAACAGTTTACGACCACAGTTGGGGTGTTACTGTATTCAGGAGAAAGAGGGTAGCAAATTGTAGGGGGATATTCTCCTGTTATCTTTTGTGAAAAAGAAAGTTTGGGCCTAAAGCACAATTTTCTTTAAATATTCTATGAAATACCTGTTGAGTGAAGTGCTTGCTACACCCCTTACAAATTCCTTGAGTGGTGTAGTTTACAAAATGTGGTAACTTTTTGAGGGTTTTGACTGTGGGGGAACCTCAGGGTCTCTTTAAATGCAACATGGAAACCCCCAGAAAGTGACCACATTTTGAAAACTGCGTACACCACCCAAGGAATTTTTAAGGGGTGTAGTGAACACTTTGATCCCACAGCAGTTTCATGGAATTTATAACACTTGTCTGTGAAAATGAAATTAATTTTTTTTTACAATAAAATGTTGAGAATTTTTTTTCCCCACAAGAGATAATAGGAGAATATCACCCCGAAATTTGCTACACATTTTCTCCTGAATACAGTAACACTTCATTTGTGGTTGTAAATTGTTATTTGAGGATATACCAGGAAGCGAAAGAGCGGCATTTGGTTTTCTAACATAGAATTTGCAGAATTTTTTTTTAAGAACCATACATTTTTTATTTATTTTTTGTCGAGTGAGATGTGTGGAGGCTTATTTCTTTGTAGAATGAGCTGTATTTTTTACTGGCACCATTTTGGCGTACATTTAGCTTTCTGATCGCTATTTATCTAATTTTTTGGGAGGTGAGGTGTTTTTAATTTTTGTAGAGTTCCTCATGTGGTATATACAGTATGATGTGATAACTTTATTCTGTAGGTTGATACAATTATCAGAATACCAAATTTATATGATTTTTTTCATGTTTTACTACTTTTGTATAATAAAATGACATTTAATAAAAAATCTGTTGTATTTTGCATTGCCATTAACCATCCATAACATTTTCCTGCCAATATAGATGCCTGAAGGCTTGCCTTTTGAAGGACAGACTGTAATTTTATTGGTACCATTTTGGGGAACATATATCTTTTTGATCATGTTTTGATTATGTTTTTTGGGAGGTGAAGTGACTAAAATAGCTTTTTTGGCATACTTTTATTTTTTTTTATTTTAATGTATTTATTTTTTAATTTAAATTAAAATTTTATTTTTATTTTAATTTATATTTTTATTTTTACTTTTATTTCATTTATTTCTACATTCATAATTATTTTCAGATTTATGTTTATTTTAATTTTAATTTATTATATGTAATTTATATTTTTTATTTTATTTTTTATTTTATTTTATTTCATTTTTATTTTATTTTTATTTTATTTTTATTTTATTTTTATCATTATTTATATTTATTTTTATCTTTCTTTCCTTCTTTATTCATTTTTTTGTTTGTTTCTTTATTTCAGTTTCATCATCTCATATATTGTTCCATTATCCCCTTTCTCAGTTGAATTCAGTCCATAAATTCTTGTACTTCATTTCACTGTAACATAAACCTTTTATTAACATAAACCCTTTATGTCCATCCTCCATTCATGCACACTAGTAAATTCATTTTTACTTTCACCATCCCCAATCATACTCCCGCCCTGACACCCAATCCAGAGCATCCCAGTCCTTAGCTCCCTTATCTATTTGCATAGGCGTGTGCAGCATATTGCATTAGGGTGTGCACCCTAAAGCATAAACACACGCCGCGCGCGTGTGTGTGTATGTATGTATGTATGCATGTATATATATTATATACACATACACACACACATATATATATTATATATATATACACACACAAATACACTAAGGGGTATTAGGGTACATTATTTTACAGGGGTAATATAACTAAGGGGTATCAGGGTAAATTATACAGGAGTAAAATAACTGAGGAGGGCTATCAGAGGTAATATAACTTATATTATATAAGTTATATTACCCCTTCATCATGTCGCCTGAGATAGCCCTCCTCAGTTATATTACCCCTGTATAATAATGTACCCTGATACCCCTTAGTTTTACCCCCTGTATTATTTACCCTGATCCCTCACTTATATTATCCCCTGTATAATGTCCCCAATAGCCCTCCTCAGTTATATTACCCCCTGTAATTTACCCTGATACCCCTCAGTTATACGGTATCATATAACTGAGTAGTGATGAGCGGGAGGTGCCATATTCGATTTCGCGATATTTCGCGAATATTCGCATGAATATTCGTGTTATATTCGTCGAAATCGAATATTCGCAATTATTCCAATTATCGCGAAATTATTTTTTTGCATATTGCGAAAATTTATCTTGATAGTATAAGGCAACGTTCCTATGCTAATGACTATGGCTAGGCTAATATGTGTATTTTAAGAAATTTCTTAATATTGCTCTAACTTCGTCTCTTAGAATATTACGAATATTCTAAAAGACGAAGTTAGAGCAATATTAAGAACATTTGCAAAAGTCGAAATTGCGATGCGAGTAATATAACACGAAATAGTCGCATGAAGATTTAAACTTAGCACTGCTATATTCCATATTCTAGCCTAATATGGAATATAGCTGTGCTAAGTTAGCAATTTCGACTTTTTCAAATGTTCTTAATATTGCTCTAACTTCGTCTTTTAGAAATTTCGTAATATTGCTCTAACTTCGTCTTTTAGAATATTCGTAATATTCTAAGAGACGAAGTTAGAGCAAAATTACGAAATTTCTAAAAGACGAAGTTAGAGCAATATTAAGAACATTTGAAAAAGTCGAAATTGCGATGCGACTTATATAACACGAAATATTCGTGTTAGCACAGCTATATTCCATATTAGGCTAGAATATGGAGTATAGCAGTGCTAAGTTGAAATCTTCATGCGAATATTTCGTGTTATATTACTCGCATCGCAATTGCGACTATTGCGAAATTTCGTAAAATACACATATAGATTAGATTGTAATTTAGCTAATATGGAATATAGCAGTAAGTTGAAAACGCCACTGACTGGAGCAGCCAGGAAGCCAGGAATCCAAAGGACAGGTAAGAACAACTTTAGGGAAGTGGGAAAGAAAAAAATATAAGAAAAAAAAAAGAAAAAAAAAGAATATTCGATTTCGCGAATATATAGAACGATATTCTAAATATTCGCGAAATCTCGAAATTGCGATATTCGAGAAAAAAATTCGCAATTCGAATATTCGCGCTCAACACTATAACTGAGGGGTATCAGGGTACATTATACAGGGGTGTAAATGAGGAGGGGTAGCAAGCAGCAGGGAACATACAGGGCAGAGTTCCAGTGGCGTAGCGTGGGTTGTCAGCACCCAGGGCAAGCCAAGTATTGCTCCCCCCACAACCTGTGGACACGCCCTTTTTTACAAATAATGCAGTACATGTCACCTACAGTCCTATTCACTATAATGATATATTTTACCTGGATTATTTTAAAATGTATTTTTATGTTCATTTTTTATGCAATTACACCACATAATTACACCACTTGAACAAACCATCATTAATTATAGTTTTATTTTTGCTTTCTCTGAAAACATATTATTAAATGAGTTATGGAACATAGTTTGACATGACCTAACATTTAAGCAAATTTACTGATTTCCTACACATGTTAATAAAACAGTACAAAGCTATATTTCTGGGAGGTGTTTTTATTTTTAGACTCATAGAAAACCTTTTCAATTACTTACACTATTTCATCCTTTAACCCCATAGTTAATTCTGGATCAAGTCTATAATGTTGAGGGTACCTTGACAGAAACAGGAGATACAGATGCACTAAGGAAGGAAATATTGATACAGATCTAATAGACTGAAGGTTTATGGAACCTGATAGGAAAAATCCTGTCCATATGTCCTACTTTTGGTCGTATAGCTGCATATGGTGTCCCCTACTGCTCCAAAAACAATCTCTCTAGAAGACTCAAGCATAAAAATGTATGGCATATTGCACATAGACTTTAAAGCCATGTGCAGATGACCCAGTAAGTGGATCCCTGTTCATCAGGTCATTGCTTAGGAAGTAATAATCATACTAAAAAGGATTTCCTAGTTATTGAAAGAGCACTGGAGGTCTGGGCTACCATTACAGTTCTATATTGGGTTGTGATGTATGAAAAGCATGCTACTTTCATCTTAGCACTAGGCGGGGTGTTTAAATTTGTTATGTAGTATCTTATTCTGTATATTGACGACCATATGGTAAATCCTCAACCTCTTCAGAATTCTTTAGTTGTTTACGTAGGGGGCAGACTCCGTCTCTTTTTTCATGTGTGGTCAAACATCACCTCCGACCCTTGGGTGCTGTCCACAATCCGGGGTTTCCATATAGATCTAGTAGAGTTCTCCCTAAACCTGCCCCCTCCGCACCCGATGATACTGTCTGAGACGACACGGTCTCGTATACACACAGAACTGACGGCACTGTATCAGAAGGGAGCAATATAACGGACCTCCCATTGCAAAAGAAAGGGGGTCAGATGCGTCCCGTGATCAATCTTAAAGCCCTGAATTCTTTTGTTCATTACCGCCATTTCAAAATGGAAGGTATCCATCTTCTCAGAGACATGCTTCTTCTAGGGGACTGGATGGTAAAGCTAGATCTCAAAGATGCGTACCTGACGGTCCCGGTAGCACCCGCCTCCAGAGATTTACTCAGTTTCCGATGGAATGGTCATGCCTGGCGTTTCACATGCCTACCTTTCGGTCCCTCGTCCTCCCCGTGGTGTTTCACCAAGCTGATGCGCCCAGTAGTGGCGTGGCTTCGCAGCCGGGGAGTGCAATTAATCATTTACCTGGACGCCATTCTCTTCATGGCCCAAAATCCTTTCGACCTTCAGGAGCATTTAAAGATGTCCATGACGCTCCTTTCCAGCCTCGGGTTTATCATCAACAGAGAAAAATCCTGTCTAAGTCCTTCCACGTCCATAGAGTTCCTGGGGTTTACCATAGATTCAACCATGCAGACTCTCAGTCTTCCTCAGACGAAAGTTCGTGCTATTCTCAAGGAGATATGCCACACCCTTGCTCTTCCTCAGATATCCCTGCGGCATCTGGCGCGAGTAATAGGTCTGTTAGCTTCTTCTATTCAGGCAATTTTTCCGGCACCTCTGCATTACCGAGCTTTGCAAACCCTCAAGATCGCCCATCTCCAAGCGGGGGTATCTTACGCAGATTTGATCACCTTGGACCTAGAGACCAGACACGAATTGACATGGTGGATCCACAATCTATCCGTGTGGAACGGCAAAGTGATCTTTGGCCCTCAACCGGACTTGATCGTGGAGTGGGATGCCAGCCTCCACGGCTAGGGTGCTCATTGCAATGGGATCTCCACCGGAGGTCAATGGTCGGCGGACGAATCGCAGTTCCATATCAATGCTTTAGAACTTCTGGCAGGGTCCTTTGCGATTCAGAGTTTTGTCAATGGCACAGCCAGGGCTTGCATCAGACTCCGTATGGACAACGTATCAGCGGTCCGGTATGTCAATTCCATGGGCGGCACTCATTCCGCCGTATTGACATATCTGGCAAAGGACTTCTGGGCCTTTTGCTTGGACAGGGACATCACGGTGGTGGCAGAATACTTAAAGGGGTTATCCCATCATAATGATCACTGTTAAATCTGTTAATGATTTGACAGTGATCATTTTTGTAAATATACTTTATTAACAAATTCCCACCGATTAGGAGAAAATTCATCCCCACTTACCTTATTGTTGTGACTCGGTCTCCCCTGGTTACGACCACCGCTCTTCCGCAAGATCCCGATGGTCGCGCTTGCCCAGAAGACTTCTTCTTTTCTCCCGGCCGGGCCACTCGCTGTCCTGAACGCGCACGCTGCCGCGCATGCGCGACGGTGACTTCTTCCCGGCCAGAATAGTACAGAGCTGCGAACGCGCACGCTGGCTCTGTACTATACTGGCCAGAAATAAGTCACATTGCGCATGCGCGGCAGCGTGCGCGTTCAGTCCAGCGCGCGGCCCGGCCGGGAGAAGACTTCAATCAAGATGAAGCCCGCCCCCAGCCAGAATCCAGGAAGTGAACGCGCGGTGGCAGCAGGTAAGTATGAAACTGCTAAGTGGGATAACCCCTTTAAGAGGTCTGCACAATACCCTCGCCGACTGGAATTCGAGATATACAGTACAGACCAAAAGTTTGGACACACCTTCTCATTCAAAGAGTTTTCTTAATTTTCATGACTATGAAAATTGTAGATTCACACTGAAGGCATCAAAACTATGAATTAACACATGTGGAATTATATACATAACAAACAAGTGTGAAACAACTGAAAATATGTCATATTCTAGGTTCTTCAAAGTAGCCACCTTTTGCTTTGATTACTGCTTTGCACACTCTTGGCATTCTCTTGATGAGCTTCAAGAGGTAGTCCCCTGAAATGGTTTTCACTTCACAGGTGTGCCCTGTCAGGTTTAATAAGTGGGATTTCATGCCTTATAAATGGGGTTGGGACCATCAGTTGCGTTGAGGAGAAGTCAGGTGGATACACAGCTGATAGTCCTACTGAATAGACTGTTAGAATTTGTATTATGGCAAGAAAAAAGCAGCTAAGTAAAGAAAAACGAGTGGCCATCATTACTTTAAGAAATGAAAGTCAGTCAGTCAGCCTAAAAATTGGGAAAACTTTGAAAGTAAGGGCTATTTGACCATGAAGGAGAGTGATGGGGTGTTGCGCCAGATGACCTGGCCTACACAGTCACCGGACCTGAACTTAATCGAGATGGTTTGGGGTGAGCTGGACCGCAGAGTGAAGGCAAAAGGGCCAACAAGTGCTAAGCATCTCTGGGAACTCCTTCAAGACTGTTGGAAGACCATTTCAGGGGACTACCTCTTGAAACTCATCAAGAGAATGCCAAGAGTGTGCAAAGCAGTAATCAAAGTAAAAGGTGGCTACTTTGAAGAACCTAGAATATGACATATTTTCAGTTGTTGCACACTTGTTTGTTATGTATATAATTCCACATGTGTTAATTCATAGTTTTGATGCCTTCATAGTCATGAAAATAAAGAAAACTGTTTGAATGAGAAGGTGTGTCCAAACTTTTCGCCTCGCGGCTGAACGCTCAACTACCCAGATTCTTCAGTTGGCGGCCGGATCCGGAAGCGGAAGCAGTGGACGCTTTCCTCCAACAGTCGACAGGATCCCTCATGTATGCATTTCCACCTTTCGCGTTAATTCCTCGGGTCTTAGCCCAAATTCACAGTGAACTTGCCGAACTCGTTCTGATACTGCCCTTTTGGGGAACTAAGTCCTGGTTCCCCCAATTGTTAGATCTGCTCGTAGAAGAGCCTTTCCTTCTGCCCACTTATCCGGAACTCCTGATAGGTCCGACTGACCATCATCATCCTCTGCTTCAGGACGAATCCTTGCGACTCCTGGCATGCAGGGTGTCAGGGGTCCCTGGGACATCGCGGGAGTTTTGGAATCGACTAGATTCCTTTTGGAGAGTGCATGGGCCCCCGGTACCAGACAGGCCTATCGGGCAGCCTGGGAGACTTGGTCTCGTTGGTGCTTTGTTCGGAGTCTGGATCCCGTTGAGGCACCTGTGACCTCCGTGTTGCAATTCCTTACATCCCTGTTCGAGGAGGCCAAAGCTTATCGCACTATGAATCTATACAGATCAGCAATATCTTCCAGGCATTGTGGGTTTGACGGCTGCCCAGCTGGTCGGCATCTTCTCGTGTGTCGCTTACTCAGGGGCTCTCGGCTTTCCCGACCGCCAAGGCCTCGATTTTCCACGTCATGGGATGTATCATCTGTCCTCAATTTTCTAACCACCTGGCCGACAAATTCGGAATTGTCACTTTGCCAATTGTCGGCAAAGTTTGTAACATTGTTTCGCTTAATTTCTTGCAAAAGAGTCTCGGATGTTGACGCTTTAGACCATGACACCCGTTCATTTAGCCCGGATGCGGTTACTTTCAACATTTCCCATCGGACAAAGACTAACATTCAGTCAGTCTCTTATCTTAGCTTTCCTTCCTCACTACAGCTATGTCCAGTCACCTGCTTACAGGAATACGAATCTCGAACGTCGAACTTCCGTTCTTTGGATTCCCCTCAATTGTTTATTTCTCTCCGCCGACCTTTTGCCCCGGTTACCAGCGTTACGCTTTCACGGTGGGTTAAATGGATTCTTTCCCTTTCCGGTATTGACATGTCCATATTCACCGCACACTCAGTCCGCAGCACGGCGGCCACGTCTATGACAGTGTCCGGGGCTCAATTGGAAGACGTCATGAAATTGGCGGATTGGTCTTGTGTTTCTACATTTCGAGAGTTCTACTTTCGTCCGGCACCTCATGCGTTCTCCTCTATTGTTGCTCGACTTTAAACTTGCAATAGGAGCCTCCGTGTCTTGATATAAAATTGTATGATTTTCTTATTTTATGACGTAAAGTCATGATTTTATGAAAGACACGGAGGCGAGTATTGCCCCACCCTACTCCCTCCCATTTTGTGTTTTTTATTGCGTTAGTATTTATTAACGTTACTGGATTTTGTCAGTTTTTTCTACTAAATTACATGGTGATATGGTAGTACGTTACCTTGGTTTCGGACATGCTTACACAAGGCCTGTTCTTTCTCCATAGGTTGAAGGTGTTCGTCTACAGGGAGCAATATCCTGCAGTTTCCGCTCAAAGGTTCAAGTATCTTCGGATGCTGCGCAACAGTTGAAGTTTAGCCGGTTCAAGTTGTAACAGTTTGTTTTTCGTCCCGTTGGTGTCAGTACCACAAAGAAAGAGGAAGGTCCCAGTCGGAAGGGTCCATATATACAGAGACTGTGGGGAGGTTATTGCCATGGTTACTGTTTGTACTTCATTTTTTCTTTGCTGCTATGATGGTTCAGTAAAGAAAGGGTTAAAGCAATACTCGCCTCCGTGTCTTTCATAAAATCATGACTTTACGTCATAAAATAAGAAAATCATGCAATTGTCAGCCACCCCGCAGCATTGGTTGACAATAACCTGTATAATACTTTTCTTGTAAGTCCTCACATTAGTGCTCAAAATGGTTTGATGCAGCAGTTAAGCTCTGTGAAAATGACCACTGAAATGCAAGCAGGGTTTTTAGTTCCATTGCATTTTGCTGACTTTACAGGATAATAGTCCTCATTTCTCAGGTCTTAATGCGCTATGTCAGAATTAAATTATATAATGGATGCCTGGGATTTTTTGTCTCAAGAGCTGATGCTGTGACAAAATTTGAACTCGTTCTCCCTAGACAAATTAATAAAGTGTTGTCTATTTTTTTCCCTGAGTTATCTATGTCTTACATATTGCACACGGAACGGCGGACGCCCACTCTGTCTGGCATTATTATCACACTAAGAACTGTTTGTAGGAATAATAAATTACGTTAACTAATGTATTGTTTTATACAGGCTTCATAAAAAGTGTATGCTGTAGATAAAGTGCACAAAATGCAGTTATCACTACAACCTCTTCTGTATACAAAGTCTAAAAGTATAGTATCTCACAGCAAAACTTTTAGGGGACCTGTATGGTATCCTCTATTCTATTGCAGGGTAAAACAATAAATACTTGCATTCCTGTAAAATAATAATTGTGAGGCTTCTTTTCTTACAACTCTGTTGTGTTGTTCCATTGTTATTCCTTAAAAAAAATGTATGAATATATTGATAACTTGATAAATTGATAACTGGGTGATAATTACACAGCTTGGAACAGTTAGTACTGATTAGGCCATTATCAATTGCTGTAGGGATACACCCCAAACAAGTATCGTCCCGTTATATATAGAATTAGTGTTGATCGCGAATATTCTAATCGCTAATTTTTAGTGCGAATAACGGCACTTCCAGAATTTGGGAAGATCTAGTATATAGTGCTATATCTTCGGAATCGCGATTAATCTAGATTTTATTTCATCAGTACCCTCACTGCTTCTTGCTTGTGGGCCAATAAGAAGGCTGCAATATCTTTGTCTGAGCTTAGCAACATCCCTAGCAACCAATAGGAAAGTTCCTTACCCCTTACTATACAGGAAACCTCCAGCAGCCATTTTCTGCTGTTTTGTGCAGTTCTGAGAGAGAGAGAGAGAGAGAGAGAGCAGATTGCTGTGCTCTGTGCTTTGCTGAATCATCTGGATCTTTATTCAATTACATTAGATAGTTAGCTAGCTCATATATGTAATACAGATAGTGGGAGATAGTTAGTGTAGGTTAGATAGTGATATAGTGTAGCTGATAGGTTCCAGTGCAGCTTGTTCGGTAGTGTGATAGGGATTACTGTGCTGTGATAGGAATTACTGTGCTCTGATAGGGATTAATGTCTTTCGTCTTTGAAAAAAAAAAAAAGTAATTTGCTGTCTGTTTTTCTGAATTCCTATTTTATTATTTTTTTTGCCCCATTGTCCAAAACCCAATAAAGTCATCCCAAAGTCCCTCTTTATTTTCTTTGTATAGTTTTTTGGCTGTAAATAATTTTTTTGCTGATCATGAGCGGCCGTGGGTGTGCTGGCAGCCGTGTTCGGGGTAGGGGAGTTGGTTACAGTGCTGGACTGCTGCCAGCACTGTGCCGCTCCTCTAGCCACAGAGGGGCAGGCACAGCTGGCAGGAGCGTCCACCTCATTCGGGATTTTTTAGGTTGTGGCAGCCGACCCATTTCGTCTCAGGACGCTGAGGCAGTTGTGGCTTTCGTGACACAAGCCAGTGGAATGGAGTCCTCTTCCCTGGCTCTGAGCAGCAGCTGCTTTTTGCTTCCTGCAGGACCAGCCCCCATACCCCAAGACTAGTCCCAGCTGCTGTTTGACAGCAACAGCGAGAGGGACATCATGGGGGGGGGGGGGTAAAGAAGGAGAGTGAGCTGCTGCTTGGTCCTGATGTTTAGGACCCTTTGGAAGGGATGGAGGAGGAGGGAATACCACCCATTACAAAGACTACTAGTGAACTGGAATTAGTGATGTGACATAGTGGGAATAACTGAGACATGGCTGGATGATAGCTATGACTGGGCAGTTAATGTACAAGGTTACAGTCTGTTTAGAAAGGATCATCAAAACCGGAGAGGGGGAGTGGTCTGCCTTTATGTAAAGTCCTGTCTAAAGCCCACACTCCGGGAATATATAAGTGAGGGACATGAACATGTGGAGTCACTGTGGGTAGAAATACATGGAGGCAAAAATAATAGTAAATTAATAAAGGGAGTTTATTATAAACCACCTAATAGACCAGAATCCACAGAAAATCTACAATTAAACAAGATATACAAGGCAGCAAATCATAATGAGATGGTTATTATGGGGGACTTCAACTACCCAGATATAGACTGGGAAACTGAGAGCTGTACATCTCCTTTCCCAAATGGTTCAGGACCCGACTAGAGGGACGGCCATACTGGACTTAGTATTAACCAATAGACCTGACAGAACAACAGATGTGCAGGTTGGGGGACACCTGGGAAATAGTGACTGTAAAGTAATAACCTTCCAATTATCCTTCAAACAAGCATTTCTACAGGGAGGAACAAAAATACCAAACTTGAAAAAAGCAAACTTTAGCCAACTAAGAGAGGCCATAGGCCTAACTAACTGGGACAAAGTTCTCAAAAATAAAAATACAGCCGCAAAATGGGATATTTTTAAAAAGAATCCTAAAATCTATTTGTGAGAGGTACATACTTTATAGGAATAAAAGGTTAAGGAACAAGAATAAACCAATGTGGATAAATAGAACTGTAAAGAAGGCAATGAATGACAAAAAGAAAGCATTTAAATCACTAAAACAGGAGGATAGCTAGGAAGCACTGAAAAACTATAAGGAAAAAAATTGAATATGTAAAAAACTAATAAAAGCCACCAAACTAGAGACTGAGAGATTAATTGCAAAAGAGAGCAAAACTAACCCTAAAATGTTTTTCAATTATATAAATGTTAAAAAGTATAAATCTGTCGGCCCTCTACAGAGTAATGAGGGGGGATTTGCAGAGAGCGACAAGGAGAAGCAAAGCTGTAAAATATTTTTCGCTCTAATGTATTCACTGAGAAAAATAAACTGTCAGATGAAATGCAGAATGTAAAAGTAAATTCCCCATTAAAAGTGCCCTGTCTGACCCGCGAAGAAGTACAATAGCGACTTAAAAAGATTAAAATAGACAAATCGTCAGGTCCAGATGGCATACACCCCCGTATCCTAAGAGAATTAAGTAATGTCATAGCCAGACCCTTATTTCTGAAATTTACAGACTCTATACTGACAGGGAGTGTTCCACAGGATTAGCGCATAGCAAATGTGGTGCCAATATTCAAAAAGGGTGCAAAAACAGACGCCGGAAACTATAGGCCAGTAAGTTTAACATCTGTTTTTGGCAAACTGTTTGAAGGTTTTCTAAGAGATGCTATCTTGGAGGATCTCAATGAAAACAAGCAAATACCATCATATCAGCATGGATTCATGAGGGATCGGTCATGTCAAACTAATTAAATTTCTATTAGGAGGTAGGTTCTAAACTTGACAGCAGCAAATCAATGGATGTCGTATATCTGGAATTCTCCAAAGCATTTGACACTGTACCACATAAAAGGTTAGTATATAAAATGAGAATGCTCGGACTGGGAGAAAACGTCTGTATGTGGGTAAGTAACTGGTTCAATGATAGAAAACAAAGGGTGGTTATTAATGGTACACACTCAGATTGGGTCACTGTCACTAGTGGAGTACCTCAGGAGTCAGTATTGGGCCCTATTATCTTCAATATATTTATTAATGATCTTGTGGAAGACTTGCACAGTAAAATATAAATTTTTGCAGATAACACTAAACTGTGTAAAGTAATTAACACTGAAGAGGACACTATACAGCTAAAGATGGATCTGGATAGATTAGAGGCTTGGGCAGAGAAGTGGCAGATGAGGTTTAACACTGACAAATGTAAGGTTATGCACATGGGAAGGAATAATGCAAATCATCTGTACATACTAAATGGTAAAACACTGGGTGACACTGACATGAAAAAGGACTTAGGAATTGTAATAAATAGCAAACTAAGCAGTAAAAAACAGTGTCAGGCAGCTGCTGCCAAGGCCAATAAGATAATGGGTTGCATCAAAAGGGGCATAGATGCTCGTGATGAGAACATAGTCCTAACACTTTACAAAACACTAGTCAGACCTTTACAAATCACTAGTCAGACCACACATGGAGTACTGTGAACAGTTCTGGGCTAATGTGAACAAAGCAGACATATCAGAGCTGGAGAGGGTTCAGTGGAGGGCAACTAAAGCAATAACTGGAATGGAGCAACTACAGTACCCTGAAAGATTATCAACATTAGAGTTATTCACTTTAGAAAAAAGATGACTAAGGGGAGATCTAATTACTATGTATAAATATATCAGGGGGCAGTACAGAGATCTCTCCCATCATCTATTTATCCCCAGGACTGTGTTTGTGACTGTGACGAGGGGACACACTCTGCGTCTGGAGGAAAAAAGATTTGTACACAAACATAGAAAAGGATTCTTTACGGTAAGAGTAGCAAGACTATGGAACTCTCTGCCTGAGGAGGTGGTGATGGTGAGTACAATAAAAGAATTCAAGAGGGGCTTGGATGAATTTCTGGAGTGTAATAATATTACAGGCTATAGCTACTAGAGAGGGGTTGTTGATCCAGGGAGATATTCTGATTGCCTTAATGGAGTCGGAAAGGAATTTTTACCCTCTTAAGTGGGGAAAATTGGCTTGTACCTCACAGGCTTTTTTTGCCTTCCTCTGAATCAACCTGCAGGATAACAGGCCGAACTGGATGGAAAAATGTATTTTTTTTTGCCTTTTATACTATGTTACTATGTTACTGCATTGTGGGAGTGCAAAACATCCTGGTAAAGAGAAGCCTCCAGTCTCCAGGACACATTAGCAGAGCTGTCCTTTTGCATATCTCTTTCTTAGACTTCACCATCCTTGTAAAAGCATATCTAGTGAGAGATCTACCTTTGTTTCAGGTATATTATGCAGAGCTGTTCAGCTAGTTATACGTGTTACTCAGGGAGTTGTTACTACTGTTAGCTAGACATCTAATCATATGTACAGGCAGCCATTTCACCATGTGCTTCAGTGTTAATGGAAATGTTATAGTACATGCTACGTTATACTTATACATGCTATTTGTATTCTTGTAGTTTTACCAAACAATCCTGTTTTGCCAATCAAACAATTCTGATTTACCAATAAACAAGTTAGACTACAAAGAACAGTCCTCTTATTTGGAAGACAGGAACGGTTTATGTTGAATGTCAGACAGCACACTGTGTGAACGTGTAAGAAGACAGATAAATAGATGAAATATACCCATGCGAAGCCGGGTCCTTCAGCTAGTGTATATATATATATATAAATATATATATACAGTTGCAAGAAAAAGTATGTGAACCCTTTGGAATTATATGGATTTCTGCACAAATTGGTCATAAAATGTGATCTGATCTTCATCTAAGTCACAACAAAAGACAATCACAGTCTGCTTAAACTAATAACACACAAAGAATTAAATGTTACCATGTTTTAATTGAACACACCATGTAAACATTCACAGTGCAGGTGGAAAAAATATGTAAACCCTTGGATTTAATAACTGGTTGAACCTCCTTTGGCAGCAATAACTTCAACCAAACGTTTCCTGTAGTTGCAGATCAGACGTGCACAACGGTCAGGAGTAATTCTTGACCATTCCTCTTTACAGAACTGTTTCAGTTCAGCAATATTTTTGGGATGTCTGGTGTGAATCGCTTTCTTGAGGTCATGGCACAGCATCTCAATCAGGTTGAGGTCAGGACTCTGACTGGGCCACTCCAAAAGGCATATTTTCTTCTGTTTAAGCCATTCTGTTGTTGATTTACTTCTATGCTTTGGGTCGTTGTCCTGTTGCAACACCCATCTTCTGTTGAGCTTCAGCTGGTGGACAGATGGCCTTAAGTTCGCCTGCAAAATGTTTTGATAAACTTGGAAATTCATTTTTCCTTCGATGATAGCAATCCGTCCAGGCCCTGACGCAGAAAAGCAGCCCCAAACCATGATGCCCCCACCACCATACTTCACAGTTGGGATGAGGTTTTGATGTTGGTGTGCTGTGCCTCTTTTTCTCCACACATAGTGTTGTGTGTTTCTTCCAAACAACTCAACTTTGGTTTTATCTGTCCACAGAATACTTTTCCAGTACTGCTGTGGAACATCCAGGTACTCTTGTGCAAACTGTAAATGTGCAGCAATGTTTTTTTTTTTACAGCAGTGGCTTCCTCTGTGGTATACTCCCATGAAATCCATTCTTGTTTAGTGTTTTACGTATTGTAAATTCGCTAACATGGATGTTAGCATATCCAAGAGACTTTTGTAAGTCTTTAGCTGACACTCTAGGATTCTTCTTCACTCATTGAGCAGTCTGCGCTGTGCTCTTGCAGTCATCTTTACAGGACGGCCACTCCTAGGGAGAGTAGCAGCAGTGCTGAACTTTCTCCATTTATAGAGAATTTATCTTAGGCTACTTTCACACTAGCGTTCGGGGCTCCGCTTGTGAGCTCCGTTTGAAGGCTCTCACAAGCGGCCCCGAACGCATCCGTACTACCCCAATGCATTCTAAGTGGATGCGGATCCGCTCAGAATGCATCAGTCTGGCAGCGTTCAGCCTCCGCTCCGCTCAGCAAGCGGACCCCTGAACGCAGCTTGCAGCGTTCGGGTGTCCGCCTGGCCGTGCGGAGGCAAACGGATCTGTCCAGACTTACAATGTAAGTCAATGGGGACGGATCCGTTTGAAGTTGACACAATATGGCTCAATTTTCAAACGGATCCGTCCCCCATTGACTTTCAATGTAAAGTCTGGACGGATCCGTCTGAACAACTTTCACACTTAGAATTTTTTCTAAACTATAATGCAGACGGATTCGTTCTGAACGGATCCAAACGTCTGCATTATAGGAGCGGATCCGTCTGTGCAGACACCAGACGGACCCGCTCTGAACGCAAGTGTGAAAGTAGCCTTACCGTGGACTGATGAAAAGCAAGGCTTTTGGAGATACTTTTATAACCCTTTCCAGCTTTATGCAAGTCAACAATTCTTAATCGTAGGTCTTCTGAGAGCTCTTTTGTGCGAGGCATCATTCACATCAGGCAATGCTTCTTGTGAAAACCAAACCCAGAACTGGTGTGTGTTTTTCAGAGGGCAGGGCAGCTGTAACCAACACCTCCAATCTCATCTCATTGATTGTTCTCCAGTTGGCTGACACCTCACTCCAATTAGCTCTTGGAGATGCCATTAGTCTAGGGGTTCACATACTTTTTCCACCTGCACTGTGAATGTTTACATGGTGTGTTCAATAAAAACATGGTACAATTTATTTCTTTGTGTGTTATTAGTTTAGGCATACTGTGATTGTCTATTCACATACTTTTTCTTGCAACTTTATATATATATATATATATATATATATATATACAGTCAGGTCCATAAATATTGGGACATCGACACAATTCTAACATTTTTGGCTCTATACACGACCACAATGGATGTGAAATGAAACGAACAAGATGTGCTTTAACTGCAGACTGTCAGCTTTAATTTGAGAGTATTTACATCCAAATCATGTAAACTGTGTAGAAATTATAACAGTTTGCATATGTGCCTCCCACTTGTTAAGGAACCAAAAGTAATGGGACAGAATAATAATCATAAATCAAACTTTCACTTTTTAATACTTGGTTGCAAATCCTTTATAGTCAATTACAGTCTGAAGTCTGGAACGCATAGACATCACCAGATTCTAGGTTTCATCCCTGGTGATGCTCTGCCAGGCCTCTACTGCAACTGTCTTCAGTTCCTGCTTGTTCTTAGGGCATTTTCCCTTCAGTTTTGTCTTCAGCAAGTGAAATGCATGCTCAATCGGATTCAGGTCAGGTGATTGACTTGGCCATTGCATAACATTCCACTTCTTTCCCTTAAAAAACTCTTTGGTTGCTTTTGCAGTATGCTTTGGGTCATTGTCCATCTTCACTATGAAGCGCCGTCTCATGAATTCTGAAGCATTTGGCTGAATATGAGCAGATAATATTGCCCGAAACACTTCAGAATTCATCTGTCACGGCGGGCGTGCACTCAGACTCACAGATAACCCACCAACCAGGCTCTGGGCGAGAGACAGGGGAAGGGTCACCTCCTTGCTAATCCCTGACCTCTTTCCCTGCACTGCTCAGCCCACATGCAGACCTTAATAGTAGGTATGCTGTGTCCCCGTGCCTGGGCTGAAACACCCTAAATTCCCTAAGATGGTGAAGAGGGGAAATAGGAGCAGCCTGCTCACACAGAACCTGGATGGGAGAGATGACACAAAACAACCAAACTTGAAATCACACTTAGCTTGCTGAGCTGGAACAGACAACCTTCCTTCCTAGCTTCCAAGACCACAATGATTCCTATAATCGGCTCAGAGCACTTGGATGGTGTGCTATTTAAACTAATGACTCCATCCAGTGCACCTGATGAGAGGTGGATCCAGCACAGCTCCAAAACAAACACTAAACTCGTGCTGCTATCCTGGCCGACCTCCGCAAATCGTCAGAGTGGGGCATGACAGTACCCCCCCTTCTACGGGTGACCTACGGACACCCCGGACCAACCTTATCCGGATGGGACCTATGAAAAGCCCTCACCAGTCAACTGGTGTTGACATCCAATGCCGGAACCCACATCCTCTCCTCAGGGCCATATCCCCTCCAGTGCACCAGGTACTGAAGGGAACCCCGAAGAACTCTAGAGTCGAGAATCCTGGAGATCTCAAACTCCAAGTTTCCCTCGACCAGAACAGGAGGAGGAGGCAATGGTGATGGTTCCACCGGTCTCACGTATTTATTTTAGTAAAGACCTGTGGAACACATCATGGATCCTCCAAGTCTGCGGAAGATCCAGCCGAAATGCTACAGGATTGATCACCGCAGAAATTTTATATGGACCAATAAATCTTGGACCCAGTTTCCAAGATGGCACTCTCAATTTGATATTTTTAGTGGACAACCACACCAGATCACCCACACACAGGTCCGGACCAGTCACACGTCTCTTGTCAACCATTTGTTTATACCTCTCACATCTTCTCCAGATTCCCTTGAATTCTCCGCCAGATGGAGGATAAGGCAGAAGAGAATCTCTCCTCCTCTGGCATCCCAGAGGAACTAGTCCAAGAAAAGGTACCAAACTGAGAATGGAAACCGTATGCGCCAAAAAATGGCGACTTACCCGTGGAATCCTGCCTACGGTTATTCAACGCAAACTCTGCTAAGGACAAGAATGAGGACCAGTCCTCCTGATTCTCAGCCACAAAGCACCTCAAGTAGGTCTCCAGGTTTTGATTAGTACGCTCCGTCTGACCATTCGACTGCGGATGAAAAGCCGAAGAGAATGAAAGTTGAATGCCAAGCCAAGAGCAGAACGCCCTCCAAAACCTGTAGACAAACTGCGTGCTCCTATCAGAGACCACATCCGAAGGAATACCATGCAATTTCACAATATTATCCACAAAAATCTGCGCAAGAGTCTTAGCGTTAGACAGACTAGTTAGTGGTATAAAGTGAGCCATTTTACTGAAACGGTCAACTACCACCAAAATCACAGTTCTCCCAGAGGAACTCGGTAGATCCGTAATAAAGTCCATAGACAAATGCGTCCAAGGACGAGACGGATTCGACAATGGAAGAAGTGAACCAGCCGGTCGAGTATGAGCAACCTTTGACCGAGCGCAGGTTTCACAAGCTGTCACGAAATTCTCAATGGTCTTACGTAACCCTGGCCACCAGAACGTCTGGGATACTAGATCACAGGTGGACTTACCACCAGGATGTCCAGCGAGGACAGTATCGTGATGTTCCTTGAACACCTTATATCGCAGGCCCTCAGGAACAAACAACCTCCCTGGGGGACAAGAACCAGGAGCCCCCTCCTGGGCTCCCAACACCTCCATCTCCAATTCAGGGTACAGAGCAGAGACCACAACCCCATCCGCTAAAATCTGCGCAGGATCCTCTGAATCACCTCCCCCAGGAAAGCTGCGAGACAAGGCATCTGCCTTGACGTTCTTGACCCCTGGGCGAAAGGTAACCACAAAATTGAACCTGGTAAAAAACAGTGACCATCTGGCCTGCCTAGGGTTCAGACGCTTGGCAGATTGCAGGTAAGCCAAATTCTTATGGTCTGTATATACCGTAACGGGGTAAGACGCCCCCTCCAACCAGTGACGCCATTCCTCAAAGGCCAACTTGATAGCCAACAACTCTCTATCTCCAACATCATAATTCCTCTCAGCGGCCGAGAGCTTCTTGGAGAAAAAGGCACACAGGACCCACTTGCCAGGAGATGAACCCTGTGACAGCACCGCTCCAACCCCCACCTCTGATGCATCAACCTCCACTACGAATGGCTGAGACACATCCGGCTGCACAAGAATGGGAGCAGACGCAAAACGCTCCTTAATAGCCGAAAAGGCCTGCAATGCCTCATCCGACCAGACAGAGACATCGGCGCCCTTTTTGGTCATATCAGTGAGAGGTTTTATTACGGTGGAATAATTTGAAATAAATTTTCTATAATAATTCGTAAACCCCAAGAACCGCATCAAAGCTTTCTGATTCTCTGGTCGGTCCCACTCCAGAACCGCCCGGACCTTTTCGGGGTCCATATACGAAAACCAGAATCAGAAAGCATGTATCCCAAGAACGGAAGCTCTTGCACTGCAAACAAACATTTCTCCAATTTGGCATATAATTTATTCTCCCGAAGGATCGTCAAAACCTGTCTCACATGATCCTGATGGGTCTTCAGATCAAGAGAATAAATTAAAATGTCATCCAGGTAAACTACTACGAACCTCCCCACCAAATGATGAAAAATGTCATTGACGAATCGCTGAACTACTGCTGGCGCGTTCGTCAACCCAAAAGGCATAACCAGGTTCTCAAAATGACCCTCGTGTGTATTGAAGGCCGTTTCCACTCATCCCCCTCCTTGATTCTGATCAGATTGTAGGCCCCTCTCAAATCCAACTTGGAGAACACCTTGGCTCCAACAATCTGATCTAAAAGATCAGAGATCAAAGGCAGGGGATATGGATCCCGGACTGTAATACGGTTCAATTCCCGGAAATCCAAACACGGTCTCAGTGATCCATCCTTTTTCTTCACAAAGAACAAACCTACTGCCACTGGAGACTTAGATGGTCTAATATGACCCTTTGCCAAACTCTCGGCGACATACTTTCGCATGACCTCTCTTTCGGGTTGAGAGAGGTTGTAAAGCCGAGACTTTGGCAACTTAGCCTCCAGAATTAGATTAACTGGACAATCATTGTCTCGATGAGGGGGCAATTCCTGAGCCGCACCCTTCGAAAAGACATCTGAAAAATCCGAGAGATACTGAGGTAAAGCCGTAATGGACACACCAGAGATAGATGTGCCAAGACAATTATCCGAACAAAACTCACTCCAGCCAATGATTTGTCTCGCTTGCCAGTCTATAATTGGGTTATGTCTAGTCAACCATGGCAACCCCAAAATTATAGGAGCTGGCAAATCCTACAAGACAAAACAAGAAATAATTTCAACATGTGAATCACCCACCCTTAAGTGAATACCATGAACAATGTGAGTAAGGCTCCTTTGAGAAAGAGGGGAAGAATCAATTGAAAAAACACGAATCTCGTTCTCAAAAGTGCAAGTACTTAGTCCTAGGTTTCGAAGGAAAAGAAAGTCAATTAGGTTTACCCCAGCACCACAATCAAGGAATACATCAACAAAAACATTTTTTGACTTTAGCGCCACCATAGCTGGAAGGAAAAAACGGGAACTTCAGGGAGCTTGCATACCTGCCTGCTCCACCACACCATTCGTACTACCAAGTGTCAGGGAAGTTTTTTTTTCTTTTTTCTTTTTCTCTTCCATCTGTGGTTTAATATAAGGACAAGCAAAAATAAAATGACCCCTCTTTCCACAATAGTAACATAGTGTGTGCACTTTCCTAAAGTCTCTACTATCAGAATGACAAGAAACCTGACCCAACTGCATGGATTCCTCCGCTACCCCAGAGCTACCTGTAACATCACCCGGGGAGGCAGTAGAGACGAAACCACTCACAGAAGGGGTAGCTTGCGCGGAGGGAGCCCTACACCTCTCTCTGATACGTCTATCTAGCCGTACTGCTAAAGACATGGCGTTCTCCAAAGAGTCTGGGTATTCATGAAAAGCAAGGGCATCCTTCAATCTTTCAGATAACCCCTGACAAAACTGACTACGTAACGCGGGATCATTCCACTCTGATTCAGTAGCCCACCTCCTAAACTCAATACAGTAAGCCTCTGCAGTAAGTTCCCCCTCAAACAAATTACGTAATCTCGACTCTGCCATCGAGACCCGATCTGGGTCATAGTAGATTAATCCCATAGCCTTAAAAAAATCCTCCACCGACCGGAGGGGCCGAGAACCAGGTGGCAGAGAAAAGGCCCAGGATTGCGCGTCCCCTTTAAGCAGAGAAATAACTATACCTATCCTCTGACTCTCATCACCTGACGACAATGGACGCAGCCGAAAGTACAATTTGCAGGTTTCTCTAAAACTGATAAAGTCATCCGTACCTCCTGAAAATCGATCAGGAAGAGCCACTTTAGGCTCCACACAAATTTGACCTGCACCAGCTGCCAGAGCATTCTGACACCGTGTGACCGAACCCCGTAGCCCCACAACCTCTAGGGATAGCCCCTGCATGCGGTCAACTAATGCTTCAATTGATGCAATCACAAAACCGCTGAGTAATGGCAGTCACAGTATGGCGGATTATAATGTCACGGCGGGCGTGCACTCAGACTCACAGATAACCCATCAACCAGGCTCTGGGCGAGAGACAGGGGAAGGGTCACCTCCTAGCTAATCCCTGACCTCTTTTCCTGCACTGCTCAGCCCACATGCAGACCTTAATGGTAGGTATGCTGTGTCCCCGTGCCTGGGCTGAAACACCCTAAATTCCCTAAGATGGTGAAGAGGGTAAATAGGAGCAGCCTGCTCGCACAGAACCTGGATGGGAGAGATGACACAAAACAACCAAACTTGAAATCACACTTAGCTTGCTGTGCTGGAACAGACAACCTTCCTTCCAAGACCACAATGATTCCTATAATCGGCTCAGAGCACTTGGATGGTGTGCTATTTAAACTAATGACTCCACCCAGTGCACCTGATGAGAGGCGGATCCAGCACAGCTCCAAAACAAACACTAAACTCGTGCTGCTATCCTGGCCGACCTCCGCACTTCGTCAGAGCGGGGCATGACATCATCCTGCTGCTTTTGTCAGCAGTCACATCATCAATAAATACAAGAGAACCAGTTGCATTGGCAGCCATACATGCCCAAGCCATGACACTTCCACCACAATGCTTCACTGATGAGGTGGTATGTTTAGGATCATGAGCAGTTCCTTTCCTTCTCCATACTCTTATCTTCCCATTACTCTGGTACAAGTTGATCTTGGTTTCATCTGTCCATAGGATGTTGTTCCAGAACTGTAAAGGCTTTTTTAGATGTCGTTTGGAAAACGCTAATCTGGCCTTCCTCTTTTTGAGTCTCACCAATGGTTTACATGTTGTGGTGAACCCTCTGTATTCACTCTGGTGATATCTTCTCTTGATTGTTGACTTTGACACACATACACCTACCTCCTAGAGAGTGTTCTTGATCTGGCCAACTGTTGTGAAGGGTGTTTTCTTCACCAGGGAAAGAATTCTTCGGTCATCCACCACAATTGTTTTCCGTGGACTTCCGGGTCTTTTGGTGTTGCTGAGCTCACCGGTGCGTTCCTTCTTTTTAGGAAGGTTCCAAACAGTTGTTTTGGCCACGCCTAATGTTTTCGCTATCTCTCTGATGGGTTTGTTTTGTTTTTTTCAGCCTAATGATGGCTTGCTTCACTGATAGCAACAGCTATTTGGATCTCATCTTGAGAGTTGACAGCAACAGATGCCAAATGCAAATAGCACACTTGAAAACTTTTGTAATTCCTACACCGTTCACCTGATTTGGATGTAAATACCCTCAAATTAAAGCTGACAGTCTGCAGTTAAAGCACATCTTGTTAGTTTCATTTCAAATCCATTGTGGTGGTGTATAGAGCCACAAATGTTACAATTGTGTCGATGTCCCAATATTTATGGACCTGACTGTATATATATTGTAGAAAGGCACAAGGGACCATCATAGACGGAAGTAGGAGCCAGTAGTGCATATGTCCGCAGCAGTTGCTGATGGACACTTTGATAGTTAGCATAGCTGTGAAAAGCTAATCCGTGCCGGCTCTTACTGGGAGCAGCCAAAGTGCAGGGTGGGTGGCTGTTCCCCATGATCCAGTCCGGGTTTTGACGGGCTTAAAAAAGTCAGCCAGTAGGGTCAGGGGTGATTACCTGGCTGATGGTGGAGCTCTGTGTAGCTGTGTGTTTATGGAGCCGAGTGAAAACAGGAGGGTCTCTGCCGAGAGACAAAGGACAAAGCAAGGTCCCCATCCACTCCGTGGGGAGTACGGTACTGTGCCCTAAAACTTCCTATGTGATTTGTTCAGATTCGAGACTGAATTGTTTTTCTTTAAGTGTCAGCTAAAGTAAGCTGATTACTGCCGCCTGTTGAATTGTGGTGTGCCAATAATAAAAGACATTTCTTACTTTGATTTCCACCACTAAAAGGCTACTGTGTATTTATCTGAAGGCTACCATTTGTGAAATCCCTACTATATATATATATATATATATATATATACACTGCTCAAAAAAATAAAGGGAACACAAAAATAACACATCCTAGATCTGAATTAATTAAATATTCTTCTGAAATACTTTGTTCTTTACATAGTTAAATGTGCTGACAACAAAATCACACAAAAAAAATATATGGAAATCAAATTTTTAAACCCATGGAGGTCTGGATTTGGAGACAATGCAGCAGCACTCTGCAAATCAGACAAAGTACAACAATGCTTACAAAAATTATGGTGCTAATACTACGCTTATTTAGAAAAAGCGACATGCTTGGACAATGCATTTTGTACAAAACCATCTAAGCCCGTCTGCCGAACGTCAAGGCGATCTCTGTTAGACGGGTCCTAACACTAAATACTACCTGTTATGCGCCATAATGACCGCCATGAAATTCAGGGAGTGTTGGACCCACATGCATGTTGGATCCACTCTGCCTTTTTCCATTTTTTGTGGCAAAATGGCCTCCATTATAAGGGATGCAGGGACCAACATGCATGCTGAGCCCACTCTATACCCTTCCTGGTGCTAGACAGCTTCCAATGAATGTAGTGAGAGCAGGCTACAGCTTTATACTGAAAGTAATTAAAATCAGCCTATGGAGCAGACAGGCTAATCAGGAGTGCACGACTCGCTGGAGTGCCACATCTCCAGCATTGTAAATCTGCAAAAAAAGGGGGTTAGTCAGCACCTCCCAGTGCGCAGGTGCACGCTGCCATGGCAAAGACCTAGAGGGGAAAAAAAAGGAGACAATGCAGCAGCACTCTGCAAATCAGACAAAGTACAACAATGCTTACAAAAATTATGGTGCTAATACTACGCTTATTTATAAAAGCGATATGCTTGGACAATGCACTTTGTACAAAACCATCTAAGCCCGTCTGCCGAACGTCAAGGCGATCTCTTTTAGACGGATCCTAACACTAAATACTACCTGTAATGCGCCATAATGACCGCCATAAAATTCAGGGAGTGTTGGACCCACATGCATGTTGGATCCACTCTGCCTTTTTCCATTTTTTGTGCCAAAATGGCCTCCATTACAAGGGAAGCAGGTACCAACATGCATGCTGAGCCCACTCTATACCCTTCCTGGTGCTAGACAGCTTCTAATGAATGTAGTGAGAGCAGGCTACAGCTTTATACTGAAAGTAATTAAAATCAGCCTATGGGGCAGACAGGCTATGCAGGAGTGCACGACTCGCTGGAGTGCCACATCTCCAGCATTGTAAATCTGCAAAAAAAGGGGGTTAGTCAGCACCTCCCAGTGCGCAGGTGCACGCTGCCATGGCAAAGACCTAGAGGGGAAAAAAAAGGAGACAATGCAGCAGCACTCTGCAAATCAGACAAAGTACAACAATGCTTACGAAAATTATGGTGCTAATACTACGCTTATTTATAAAAGCGAGATGCTTGGACAATGCATTTTGTACAAAACCATCTAAGCCCGTCTGCCGAACGTCAAGGCGATCTCTGTTAGACGGGTCCTAACACTAAATACTACCTGTTATGCGCCATAATGACCGCCATAAAATTCAGGGAGTGTTGGACCTACATGCATGTTGGATCCACTCTGCCTTTTTCCATTTTTTGTGCCAAAATGGCCTCCATTACAAGGGATGCAGGTGCCAACATGCATGCTGAGCCCACTCTATACCCTTTACTGGTGCTAGACAGCTTCCAATGAATGTAGTGAGAGCAGGCTACAGCTTTATACTGAAAGTAATTAAAATCAGCCTATGGGGCAGACAGGCTAATCAGGAGTGCATGACTCGCTGGAGTGCCACATCTCCAGCATTGTAAATCTGCAAAAAAAGGGGGTTAGTCAGCACCTCCCAGTGCGCAGGTGCACGCTGCCATGGCAAAGACCTAGAGGGGAAAAAAAAGGAGACAATGCAGCAGCACTCTGCAAATCAGACAAAGTATAACAATGCTTACAAAAATTATGGTGCTAATACTACGCTTATTTATAAAAGCGATATGCTTGGACAATGCATTTTGTACAAAACCATCTAAGCCTATCTGCCGAACGTCAAGGCGATCTCTGTTAGACGGGTCCTAACACTAAATACTACCTGTTATGCGCCATAATGACCGCCATAAAATTCAGGGAGTGTTGGATCCACATGCATGTTGGATCCACTCTGCATTTTTCCATTTTTTGTGCCAAAAGGGCCTCCATTACAAGGGATGCAGGTACCAACATGCATGCTGAGCCCACTCTATACCCTTCCTGGTGCTAGACAGCTTCCAATGAATGTAGTGAGAGCAGGCTACAGCTTTTCTACTGAAAGTAATTAAAATCAGCCTATGGGGCAGACAGGCTAATCAGGAGTGCACGACTCGCTGGAGTGCCACATCTCCAGCATTTTTGGCACAAAAAATGGAAAAAGGGCAGGGCAGAATGCTGGTTGCAGAGTGCCATTGCATTTGTGTCTTTTTCTTTGTATATGTATTTCGCCATAGCAATGTGCACCTACATATAGGGTTGTGCTGATTGAATCCCCCACATTTTTTCTTTGTAGTATATATTGGAGGCGTGGCGATCTCCATGCAGTCATGCCCACCTGACCAGTCAATCTGTCCTGGAGGCTGGTTTTAAAGTCAGTATAAAACTGAGTCTGCATATATAGCACCTACCAGTAGCCATTTGGCTCCAGGAGAAGTATATAGTGGGCTCAGCATGCATGTTGGCACTTGCATCCCTGGATCCGATGAATGCTGTAATGGCACTGGACGGGGTTAAAATCAGAGTGTGCTTGGCGTGCATGCTGCACCTGCATTCCCTGGACTTTGTGTGGCTGTCATGGCCCATAAACAGGTAGGAACTAGTGTTAGGGACCACTCCATAGAGGCGACCTTGACGTGGTAAGTGGCTTATTATGCTTTGGCCAAAATGTACACCAATGCCCTATCCAGCATAGAGGCAGGGCAGAATGCTGGTTGCAGAGTGCCATTGCATTTGTGTCTTTTTCTTTGTATATGTATTTCGCCATAGCAATGTGCACCTATATATAGGGTTGTGCTGATTGAATCCCGCACATTTTTTCTTTGTAGTATATATTGGAGGCGTGGCGATCTCCATGCAGTCATGCACACCTGACCAGTCAATCTGTCCTGGAGGCTGGTTTTAAAGTCAGTATAAAACTGAGTCTGGTTATATAGCACCTACCAGTAGCCATTTGGCTCCAGGAGAAGTATATAGTGGGCTCAGCATGCATGTTGGCACTTGCATCCCTGGATCCGATGAAAGCTGTAATGGCACCGGACGGGGTTAAAAGCAGAGTGTGCTTGGCGTGCATGCTGCACCTGCATTCCCTGGACTTTGTGTGGCTGTCATGGCCCACAAACAGGTAGGAACTAGTGTTAGGGACCACTCCATAGAGGCGACCTTGACGAGGTTAGTGGCTTATTACGCTTTGGCCAAAATGTACACCAATGCCTCATCCAGCATAGAGGCAGGGCAGAATGCTGGTTGCAGAGTGCCATTGCATTTGTGTCATAAACTGAAAAATGTTTGAAGATTTTGCTTTTCTTTGAATCACTTAACTAATATTTAGTTATATAACCACTGTTTCAGAGAACTGCTGTACATCTGTGTTGCATGGAGTCAACCAACTTCTGGCACCTGTGAACAGGTATTCCAGCCCAGGATGATTGGACTACATTTCACAATTATTCTCTATTTCTTGGCTTTGCCTCAGAAACTGCATTTTTTATGTCACCCTACAAGTTTTCTATTGGATTTAGATCCAGGGATTTGGCTGGCCACTCCATAACGTCAATCTTGTTGGTCTGGAACCAAGATGTTGCACGTTTACTGGTGTGTATGGGGTCGTTGTCTTGTTGGAACACCCATTTCAAGGGCATTTCCTCTTCAGCATAAGGCAGCATGACCTCTTCAAGTATTCTGATGTATTCAAACTGATCCATGATCCCTGGTATGCGATGAATAGGCCCAACACCTTAGTATGAGAAACATCCCCATATCATGATGCTTGCGCCACCATTCGTCACTGTCTTCACAGTGTACTGTGGTTTGAATTCAGTGTTTGGGGGTCATCTGACAAACTGTCTCCGGCCACTAGATTCAAAAAGAACAATCTTACTTTCATCAGTCCACAAAATGTCTCTTTAGGCCAGTCAATGGGCTCTTTGGCAAATTGTAACCTCTTCAGCATGTCTTTTTTTCAACAGTGGGACTTTGTGGGGGCTTCTTGCAGATAACTTGGCTTCACATAGGCATCTTATAATTGTAACAGTACTCACAGGTAAATTTTTTGATCTTCCTGGAGCTGATTGTTGGCTGAGTCCTTGCCATTTTGGATATTCTTCTATCCATTCGAATGGTAGTTTTTTGCTTTCTTCCACGTCTTTCAGGTTTTGGTTGACATTTTAAATCATTTGCGATCATTTTAGCTGATCAGCCTATCATTTTCTGCACTTCATTATATGTTTTCCCCTCTCCAACCAACTTTTTAATCAAGGTACGCTGTTCTTCTGAACAATGTCTGGAACGACCCATTTTCCCCAGAATTTCAGAGAGAAATGCACTGTAACCAGCATGTACAACATTTGCTGCCTTCCTTCCTTAAATAAGGGCAATAATTGCCACCTGTTTTTCAAAGAATGAATGACCTCACTCATTGAACTCCACACTGCTATTATTTTGAACATGCCCCTTTCAATAAGTGATTGAATTACAGAGAATCAGCAGCATGCATGTCATGACTGTTGGGTCTGTTGGATTTCTATTACTCTACTACACCTGCTAGTAAATTATTTGCCATGTATAAATATAATTTCTACCAAAAACAGTGAATGATCAGGTTAGTGATGTCTGACTGCTATAATTTTGAACACAACTGTATATATATATACAGTACAGACCAAAAGTTTGGACACACCTTCTCATTCAAAGAGTTTTCTTTATTTTCATGACTATGAAAATTGTAGATTCACACTGAAGGCATCAAAACTATGAATTAACACATGTGGAATTATATACATAACAAACAAGTGTGAAACAACAGAAAATATGTCATATTCTAGGTTCTTCAAAGTAGCCACCTTTTGCTTTGATTACTGCTTTGCACACTCTTGGCATTCTCTTAAAGATCTTCAAGAGGTAGTCCCCTGAAATGGTTTTCACTTCACAGGTGTGCCCTGTCAGGTTTAATAAGTGGGATTTCTTGCCTTATAAATGGGGTTGGGACCATCAGTGGCGTTGAGGAGAAGTCAGGTGGATACACAGCTGATAGTCCTACTGAATAGACTGTTAGAATTTGTATTATGGCAAGAAAAAAGCAGCTAAGTAAAGAAAAACGAGTGGCCATCATTACTTTAAGAAATGAAGGTCAGTCAGTCAGCCGAAAAATTGGGAAAACTTTGAAAGTAAGGGCTATTTGACCATGAAGGAGAGTGATGGGGTGCTGCGCCAGATGACCTGGCCTCCACAGTCACCGGACCTGAACCCAATCAAGATGGTTTGGGGTGAGCTGGACCGCAGAGTGAAAGCAAAAGGGCCAGCAAGTGCTAAGCATCTCTGGGAACTCCTTCAAGACTGTTGGAAGACCATTTCAGGGGACTACCTCTTGAAGCTCATCAAGAGAATGCCAAGAGTGTGCAAAGCAGTAATAAAAGCAAAAGGTGGCTACTTTGAAGAACCTAGAATATGACATATTTTCAGTTGTTTCACACTTGTTTGTTATGTATATAATTCCACATGTGTTAATTCATAGTTTTGATGCCTTCATAGTCATGAAAATAAAGAAAACTCTTTGAATGAGAAGGTGTGTCCAAACTTTTGGTCTGTACTGTATATATATATATATATATAAAAAGGAAAAAGGGGGATGGCAGCACCGTCACAATAGAACTTGGAAGAGAAGGGTGCACAGGCCCAAATGTGGATATAAGCCAATCCAACAAATATAAAAAAGAAAAAAGGGCAGCACTCCACTGGATTAAAATAAAATAAACTTTATTTACCCAAAGGCTGTAGCGACGTTTCGGCTCTTACACAGGAGCCTTCCTCAAGCCTTCCTGCTTGAGGAAGGCTCCTGTGTAAGAGCCGAAACGTCGCTACAGCCTTTGGGTAAATAAAGTTTATTTTATTTTAATCCAGTGGAGTGCTGCCCTTTTTTCTTTTATATATATATATATATATATATACACTCACCTAAAGAATTATTAGGAACACCATACTAATACGATGTTGGACCCCCTTTTGCCTTCAGAACTGCCTTAATTCTACGTGGCATTGATTCAACAAGGTGCTGATAGCATTCTTTAGAAATGTTGGCCCATATTGATAGGATAGCATCTTGCAGTTGATGGAGATTTGAGGGATGCACATCCAGGGCACGAAGCTCCCGTTCCACCACATCCCAAAGATGCTCTATTGGGTTTAGATCTGGTGACTGTGGGGGCCATTTTAGTACAGTGAACTCATTGTCATGTTCAATAAACCAATTTGAAATGATTCGAGCTTTGTGACATGGTGCTGCTGGAAGTAGCCATCAGAGGATGTATACATGTTCTCATTCTGTTTACGCCAAATTCGGACTCTGCCATTTGATCGTCTCAACAGAAATCGAGACTCATCAGACCATTCTCCTCTGACCTCTAGCATCCGCAAGGCATTTTTGCCCACAGGACTGCCGCATACTGGATGTTTTTCCCTTTTCACACCATTCTTTGTAAACCCTAGAAATGGTTGTGCGTGAAAATCCCAGTAACTGAGCAGATTGTGAAATACTCCGACCGGCCCGTCTGGCACCAACAACCATGCCACGCTCAAAATTGCTTAAATCACCTTTCTTTCCCATTCTGACATTCAGTTTGGAGGTCTTGACCAGGACCACACCCCTAAATGCATTGAAGCAACTGCCATGTGATTGGTTGACTAGATAATTGCATTAATGAGAAATAGAACAGGTGTTCCTAATAATTCTTTAGGTGAGTGTATATCAATCTGCTGAGCTTTTACTGCTCTATAGCATGGTGCTTTCTAATTGCATTGTATTTTGTGGTTACAGGTCCTCTTTTAATGATCTGAATTTGCAATATCATAGTATTATATAGCCTGCACTTGTCGTGCCCATTATGTCAGGGGCACCAAGAGGTTAACAATCTAATATTATTCTACTTCTGTTCTCCTTATTTCTCATACACTAAAAGGGGAATTTTATAGGATTCCAATTTGCCTATTAGTATTCTATATGTAATTGGAGTGTGTGTGTGGTAGGTAGCTAGAGTGGTTATAGAAAACCCAAGCAGTCTAAATCCCTACAAGTGCTTCCCCTTCACAGATTCAAGCAATGACCCTAGTGCTGCAATGAGGCTATGGTGTTAAATGAGGAAGGATGAGTAGACCCCCTGTGTCAGCTCAGCATAACTTAATAGAACACGTAGCATAGAGACAACCCCTATATTGTTTTCAAGTCACAAAGTAATACACCTCTATATGTACTTTCACTTGAATGTTACTTAGCATATCCACTGTCCACTTTCCAGAGACTTCTTTCCCATGAACTGTGCTTCCTGTTGCATATTATATGATGGGTCATACTCCCATTAGTGATGGCCAAACATCGGCTGGGATGTTTCACGAACGCGCGTTTGCGATCAAATGTTTGTGAACCGCGCATTTGCGGTGGGCCCCATTGACTTTAATGGCAGGTGAACCTGAAAAACCTTCAGGTCATATTTGCAGCCACCAAATACTTACTAGAAGTGCACAAATAGTCCCACAACATGGAGAGAGGGAGATCATTGGCAAAAATTCCCACAAAACTATGTATTTTAATCGGGGTCCATTTTTATGCGTCTTAAAGGGAAACTCTCAAAAATGTGACCTGCTGGAGCCTAGAAAAAATGTATTTTAGGCCACGGGAGTACAGGCCTCAAAAATTAGGCATTCACCTGACAGAAATAAACTTGTGATTATGTGGCTGGAGGCACATTAGGCGGTCACTGGATAAAAATTTTACTGTAGGCCAGTACAGGCCCCAAAAATTAGGCATTCACCTGACAGAAAAGAGCTTGCGATGATGTGGCTGGAGGTATATTAGGCGGTTACTGGATACAAATTTTACTGTAGGCCACTGGAGTACAGGCCCCAAAAATTAGGCATTCACCTGATAGAAAAGAACTTGTGATAATGTGGCTGGAGGTACATTAGGTGGTCACTGGATACAAATAGTAATGATCGAGCATGCTCGGCCGAACACCAGTTCGGCTGGAGCATCTCGATGCTCGGCACATGGCGGTATTGGGCTGAATACCGCATATGCTCAAGCGCAATGTTCGAGTCTCCACCCCGCACAATTCTTGGCTGCTACCCAGCCAATAAACGTGCAGGTAAGTACTTCCCTCACTGTAATGCTGTAGCCATGTTAGCTGCTGGCATTACAGTGATTGGCTGGCCGGAACGCTTCATCGGGTGCTATATAGCACCCGATGACGCATGTTCGGCTCATTCTTAGTCAGGGAGAGCTGTGCTGAGGAAGGGACAGACAGTGTAGGGAGTGATTTAAGAATATTTTTACCATCAAAACTATTCAGAGACCCAAAAGTCCTTTTAAGGACTATTGTGTGTGGCAGCGGCAATATCATTTTTTTTAGCGCAAACTGCGCTTAATAGCTAAAACTTTATAGACCCAAAAGTCCTTCTAAGGACTATTGTTTGTGGCAGCAATATTTATTTTTAGCACATCCTGCGCTAAATAGCATACAATAGATAGGCCGCTGCAGACAGCAACAATAGCTGCACCACATCTCCAGTGTAAAGTGTGCGCATCCAAATATATCTGTGACATACAGTGTACTTTTTCCCTAGACAGTGTCTGCTGCGGACCTTGACATTAGCTGCGCCACATCTCCAGTGTAAAGTGTGCGCATCCAAAAAATATCTGTGACATCCAGTGTACTTTTTTCATAGATGGTGTTCGCTGCGGACTGTGACATTAGCTGCGCAACATCTCCAGTGTAAAGTGTGCGCATCCCAAAAAAACCTGTGACATCCACTGTACTTTTTCCGTAGCCTGTGTCTGCTGCAGACAGTGACATTAGCGCCACATCTCCAGTGTAAAGTGTGCGCATCCAAAAAATATCAGTGACATCCAGTGTACTTTTTCCCTAGACAGTGTCTGTTGCGGACAGCATGTGACGTCCCTGTGTGACGTTTCCACATCTCAAATACCTTTTTTAATTTGTTTGCGCATACACTTCCAAATCCTACGCTACTGTACGTGTGACAGACTTTCAATCATATATAACATTTAATATGAAGAAGGCGAGCAGTAAGGGATGGGGCATTGGCCGTGATGCTGATGGTGCACGCAGAGGCCATGGACAACGCAGTTGTCAATCACTGAGTGAAGTGGTTAAGTCAACAAGTCAGGAGGATGACCAGAGTGAGGAAGTGGAAGAGGAGGTATTCTGTCACGACCACCCCCGTTTAAATCAGACTTCTGACCGCCAGGACGCCCCAGCGTGGAGAAAAGCCTAACCGAGGGTGGACCGCGACAGGGGGGAGATTCAGAATTACCCAAACAGTCAATCCTGCACCCCCCTTATTTTCTGCTGCCACCACGTTCGTGAGTGAACGACTCTATAATTGTAGGGATAGGGGTTTGGACCACTCACAGATCAGCCCCACTATCACGCTACAAGCTAACCCAATCGAGTCATAAAACAGTTATGTCTCTAATATCAGTCTATATAAAACAGGTAGGTCTCTTCAGGGTGTACGAGTACTTTGTTGCAGTGGGGCTTAGAGCAATAAGAGAGAGACAATTTAAAAGATATGAAAATATCTTTTACTATAAGTAACACAGAAGTGAAACAAACAATGCATACAAAAATTTACAGAAAAATATTACAATAGCAAGCTGGAATCATGTGGAAAATAAACAGGGATAAAAAGAGAAATACTATCTTGGATTTTGCCTATGCAAAATCCAGGCACAAACTTACGTTCCAACGGACAGCCTATCGGCGATGTGACCACAGGGCAAAAAGCTCCCCTCTCCCCTTGCGCACTGACCTTTATGCCCCATTTTGTGGGAGGGTAAGGGGGGTTGGCCCAGCCAATCGCTGGCCAAGGGCTGCACGGTGGGTGTTCCCGAAGGAGGGTTTTGGGAGGGCTTGTTCGCCCCTCCCTGCTGCCGGCCAAGCCACTTTTCCCTAATTTTACAAAAGAGGCCCATAACTTTGCCGGCGTAATAAATATGAAAAACCGGGCACTTGTGCGTTGTCCCCCATGAATTTATGGACGATTCTATGGGTGACACCCCACCTCTCTCCCCTCCAGGTAACTAGTAACCCATTTCCCAGTCTGGGAAGACCCCAGAGCTGCCAAGTTTGGACTCTCCTGGTTCCTCCGGGTGAGAGGTGCACTTTGAGGGTACCTACATTTTTGGGTCATAACTCCATATAGCCCCAATATGCTTTTTGGGGTTCTCAGAGCACGGTTCACATGTCTCTCCTATGCGCTCCCCCCTCCCAGCTATCTCTGCTTCTGATGTGTAAATTGAGCAGGCTGCAAGGAAGGGCCAACTAGCATGTGTTTAGCTTTCATGGTTTCAAAGGTGGGCAGGAGACGCATGGGCTGGGCCTGTCCTTAGAAGCTTTCCAAGGTGTGAGGTGATCTCAGCAGGGGGTGATTAGAGTCTGTGGTCTCCAAAGGGCTACAGGAACGACCATATATGGACGTCCTGTTTCCAGATTAGATGTGGTTAATTTTTCTAAACTGACAGTCATTTTTTTAATAAGATCCGGACAGGGACGTGACATCGCGTCACAGAGGTGCTGGACGATGAAGTCACTGACCCAACCTGGGAAGGTGGAAAGCCGAGCGAGGACAGCAGTACAGAGGGGGAGGGATCTGCAGCACCGCAACAGGCTGGAAGAGGCAGTGAGGTGGCAAAAGGGAGAAGGCGGGCCACACCATACAGGCCCGCAACTGTTCCCTGGAGCACACCCTTGTGGAAATCTCCCTGGCCAAGGGTAGGTGTTGCGCAGTCTGGCGCTTTTTTGAGGAAAGTACGGACGACAAAAGAATTGTAATTTGCAACGTGTGCCACACGAAAATGAGCAGGGGCATGAACACTAGCAACCTCACCACCACCAGCATGATCCGCCACATGGCATCAAAGCACCGTAATAGATGGGCCGAACACCTGGGTCCACAATCTGTGTCTATGGGTCACACCACTGCCTCCTTTTCCCCTGTGTTACGTGCTGGCCAATCCCCTGTCTAAGATGCAGGCCTGGATGCCTCCCACACTGCACCTGGACCTTAACAAGCACCATCAGCGACCACATCCACTTCCGTGTCCCAGCGCAGACATAGCACTAAATGCACAGCTTTTCAAATTACTGGCCCTGGAAATGTTGCCATTGAGGCTTGTGGACACTGAGGCCTTCTGCAACCTGATTTTGGCGGCCGTCCCACGTTACGTAGTCCCCATCCGTCACTATTTTTCAAGGTGGGCCAAGCCCGCGTTACATCAACATGTGTCCCGTGTCATGTATCACACGTGCCCTGACCAACGCAGTTACTGTGAAGGTCCATTTAAGCACGGACACATGGACAAGTGCATTCGGCCAGGGACGCTACATTTCCCTGACTGGGTAAATGTTGTGAAGTCCAGCAGAGAGTCGCACCCTGGGATGGCACAGGTGCTACCGACACCAAGGATTGCGGGCCCTACGTCGATTAGGGTTTCCGCCAGCACCTATGTTAGTGGCACTAACCCCCACTTCTCCTCCTCCGCCTCCTCCTCCACTTTCACCTCCGAATTATCCGTGTGCAGCACCAGTCAGTCATCAGTCGGTAGCTGGAAGCAGTGTACTACTGCAGTGGGGAAGCAGCAACAGGCCGTGCTGAAGCTGATATGCTTAGGGGACAAACAGCACACCGCCGCAGAGCTGTGGCAGGGGATAAGAGTCCAGACTGAGCTGTGGCTCTCGCTACTCAACCTAGAACCAGGCATGGTTGTGTCTGATAATGGCCGTAACTTGGTGGCGGCTTTGGAGCTCAGCAAGCTCAGACACATCCCATGCCTAGCCAACGTCTTAAACTTGCTCCAAAAATTTCCATCTGACAGCGCTGGCGGCAGAGTCCGTAGTTCCTTGGGCAACCGAGGAGGGGAGACAAGGGGAACACACAGCAGTTCCAACCAACAGATGCAGGGCAACACTCTCCAAAGTCTGGGACAGTTTTATGACACTCCATCAGCACCCTCACCCTGATGCGCGGCCTAGTGTCAGAAGGAGGGAAACAATTTGGAAGATGGTGAAGGCGTACATGGCAGACTGTGTCAGTGTCTTCAATGATTGCTCAGTGCCTTACAACTACTGGGTGTCCAAGCTGGACACATGGCATTAACTGGCGCTCTATGCCTTGGATGAGCTGGCCTGCCCTGCCACCAGCGTTTTGTCTGAGCGGGTATTTAGTGCTGCTGGTGGTATTATAACAGATAAGCGTAACTGCCTGTGAACTTAAAATGCTGACAAGGTTGACTCTTATAAAAATGAACAAGGCCTGGATTGACCATGACTTCTCGACTCCACCAGAGGAAAGCTGATGAACATAAAGGCTGTGTTGTTTATAATGTACTGAATACACTGCATTCCCATGCACCCCTTCCACCACAAACAAGGGTATATGGTTGAATCTTCCTTTTCTCATCCTCCTTCTCCTCTTCCATCATATCAACATGCCTATTCGTCGCATATAATGCCCTCGCATATATGCCCTTTGCATATAATATTTTACAGGGTCAGCTCAGCTGCAGGCCCTCGTATATAATTGTTATAGGGTCAGCTCACCAACAGGACCTCACCTACAATGGTTTGCAGGGTCAGCTCACCAGCAGGCCCTCGCATAAAATGTTTTACAGGGTCAGCTCACAAGCAGGCCCTCGCATATAATTTTTTAGAGGGTCAGCTCACCAGCAGGCCCGCACCTAAAATCTTTTACAGGGTTAGCTCACCTGCAGGCCCACACCTAAAATCTTATACAGGGTCAGCTCACTAGCAGGCCCTCACATATAATTTTTTAGAGGGTCAGCTCACCAGCACGCCTGCACCTAAAATCTTTTACAGGGTTAGCTTACCAGCCGGTCCTCGCATATAATCTTTTACAGGGTCAGCTCACCAGAAGGCCCTCGCATATAATTTTTTACAAGGTCAGCTCACCAGCAGGCCTTCACCTACAATCTTTTACAGGGTCAGCTCATCTGCAGTCCCTCACATATAATGTTTTAGAGGGTCAGCTCACCTGCAGGCCCTCACCTTTAACCTTTTAGAGGGTCAGCTCACCAGCAGGCCCTCACCTACAATCTTTTACAGGGTCAGGTCACCTGCAGGCCCACACCTAAATTTTTTTTACAGGGTCAGCTCACCAGCAGGCCTGCACCATAAATCTTTTACAAGGTCAGCTCACCTGCAGGGCCGCACCTAAAATCTTTTACAGGGTAAGCTCACCTGTAGGCCCACACCTAAAATCATTTACAGGGTCAGCTCACCTGCAGGCCCGCACCTAAAATATTTTACAGGGTCAGCTCACCTGCGGGCATACCAAATAGGTGATTTGCACGCATAATGCCTTGCTTGGATGTGGTATCCGTAGCCGTTTTCTCAGGCTCCCTCTCTGGAATTGAACCCTGATTCCCCGTTATCCGTGGTCACCATGGTTTGCACTGAAAATAACATCGAAAGTTGATAGGCCAGACATCCGAATGGATCGTCGCCCGCACGGAGACGTGCAATCGGCCCCAGTAATCTAGAGTCACAAAAGCAGCAGCAGGCCCTGAGCCATAATGTTTTAGATGGTCATATCAGCATGCCCTTGCTCCCAATGTTTTTGAGAGTCACCAGCAGGCCATCGATCATAATTTTTAAAGGCTATGTATGATGCCCTCCTTTATGTGTAACAAAGGGTGTATTGGAGTGCCGGTTCCTTGTAACTTTTTGCAGCCCTTTCACTTAGTGCATAGGCTTTATAAGTGGAGGAGTCCGACTAGATGAACAATTGTACCACAATGTGAATGAGGCCCTCCTTTATGTAATATGCAGGTTGTATTGGAGTGTCTCTTCCTTGTATATTTTTGGCAGCACTAGCACTTTATATACAAATAAATATACAGGAAAGAATGTTTCCTAACAATTCTTCCTCTAAAATAAAAAAAATTCTTTGGTTTTGTGCGTATTATTGTCAGTCTCCCATTGACTTCTATTATACTCAGGTGCTCGGTAGAGTACCCGAGCATCCCGATGTGTTCGGCCAGAGCACCAGAGTACCCTAGCACTTTGGTGCTCGATCAACACTAGATACAAATTAAAATTAAAAATTAGGCATTCACCTAACAGAAAAGAACTTGTGATTATGTGGCTAGAGGTACATTAGGCGGTCACTGGATAAAAATTTTACTGTCGGCTAGTACAGGCCCCAAAAATTTGTCATGTATCGCAGGCCTCAATCAATATTTGGTGGAAACAGGTATATCGAACTCCTTAATCAGTATTTTGTGGAAGCAGGTATATCAATCCCCTTAACATAGAAACATAGAATGTGTCGGCAGATAAGAACCATTTGGCCTATCTAGTCTGCCCAATATACTGAATACTATGAATAGCTCCTGGCCATATCTTATATGAAAGATGACCTTATGCCTTTCCCATGCATGCTTAAACTCCTTCACTGTATTTGCAGCTACCACTTCTTTAGGAAGGCTATTCCATGCATTCACTACTCTCTCAGTAAAGTAATACTTCCTGATATTACTTTTAAACCTTTGCCCCTCTAATTTAAAACTATGTCCCCTTGTAGCAGTTTTTCTTCTTTTAAATATTCTCTCCTCTTTTACCTTGTTGATTCCCTTTATGTATTTAAAAGTATCTATCATATCCCCTCCGTCTAATCTTTCTTCCAAACTATACATGTTAAGGTCCTTTAATCTTTCTTGGTAAGTTTTATCCTGCAATCCATGTACCAGTTTAGTAGCTGTTTTTTGAACTCTCTCCAAAGTATCAATATCCTTCTGGAGATATGGTCTCCAGTACTGAGCACAATACTCCAAATGAGGTCTCACTAGTGCTCTGTAGAGCGGCATGAGCACCTCCCTCTTTTTCTACTGGTAATGCCTCTCCCTATACACCCAAGCATTCTTCTAGCATTTCATGCTGCTCTATGACATTGTCTGCCTACCTTTAAGTCTTCTGAAATAATGATCCATAAATCCCTTTCCTCAGATACTGAGGTTAGGACTGTATCACAGATTTTATATTCTGCTCTTGAGTTTTTACGCCCCAGGTGCATTATCTTGCACTTATCAACATAAAATTTTAGTTGCCAGATTTTTAACCATTCCTCTAGTTTTCCTAAATCCTTTTCCATTTGGTGTATCCCTCCAGGAACATCAACCCTTAATCAGTATTTTGTGGAAGCAGGTATCTCGCAGGCCTCAATCAATATTTAGTGGAAGTAGGTATAACAATCCCCTTAATCAGTATTTTGTGGAAGTAGGTATATCGTAGCCCTCAATCAGTATTTTGTGGAAGCAGGTATATCAAACTCTTTAATCAGTATTTTGTGGAAGCAGGTATATCGCAGGCCTCAATCATTTTTTGATGGAAGCAATTATATCAATCCCCTTAATCAGTATTTTGTGGAAGCAGGTGCATCGCACCCCTCAATTAGTATTTTGTGGAAGCAGGAATATCAAACCCCTTAATCAGTATTTTGTGGAAGCAGGTATATCGCAGCCCTCAATCATTATTTTGTGGAAGCAGGTATATCAAACCCCTTAATCAGTATTTTGTGGAAGTAGGTATATCGCAGTTCTCAATCAATATTTGGTGGAAGCAGGTTTATCAAACCCCTTAATCAGTATTTTGTGGAAGCAGGTATATCACACCCCTCAATTATTATTTTTTTGCCACAACAGTTATATCACACCACCCTGTTTATTTGGGGCAACAGGTATATCACAGGCCTCAATCAGTATTTTGTGTAAGAAGGTATATCACACCCCTCAATCAGTTTTTTTGGGGGCAATATTTATATCACACCCATTGCAAATAGTTGTTTCAATAACGCTTGTCCCTCTATATAGCTGCGGTATCACAGCAGAACCGCAAACAACTGCTGCACCTTTCTGACATCAATGACATATCCTAGTGATATGCCATCAATGTCTAAGATGGGCCAACCTCTTTAAGTTCTGTCAGAAGAATACAAGATAAGAAAACTTAACGAACAGGATTTAGCAAATGGCTATATAATACAGTACATTTGTTTTCCTATACATTTATATACTGCTATATATTTTTATACCAGGTATTTTTTTATATCATAAGTACAACTATGCTCAGTGTTTACAAAATAATCTGAAAAAACAGGTTTCATCTGATTTTGCATCTATAAAGTTATGAAGCGTCACTGCTGCCAGAACTGCCTCACGAAAATTGAAAAAGACACAGTAATAGATTAAAACTCCAAAAAGAAATTCAAGATTGTGAGTGAACATAACATTGTGCCATGAGCATAAACAAGGTCTATCCACGCAAAGTGTTTTCCATTCCCAGTGAATATGTTGTCTGCAACACATATTATATTTCATGCAGACTGAACAACTGGATGAAGGAGATGAGCATTAGTAACATTATCTCCAATTTCCCCCACTCCAGACCAGCTGGGGCTATGGCAAAATCTTCTAATGGACCGACATTACAAGAAATTAACACATTTAGGACTGTGAGAACACCCTCTTCATCAGATCATATAGTTACTGACACTGAGAAGATTAAGGATTTCTTCTCTCTGGACATCACATCCTTGCTTGTCACATAAATAAAGTTTAAAACCAATGTACAATGTGTATATATTGTTATGTCAACAGCCCCAGAAATACTTATTTAGAAACACATGGGGGTTGGGAAGCCATAAGCCACGTTCCACCTACTGTTTTCTTGCTGCCTGCATCCAGAGGCAGAAGAAAAACCACCCAGAAGAAGCGATTGCGAAACGGCGTTAGGGTCTCAGAACCATTGTGCTTGGTATTTTGTTATTTGATATTCCTTGCTCTATCTATCCTTATTGTTGACCACCTTTGTGGTATGATTGGTTTGCATTGTCCTTTCAAACAATATTGTTCTTGTTTTTTATGTAAAAATATTCCAACATAGTTTCCTGCATTTGTGTGGGTATGGATCTGCCTTTAGATATGATATAACACAGATGAGTATGATTTTATATTATAAACTTTGGTGTGGTGCTGTTCTTTTTGGAGGTTATTTGTGCGTAGTATTTGTACAACAAATAAAGCACCACATTGTGAAGTTCTACTTCGGAGTATTTCTTGAGGTAGGGCTGCCGAACACTTACAGTTTTTTCTCCTTCTACCACATCTATTCTGCGGCCCAGAAGTTTGGAGTCCGCCCAGGAAGGCGAGCGGTAATCAGAAGAAAATGCTGACTATTGCTTTAAAGGTTGTTGTGCCCTGCACAACTGCAGAGAGTAAGCAGCTATTTGATCCCACCATTGTCTCTTTGTTCATCACCAATCATGTATTTAGAAGGGCCATGGCATTTGGATGAGGGCTGCAGGCATTTTACTGTATACCAAGCACAGTGTTCTACATTTTATAGTGCTGTGCTTGTTATTGCAGCTTATTCCAACTCACTTGAATGGGACTGAGATGCAAAAAGGCCATGTGACCGATGTATGTGATGTCCCAAGCTTAAGGAAGAGGCCATTCTATTCTACATTATATCACTAGGATATGTCACAAATGTCAGATAGGTGCAGGTCCCACCTATGGGACCACATCTATCTCTATGACGGAGCCCACAAATCAAAGGAGAGTGCACTGTGAATGCGCGGTGTGCCTCCATTTACTTCTGAATATATACCGGGGCTAGCACACTCCTTTTCAAGTAAATGGTGAATGCACCTTGCAAACGTAGTGGCCTCCTCTCCATTCACCTCTTTGGGAGTTCTGAGTGCCGGCTTTGCTATATTCGGTACTCCCATATAAGTGAAAGGATGTGTCACGAGGGTGTCTAGAACCACGCCTGACTCCGTTATACCCGGGGTCAGGAATTCGCAGCGGTTGGCTGCACGCTCTATGTAAGATAGGGCTGTTTCCTTGTGGTAGCTTTCTGGGTTTGCTTTGCAAACCCTTTTGGCTCACTCAGGGATCCGTAGCTCTTTCTCCTCAGCTGTTCCTTGTCCAGCACTCCCAACCTCCTTATATTCCCCTCTCACACTTCTCTGGTTGCCAGATATAGAACTTCCTGCCTGGACATCTATTCTGACCCTCTGGAGCTGTGTTGCTGCGTTCTCTGGTTGTTGGTCCAGAACGCTACCCTCCGGATCCCTGTTACACCTTTATGGTCTGCTGTGGTCGCCCACCTGGGTGCATGTGTTTGTCTGTATTGTCTGTCCTCTCCCTGGTGTTTCCCTCTTAGTGTCAGTGGTGCGGACTAGCGATCCCACCGGCCCGTTCACTATCTAGGGCTCATTTCAGGGAAAGCCAGGGTTTAGGCACGTGATCGCCGCACGGGTGAGGAACCCGTTTAGGGACGTCAGGGCAGTCAGGTGCCAGCCACAAGGTGAGTCAGGGGTCACCACCTTTCCCTCTCCCTTGGGCAGGGCTTTCCCTTTTCCCTCCCTGTGCGTGTCGCCGGTCATTACAGGATGTGGCTGCACCTGCTCTGTGCACCCTCGTTCACTTTGAGGGCCTGGTTCTAGAGGGCCTTGTTAATTTTGAGGGACCTGCACCTATCTGACAATAGTGGCAAAGCCTAGCAATATGTCACCAATGCATGAGATGGGCCAAACCCTTTAACCCTTTCCCAACATGTGCGGCAGATGTTGGGTGTTTAAAGATGCCCCCCTCTCTGGAATGGAGCGAGCGCCATAGCTGCCTGATGAGTCACACAGCACACCTAGAGCTAATATCTGCGATTGGCACTAATGCTAATTGTGGACATTTAACCCCTCAGATGCCATGGTCAAATGTGACCACGGCATCTGAAAAGCAAAAAAAAAAAACGGAAGCACACACTTCCCCTGTCTGAGATTAGGAAAGACGTTCCATTGAAGTAATAGGCCAGAGCCTGTACTAGACTTCTAGGCCTATTACTGGTATATTCCAGTTCAGGCCTGCAGGTAGCAGCACTGCATTCATCCCGCATGTTGAATGGTTTAACAGAGAAGAAAAATCTATATAGACAATTTGGCATTTTTTCATTGCTTTACCTCCCCCAAAATATTGAATAAAAAGTAATGAACAAAAGTCATACACACTCCAAAATCGTATCAGTAAATAAATCGTCCCACAATTTTTTTTTTAAACAAACATAGCTCTTCAGACATAATTGTAAAAAAAAGTTATTGGAGTCGGAATATGGAGATGAAAAGAAAAAGAAAAAATTTTTCCCAAAGTTTTTATTTTTTTCAGTATTAAAACACAAAAAGTTATGGCTTGGGGAAGACAGGGAATAAAAAACAAAAATCGAAAATTGTCATGACAGGAAGGTGTTAATGCAAAGTAATTAAAATTTACATCACTGACTGGATGTACAGTAACTCCCATACAATGCTATATATGTCTATGTCGCAGTGATTGCATGGGGACAACAGCTGGGCAGCGTCATCAGCAGCAGAGGTGTGGCAGAACAGAACAGCCAGAATTGATGGACACATATTTATTCATTAAGCATTACAGTGTGAAAATTAAATTTTTGTTCTGCTCCTGCAAGTTCCCTGGAGGTCGGAGGCAGAGTTTCAATTTCAAGTTTTCTGATGGGACCTGCTCCACAGCCCTTCCTCTCTGGTCTGAGTGACCGCTGTAGTGGTCTCCTGGGTGGATGCTACAGCTCTCACTCACAGCAGAGAGAGGGAATATGAAGCAGCTTAATGTGTAGAGCACTCCTTAGTGAAGCCTGGGCACTTGCAGGAGCAGAACCTGGCAGAATAAAACTTTGCGTTCACACAAATCCCTATAATAAAAGCTATGCAAAAGGTATAAAATTCCTGTTCTCCCCAGCCCCTATTAAGTGCGGTCAGCAGTTTTCCGTGGTCAAAACTGCTGACTCTTATTAAGAAATTGATTTAAACAGTTGACTCAATTTATGGGGAACTGTGAAGTACACCTGTCAAGAAGCATATTGGATAAGAGCGACCCATGTGTTATGTGTGCATTTTCCAGCTTTTAAATTATCAGTTCTGTCCCTAGACACTACTCACATTATTAAGAATGACAGATTAATCATTGTTGGAGGTATGATAACAATGTTTCATTTTTTTTCTAAGTGCCATGTTAAGTTTAGTGTCTAAATTGCTTTTCATAACTTAATAAATGCGATGACACATTTTAAATGCATGTAAGCCATTCGTATAATAAGCTGTAAATTGTATACATTCCTTATTAATTTACGACATTATTATTGGAAACACTAAAGCTCATACTTTTCATAAGAACCATACACAATGCTGACTATGAAAACAATAGTGTTCTGTGCTAAATAAAATGAGATGCTAGAATGCCATGCATAAAATATTCCGTTTTAAGGCACTTGTTTATTGCGATCATGTTTTTCCCTTCAAAATAGTAAAATGAGTTAGTAAAAGCAGTAAGAGAGTGTGCTTGTATATCATTTATTTAATTCTCTGCCATTAGGCATACAATAATGTAGATTTTTTTTTTTTTTTAAGAGATACAAAGGTATTTACAATAGAAACCTCAATATTGCATTTCAGAAGAAAAACATATAGACATTATAAAGGAAATCAGTGTGTAAATTATTTAAACGTGGCAACTTACAAAATGTGAGGTTTGGATATTTTACACAAATAAACCGCAGAAACAGAAAAACTACAATAAAGATGAGTTTAAACTACAATAAACTTTAAATTTGGAATTATGCTGGATTTGGATTCAATTTTTCATTGAAGCATTAATTCCTTCTTGCACTTAATGGTGCCATCACTGGGAATTGATGCCAACCATTAAATGGTATATACACTATCACTGTCTTGAACCCTGTTAATAAAACATAATCTTTATTAAATCAATTAAAACATGGAACCAAAACAACCTCTAATAAAATTAGATATATGACACTGCACAATGCAAGATATATTACAGGTCACCACAGATAGATGGGGTGGATGCAAGGGTCATGTAGGCAGGACTTGGTATCTCTCTATACCTCATCCATCTTACCTACAGTTTGTTGTTGTTCCATAATTTCTGAAGAGAACAGGACAGTCGAAAGCAATCACATCCTCTCTTCCTGTGGTGTCCCCACCCCGACAGTGGCGACCCCACCTCTTGGTGACTAAGCCCTCAATTGAATCCTACAGTGATCTTAATTTAATATTGCAAAGATCCCGATGCATGTGTTCCCCCAACATAGAATTGGTTTGTCAGGGAACAAAGATGGGCTTAGCCATCGAGAGGTGGGGGCGCCCCTTTCTGGGTGGGTGTTCTGCCTGTAGGCAGGGATAGTGAAGGGACACCACAGTGAGAGAGGAGGTGATCCCATTCGGCTGTTCTCTACAGAAATTATTGAACCAACAAACTGTAAGAAAGATGGACGAGGTATAGAGAGATATTAAATCCCACCTACATGAGTCTTGTATCTGCCCCTATCTATCTGTGGTGACCTATAATAGCTTGCTTGGGCACTTTAATGTGCATAGGACTGCATAGACGCTGTTAATGTGCCCAAGGGTGACTGTATTATGTTTGAAGAAAACATGTTGAATGCTGCAATCAAGTCTCATCACAGCGCTGTGCAAAGGGCAGACACTCTTTTACAAGTGATCAACGGATTTGACGACATGATCAAAATAAAAGGCTGTCTCAATATTCTTAGCCTAAGAGGAGCCTATGCATATTTCTAATCAGAGATACAATAAAAATGGCCTACATACCAGCAGGAATGCGAGGTGAAATTACCTTTACATGAACAAAAAGAAAAACAAAGCAAAAAAGGAGGATGAAAAAGTTTAAGAGAAAAAAAGTCAGAAAGCAATTTTATAAATCTATGGGCACAGATTTGGGCATATCGACCCTTCTCTTATACAGAATGGAGAGCCTGCTTTGACAAACCTAACATATTACATGGTGGTCTATTCATTTGAATCGCCTTCATGTAATGCTACATTTCCCTTGTAGGGATTGCTATAAGAGAAATGTCCCAGCTATAACTGGGAGACAAACCCTTTAATGCAATCTTTGTACTAGGTACTCTAAAAATAAAATTATTTTAGTAAGGTAATGAATAACAAAACATGGCAAAATTGTTTATATCTGTGTCTGTACCCTTTGAAAATAAAACTGTAATGTAAACAGCTCACTGATTTTTAGCATGGTACTGTATTAGGACGCCACTGTTGTAATAAGTCAGTTCATGACCTTTCTTCTCTCTTAGAAATTCTACCATCAATTGTGAGTGGTATTATGGCAAAGTGAAAGCATTTAGGAACCACAACAACTTAGCCATGAAGTGACAGACCATGTAATGTTACAGAGTCGGGTCGCCCATTGCAGGTATATAATGCACTATAAAAAAAAGTCACCAGCATTCTGCTGACCATCACTGCAGAGCTCCAGGCCTTCGCTGGCATTAACATCAGCACAAAAACTGTGTGGCAGGAGCTTCACTGCATGGATTTCCATGCCCAAATGCAGAGAGCCGCATGTAGAGAAGAAAGGCAGAGAAGATGGGAATGGTGGTTGTGGCCCTTACATGGCTAGTATTATTCACAGTTCGCTGTGGAAGTTCTCATTTGGATGCTCCCCAACCAAGGCATAGTGAATGGAGGGTAAACTCTTTGTTCCTTAGGGTACTCCTTGACTTTCTGGATCTGCATGAAGGTAGTTGGGGTGCCCTTGATTTTAGGTGGTTGTCAGGTTGAAAGGCAGGAGTTCATGTGCAGGGCAAGAGGATGGATGATGGAGTCAATAATCAGGCCCGCTGTTTACAATATATATATATTTTTTAACAAAACTGAGGATAGGAGTAGTAGCACATTTAGCAGCAAAAGGCATAGTTATAAAGTATATCACAGTATAGTCTTGTCAGGGAGACAGACGCAGTCTCGCCGGAAGCATGTCACCACGTGAAGACGTGTCTCTCATTCTCCCAGGGGGTCTCTGGCCCTCTCGCGGGACATCCCTCACCCCTCACTGGCCACGAGTGGCAGGGTGTCGCCTCCGGAGGGCGGAGCTAGTAAAGGTTCGCGCTTTACGCGTGACCGTCACTCTGTGTGATCCATTCCGGATCTTTATGCTGCTGGGAAATGGGACACCGTCATTCCCAGCACTAATGCTGGTCAGGGGTCCCAGGACACCAAAACCCCTAGCGTCAGCTGTTGCCAGGGAACTTCTGTTGTCATGTCTCCTGACTTAGACATGTGGTGTAATGTTCCTTCCTCTGCACTCACTCAGCCCTCATCTGTTCTTCCCTGGGCTGAGGGTGGAGATTGGGTGTGACCTCAGCAGGGTCAGTTAATCTGTGGAGGGATATTTAAACCTGGCCCCTAATGCTGATTATACAGTTGCTTCCCTGGCTCTGGATCTGAAGCTATCTGGTGAGTGGTTTCTCTGGTTATTAATTCTGCCTTTGGTTTTGGTTGTCTTCTGGTTCTGGAGCCCTGACTTATGATTACTGACCATTCTCGTGTTTCCCTATTCACTAAGTGCATAGTGTCATGGTATTTACTTAGGAGTTTTTTGCCCAACTGCGGCCGGTGTGCCCAGCCACCAGCCGCCCTGCTATTTTACAAATGGGAAGGGCTCTGCCAAAGTCCCCCTTACTGCTGGAGCTGGGTGAAGAGTACCCCGGCCCTCAAGGGTGTTCAGAGTGTGACGGCTTGCACAAGGTGTGGTATGTTGCGTTTGCTGGCCATCAGTTTGGATTTTCATTACATTAGCATTACAAGTCTCCTCCTAATACTGTAGCTGTGTATGGGCAGCAACAATGATGGTAATAGCAGTGCTCCCTGACTCTCCTTCTATGGACACTTTGCAATCTCTCCAAATAACCATAGTTGTGCTATTCTGCACTTGTTAACTCCTTTTGCAGTTCCTGGGCTGAGGAGTACAGAATTTAGATCTGGATGGCCACTCAAAGGAGGCAATTAGCCATTTTCACAAGCAGCAAAGACCATAGCCATAAATGAGCGTTACCTTTGCTAACATGAACAATCCCTAGTGAATATAAATAGTCTATAGATTCTTTGCTGCCTTCTCTCAGAGGTCTGGCACTTGTCCTCAGACCTCTTGAAGTAGGCCTCACCACTGCACAGGCACATGCAGATCTTCATACTTTGGTTGCTAAGGCCAAAGTCCTTGGCTGATGCAATCACACTACCTTTGCTTCTCTCTCACAGGGGTAAAGCCTGGCCTTTCCTCTGAGTAGGGAAAAATAACTATGTCACCTTTATGCAGCTCTTGGATTCACACTCAAAGCATGAAAAGTACAGGGTGGGCCATTTATATGGATACACCTTAATAAAATGGGAATGGTTGGTGATATTAACTTCCTGTTTGTGGCACATTAGTATATGTGAGGGGGGAAACTTTTCAAGATGGGTGGTGACCATGGCGGCCATTTTGAAGTCGGCCATTTTGAATCCAACTTTTGTTTTTTCAATAGGAAGAGGGTCATGTGACACATCAAACTTATTGGGAATTTTCACAAGAAAAACAATGGTGTGCTTGTTTTAACGTAACTTTATTCTTTCATGAGTTATTTACAAGTTTCTGACCACTTATAAAATGTGTTCAATGTGCTGCCCATTGTGTTGGATTGTCAATGCAACCCTCTTCTCCCACTCTTCACACACTGATAGCAACACCGCAGGAGAAATGCTAGCACAGGCTTCCAGTATCCATAGTTTCAGGTGCTGCACATCTCGTATCTTCACAGCATAGACGATTGCCTTCAGATGATACGAGATGTGCAGCACCTGAAACTACGCATACTGGAAGCCTGTGCTAGCATTTCTCCTGCGGTGTTGCTATCAGTGTGTGAAGAGTGGGAGAAAAGGGTTGCATTGACAATCCAACACAATAGGCAGCACATTGAACACATTTTGTAAGTGGTCAGAAACTTGTAAATAACTCATGAAAGAATAAAGTTACGTTAAAGCACAAGCACACCATTGTTTTTCTTGTGAAATTCCCAATAAGTTTGATGTGTCAAATGACCCTCTTCCTATTGAAAAAACAAAAGGCCGACTTCAAAATGGCCGCCATGGTCAACACCCATCTTGAAAAGTTTCCCCCCTCACATATACTAATGTGCCACAAACAGGAAGTTAATATCACCAACCATTCCCATTTTATTAAGGTGTATCCATATAAATGGCCCTCCCTGTATATTAACCTTTAATGTTAGATATTAACCCTTTTATTAGTGAATTAACTCTTAGCAGTAATCTATTGGGTCACTGCATGATCAACAACTTGCAAGCCATACATTAACGAGCACAATGCCTAGCATTAAATGGAGTGGTGTAAGGCATGCAGTCACTGGTCTCTGGAGCAGTGGAAATTAGTGTTGATCGAGCACCAAGGTGCTCGTGTGCTCGAGTAGAACAGTTTGCAATGCTTGGGTGTTCTACCGAGCACAATGGAAGTCAATGGCACCCCCTGCTCTGAAGAGGGGAGGGTGTCAGGACTCTGGTTCGGCTTAGGAGTCCCTGCTCTGACTCCATATATAGCTATATACATATATGGAGTTAGTGCTTGGGGACACCCCAGTGTATTTAAAGGGAACCTGTCACCAGTTTTATGGTGTCCTAACTAAGGGCAACATAAATAAGTGACTGATTCTCTTAGCAAAATGCTGGGTAACTTTCTTTAATTGACCCAGTCAATCTGTCAACATCTTGTATTGAAAAGCTCCAACTGATAATGATGAGTCATGAATATTCATGAACTCCTAACTTTCCCCGCCTACTGGCTGCTGATTGACAGTTTTTTTCCATATGAATCAGCAGCAGGTGGGCAGGGGAGTGGCTATAGTTGTTAATTAAATAAACGCTGGACTCGATGACTAGAGATGACGCGAACATAAAATTTTCCGTTCGCGAATGCGGATTTTCGCAAATGTTCGCGAACGGGCGAACCGGGCAAACCGCCATTGACTTCAATGGGCAGGCGAATTTTAAAACCCACAGGGACTCTTTCTGGCCACAATAGTGATGGAAAAGTTATTTCAAGGGGACTAACACCTGGACTGTGGCATGCCGGAGGGGCATCCATGGCAAAACTCCCATGGAAATTTACGTAGTTAACGCAGAGTCGGGTTTTAATCCATAAAGGGCATAAATCACCTAACATTCCTAAATTGTTTGGAATAACGTGCTTTAAAACATCAGGTATGATGTTGTATCGATCAGGTAGTGTAACGGTTACGCTCGCTTCACAGTGACAAACTCCCCGTTTAACGCACCGCAAACAACCACAAACAGTCCATTTGCACAACCGCAAACTCCCCATTTGCACATGGTTGGATACCAAGCTAGCCATGTCCCAATCCTTGTCCTCACTGATGTCTCTTCCTCCACCCAGCCACGTACAACACCAAGGGTCCCCGAGAGGTGACAACAAGCCCCCTAGGACGCCTGCTGTGTTTGGTCTTCCACCTCCTCAAAGCCACCTTCCTCCTCTGACTCCTATTCTTCAGACTCCTCTCTCTGCGTTGCCTCTCTGCGTTATTATAAGGTGTGTTAAGTAGTACTATTCCTATCAGTTTAATCCCTGTTACGTCCCCTATCAGGGGACGTGTATGGAATAAATTTCAGGAACCGGGAGATGGAAAAAGATGCTTGTTGGTCCTCTCACTTCCAATTTGGGGCACTGCGCGTGAAATCTAATGTGCCACCAGATATGAGTGGTGTGTTAAGTAGTACTATTCTTATCAGTTTAATCCCTGATACGTGTATATGGAATCGATTTTAGGAACCGAGAGATGGAAAAAGATGCTTGGTCGGTCCTCTTAATTCCAATTTGGGGCACTGCGTGTGTGCGCTGTGTAATGTTCTGTGCAATCCCAATATGTGTGGTGTGTTAAGTAGTACTATTTCTAGCAGTTTAATCCCTGTTACGTTCACTAGTATTATTATTATTATTATAAGGTGTGTTAAGTAGTACTATTCCTATCAGTTTAATCCCTGTTACGTCCCCTATCAGGGGACGTGTATATTGAATCGATTTTAGGAACCGGGAGATGGAAAAAGATGCTTTGTCGGTCCTCCTACTTCAAATTTGAGGCACTGCGCGTGCAATCTAATGTGCCACCAGATATGAGTGGTGTGTTAAGTAGTACTATTCCTATCAGTTTAATCCCTGTTACGTCCCCTATCAGGGGACGTGTATATGGAATCGATTTTAGGAACCGGGAGATGGAAAAAGATGCTTGGTCGGACCTCCTACTTCAAATTTGGGGCACTGCACGTGCAATCTAATGTGCCACCAGATATGAGTGGTGTGTTAAGTAGTACTATTCCTATCAGTTTAATCCCTGTTACGTCCCCTATCAGGGGACGTGTATATGGAATCGATTTTAGGAACCGGGAGATGGAAAAAGATGCTTGGTCGGTCCTCCTACTTCAAATTTGGGGCACTGCGCGTGCAATCTAATGTGCCACCAGATATGAGTGGTGTGTTAAGTAGTACTATTCCTATCAGTTTAATCCCTGTTACGTCCTCTATCAGGGGACGTGTATATGGAATCGATTTTAGGAACCGGGAGATGGAAAAAGATGCTTGGTCGGTCCTCCTACTTCAAATTTGGGGCACTGTGCATGCAATCTAATGCGCCACCAGATATGAGTGGTGTGTTAAGTAGTACTATTCCTATCAGTTTAATCCCTGTTACGTCCCCTATCAGGGGACGTGTATATGGAATCGATTTTAGGAACCGGGAGATGGAAAAAGATGCTTGGTCGGTCCTCCTACTTCAAATTTGGGGCACTGCGCGTGCAATCTAATGTGCCACCAGATATGAGTTGTGTGTTAAGTAGTACTATTCCTATCAGTTTAATCCCTGTTACGTGGGGGACGTGCATGGAATAGATTTTAGATTTTAGTTGTCAATAGTTGACACACTCATAACATAAATTTTATATCTCTATGCGTCAATCTTGGTGTAGTTATGACTGTGCTCGTGCGCACGTTTGGGAGATTGCAGGCGATGTTTTTTTTTCAAAGCCTATGGTCGTGGTGAGGTACTTCAGTGACAGTTAAGTGACCCAAAAAACAATGATTCTGCAGTGTGGGCCCATTGTTGGCCTAGTAGGCTTTAATGATCACCTTAGATGATCACAAAGAAAATTAAAGTTTTTTCTATGCAAAATTATCCAGCCGATCGATTTTGGTCGGTTCACAATGAAGCAACGACCTTATCATCTGGGGTGTGCCAACATTGCCATTGCCAACCCACTCATAGAGGTGGTCGCTTCATTGTGATACGCAAGCCCCTTCACCACAACAAGGTAACGATCACGAAGGTGAATTGACACATGTATGTGCCTTTTTTTTTGTTTGTTTTTTGAAGCCACAGTGCAGCACCAGAGGCCAGAAAAATTAGGCATGTACACATGCCTGAAAAATTAGGTATTGTTGCAGAAAAATTGATGTTTGTTTCCCAGGCAGAAAGTGCCCTAAAACATTGTGGCTTGAACCCTAGTTGGTGGTGGATAAGTCACGCAAGTCATCCGGCATTCAGAGATAAAATACAGCAGCGTGTGGACCATTTTTAGCCCAAGGCAGCTCATCTCATCAGGCCTTGTATTGCCCACTGTCAGTCCCTTCGGGATCAATCCCTCATTCATCTTAATAAAGGTGAGGTAATCTAGACTTTTTTGACCTAGGCGACTTCTCTTCTCAGTGACAATACCTCCTGCTGCACTGAAGGTCCTTTCTGACAGGACACTTGAAGCGGGGCAGGCCAGAAGTTCTATCGCAAATTGGGATAGCTCAGGCCACAGGTCAAGCCTGCACACCCAGTAGTCAAGGGGTTCATCGCTCCTCAGAGTGTCAATATCTGCAGTTAAGGCGAGGTAGTCTGCTACCTGTCGGTCGAGTCGTTCTCTGAGGGTGGACCCCGAAGGGCTGTGGCGATGTGTAGGACTTAAAAAGCTCTGCATGTCCTCCCTCAACAACACGTCTGTAAAGCGTCCTGTCCTTGCCGGCGTGGTCGTGGGAGGAGGAGGATTACTTTCACCTCTTCCCCTGTTAGATTCCCGTTGTGCTGTGACTTCACCCTTATACGCTGTGTAAAGCATACTTATTAATTTATTTTGGAACTGCTGCATCCTTTCCGACTTGCGGTAATTCGGTAACATTCCAGGCACTTTCTGCTTATACCGGGGGTCTAGTAGCGTGGACACACAGTACAGGTCGTTCTCCTTCAGCCTTTTTATACGAGGGTCCGTCAACAGGCACGACAGCATGAAAGACCCCATTTGCACAAGGTTGGATGCCGAGCTACTCATGTCCCGTTCCTCGTCCTCAGTGATCTCACTGAAGGTATGTTCTTCCCCCCAGCCACGTACAACACCACGGGTACCAGATAGGTGACAACGAGCACCCTGGGATGCCTGTTGTGGTTGGTCTTCCTCCTCCTCCTCAAAGCCACATTCCTCCTCTGACTCCTCTTCCTCACAATCCTCTTCCAGCGTTGCCGCAGGTCCAGCAAGCGATGCTGATAAGGCTGTTGATGGTGACCACAACTCTTCCTCTTTCTCTTCACGCTCATCTACGGCCTGATCCAGCACTCTTCGCAGGGCACGCTCCAGGGAGAAAACAAATGGTATGATGTCGCTGATGGTGCCTTCGGTGCGAATGACTAGGTTTGTCACCTCCTCAAAAGGATGCATGAGCCTACAGGCATTGCGCATGAGCGTCCAGTAACGTGGCAAAAAAATTCCCAGCTCCGCAGAGGCTTTCCTAGCACCCCGGTCATACAAATACTCGTTGACGGCTTTTTCTTGTTGGAGCAGGCGGTTGAACATTAGGAGTGTTGAATTCCAACGTGTCGGGCTGTCGCAAATCAAGCGCCTCACTGGAATGTTGTTTCGCCGCTGGATATCTGAAAAGTGCGCCATGGCCGTGTAGGAACGCCTGGAATGGCCACACACCTTCCTGGACTGCTTCAGGACGTCCTGTAAGCCTGGGTACTTATGCACAAAGCATTGTACGATCAGATTACACACATGTGCCATGCACGGCACATGTGTCAACTTGCCCAAATTCAATGCCGCCAACAAATTGCTTCCGTTGTCACACACCACTATGCCGATCTCCAGTTGGTGCGGAGTCAGCCACTGATCCACCTGTGCGTTCAGGGCGGACGGGAGTGCTGGTCCGGTGAGACTCTCTGCTTTCAGGCAAGTCAACCCTAAGACGGCGTGACACTGCCGTATCCGGGATGTGGAATAGCCACTGGGGAGCTGGGGGGTGCCTTTGATGTGGAGCAAGACGCAGCAGCAGAAGAGGACTCAGCCGAGGAGGTTATGGAAGAGGATGGAGTAGGAGGAGTAGACGAGGTATCAGCAGGCCTGCCTGCAAGTCGTGGCGGTGTCACCAACTCCTCTGCAGAGCCACGCATTCCATGCTTGGCAGCCGTCAGCAGGTTTACCCAATGCGCAGTGTAGGTGATATACCTGCCCTGACCGTGCTTTGCAGACCAGGTATCAATGGTCAGATGGACCCTTGCCCCAACACTGTGTGCCAGACATGCCATTACTTCCTTTTGCACAATCGAGTACAGGTTGGGGATTGCCTTTTGTGCAAAGAAATTTCGGCCGGGTACCTTCCACTGCGGTGTCCCAATAGCTACAAATTTTTTGAACGCCTCAGACTCCACCAGCTTGTATGGTAAAAGCTGGCGGGCTAAGAGTTCAGACAAACCAGCTGTCAGACGCCGGGCAAGGGGGTGACTTTGTGACATTGGCTTCTTACACTCAAACATGTCCTTGACAGACACCTGACTGTGGGCAGATGAGCAGGAACTGCTCAAGGCGAGAGACGGAGTGGCGGATGGTTGAGAGGGGGCAAGGAGGACAGCAGTGGTTGATGTGGTTGAAGATGCTGGACCAGGAGGAGGATGGCGGCTTTGAGTTTGTGTGCTGCTTGTACTCATGTGTTGATCCCATAGGCTTTTGTGATGTGCGATCATGTGCCTTCGCAAAGCAGTTGTACCTAGGTGGGTGTTGGACTTCCCACGACTCTGTTTCTTTTGGCACAGGTTGCAAATACCATCGCTGTTGTCAGAGGCAGACACACAAAAAAAATGCCACACTGCTGAGCTCTGCAATGACGGCATTCTGGTGGTGGCAACAGCATGCGTTGTTTGGCGTGCTGTCTGGCTGACCCCGGGTGCCGATGCATGCTGTCTGACTGTGCCACTAGCTCCTTGCGACGACCTCCCCCTGCTTCCAACTTGTCTCCTCCTCCTCTCTGTCTCCCCATCAGAACTTTTCTCCTGTTCTTCTTCTCTTCGAGCGGGCACCCACGTGACATCCACGGACACATCGTCACCATTAACTGCTTCACTTGTATCTGACAACTCAGCAAAGGAAGCAGCAGTGGGTACAACATCATCATCATCACACCGTATGTCCATGTGTGTAATGCTGCCCGACTGAGACATATCCCTGTTATCTACATCCTCTGGCAATAATAGTTGCGCATTACTCATTTCTTCCAACTGATGTGTAAATAACTCCTCTGACAGATCAAGTGAAGCGGCTGTGTTGCTAGTGTTGGTGGTGGCAGCAGGCGGGCGAGTGGTAACTTGAGAGGTGCCCGAAGCTGAGCTGGAGGAGGATGGTGTGTCATCGTTCCGAGCGGAAGCTGTAGAAGATTGGGTGTCCTGTGTTAGCCAGTCAACTATGTCCTCAGAACTTTTCGAGTTCAGGGTATGTGGCCTCTGAACACTGGGCATTATTCTAAGGCCAAAGGGAATCACAGCACCACGACCACAACGGCCCCTGCGGGATGGCCTGCCTCTGCCTGTCATTTTTTTTTGATTCGTTAAGTTGTACTATGCGTGCAAACTATTGTGACAACAGATATGAGTTGCGCTGGTGACACTATGCGCTTGCTGCTGGGCCTTAAACACACAAACACGTGTGTGCAACTGACTGCTATTTATTCACAGTCAAAATTGTTGTTTTTCTTTAAATGGAATCGAACGTGACACCAGATATGAGTTGCGCTGAAGTGACACTATGCACTGGCAGCTGGGCCTTAAACACACAAACACGTGTGTAACTGACTGCTATTTTTTCACAGTCAAAATTTTAGTTTTTCTTTAAATGGAATCGAATGTGACATCAGATATGAGTTGCGCTGGTGACACTATGCGCTTGCTGCTGGGCCTTAAACACACAAACACGTGTGTGCAACTGACTGCTATTTATTCCGTCAAAATTTTAGTTTTTCTTTAAATGAAATCGAATGTGACACCAGATATGAGTTGCGCTGAAGTGACACTATGCGCCTGCAGCTGGGCCTTAAACACACAAACACGTGTGTGCAACTGACTGCTATTTATTCAGTCAAAATTGTTGTTTTTCTTTAAATAAAATCGAATGTGACACCAGATAGGAGTTGTGCTGGTGACACTGTGCACTTGTAGGGCATGAAACACACGCGCGTGCCGGCAACTGACTGCTATTATATTACAGTCAAAAAAGTTTTTTTTTTTTTCTGTGACATCAGATATGAGTGGTGACACTGGGCAAGTGGGCACAGTATACGCTGTGAGCCTGACACACACGCTGGCAGGCAGGCAACTGCAATTAGATTACACAGGAAAAAAAAAAGCAGACTGATGTTCTAGCCCTAAAAAGGCCTTTTTGGGGTGCTGTCCTTACAGTAGAGATCAGATGAGTCCTTCAGGACTGTAGTGGACACTGAATACACTAGCCTAGCTATCGATTTCCCTATTAAATCAGCAGCAGCTACACTGTCCCTCCTCTCACTAAGAATGCAGCTTCCGAATGAATCTTAAATGGATGCTGTCCAGGAGGTGGGAGGGTCTAGGAGGGAGGGTACGCTGCTGATTGGCTGGAATGTGTCTGCTGACTGTGAGGTACAGGGTCATTAGGATCCCAGTTCTAAGTTGAATTTGCAATGCGATTAATATAACCTGTATTAATCGCATTGCGATTACAACTTAGATCTGAGTTCCTAATGGTTGTATTGCTAGAATTGATGAATATAACGAATATAGCACTATATTCTCAATCTTCGTTATATTCTAGCAATACAACAACCATTAGGAACCCAGCTCTAAGTTGAATTCGCAATGCGATTAATATAACCTGTATTAATCGCATGGCGATTACAACTTAGTCAAATTTGTGACACTGCAGCTTCCGAATGAATCTAAAATGGATGCTGTCCAGGAGGTGGGAGGGTCTGGGAGGGAGGGTATGATGCTGATTGGTTGGAATGTGTCTGCTGACTGTGAGGTACAGGGTCAAAGTTTACACAATGATGACGAATAGGGGGCGGACCAAACATCGCATATGTTCGCCCGCCACAGCGAACGCAAACAAGCGATGTTCGCCGGGACATCTCTATCGATGACATCATGCTGGACTCAAATCAGCTCATTAGCATGCGGCATCTTTGTGTGTATATTATGAGGTAACCATCTGTCACACCAGTAAGTGAATACATCTAAGGTAATTTTTTGTAGTTAATGATTGTATATAATTAGTTAGATTATAATCAAATATCCACATGACAGGTTCCCTTTAACTCTAATTTCTGAAAACTTTCTGCCAGGATTTGAACTCCTTACCTTGTACAATAGAGGCAAGGACCTTATCCACCCAACTATAAATCTGAACGCAAAACTGTTTCAGGAAAAACCTCATAGTAGTTTCTGATGTAGTGAAAATTCCTATTCAGCAGAAGGCTTACTTTATATTTATGTGCAGGGTAACTTTTAGCTGTATAGTTTAGTGGTTAGCATCCTTGCCTCAAATGTACAAGGTAGGTTGTTCGAATCCCGGCAGAAGCATTTATATATATATGTATATAATTAAAAAAAATGAAAGAGATGAAAAACGGACAGCACTCCAGGTAAAAAGCAATGGTGTTTATTCACTTATGTGGAAGGCAACGTTTCAGCTCATACAAGAGCTCAATTAATAATGATTCATGGTGCCCCCTCTGTAGTATAACATTCAATATATCCTACTCACAGGGCTACTGTTATATTGTAATGCAGGCCGGCCAGGCAGACGAGTGGCAGAGTGACTGACTGACGTCACGTGCCTGCCCGGCCTACTTCATTCATAAAGTAGGCCGGGCAGGCACGTGACGTCAGTCGGTCACGCTGCCGCTCGTCTGCCCGGCCAGCCTGCATTACGATATAACAGTAGCCCTGTGAGTAGGATATATTGAATGTTATACTACAGAGGGGGCAGCATGAATCATTATTAATTGAATTACACATTTTATAACTGTACTGGAGCGGCAATGGGGGTCTGTGGATGACACTGTTAAGGGGTGTGGGGGGTCTGTGGATGGCAATGTTATGGGGTGGGGGGGGTCTGTGGATGGCACTGTTATGGGGGGTCTATGGATGGCACTGTTATTGGGTGGGGGGGTCTGTGGATGGCACTGTTATGGGGTGGGGGGGTCTGTGGATGGCACTGTTATGGGGTGGTGGGGTCTGTGGATGGCACTGTTAAGGGGGGGTCTGTGGATGGCACTGTTATGGCGTGGGGGGGTCTGTGGATGGCACTGTTATAGGATGGGGGATCTGTGGATGCCATCCACAGATCCCCCATAACAGTGCCATCAACAGATCCCCCATAACAGTGCCATCCCCAGATCCCCCATTAACAGTGCCACCCCCAGATCCCCCATTAACAGTGCCATCCCCATCTGGGGGGTTTCTTTGCTGGGCTGGACTTTTATAGCCCCCCCAAATTTTACTTGCATCCCTGTTCTCTAAAGGGGCGGTTTTAGGGGGCAGTCCTAGGGTTGGGTAGGGGCGTGGCCAGGGGAGGGGAGTGAGTTCCACCACCTTTTCTCTGAGAAAAAAAGCCCTGTATATATATATATATATATATATATATATAAAATCATACTTCTGATATATATGAATGCATAATATAATATTTGGGGAACTACTATAATGTTTTTAGCCATAATATATTTACATATATTATAATATATTATATATTCTAAATATATAATAATATATGTAAATATATTGTGCCTAAAAACGTATATATATATATATATATTCAAACTCCCTGCTTTGTACGTTCGAGGAAAGGATGTTAACCACTACACTATACAGCTACATGTTAACCTGCACACAAATATAAAATAAGTCTTCTGCTGAATAGGAATTTTCACTACATCAGAAACTACTATGAGGTTTTTCTGACCCAGTTTCGCATTCAGATTTATAGTTGAGTGGATAAGGTCCTTGCCTCTAATGTACAAGGGGTTAGGAGTTCATATCCCAGCAGAAACTTTTCAGAAATAGATGCTAAATTACATTTAAATACACTGACATAGCGATACTCGAGCTGAACTGGTGTTTGGCCGAGCATGCTCGATCAACTTTAGTGGAAATGTGTTCTATGGAGTGAAAAATCATACTTTTCTCTCTGGCAGCCTGATTGATCCTTTAGTTCCAGTGAAGGAAAATCTTGAAGAGCCTCTGTCAGCACTATCAACCAATATAGTGAGGCTATAGTCTATTATTAAGGGTTAAATGATGGAGAAAATAAAAAATACCTAAAGAAAAAAATCTAGTAGTCTCTCCTGGGATTTGAATCTGGGACATCTACATTCAAGGCTGACCACTTATTTCAAGACTATACCCTTATCATATTGAGAAGAGTGGTTTTCTACATTTAGAAAGCTAATTCATACTGGTGTCTTTATAATGATATATTGTGACTGGGAATAAACTAGTAATATATATTAGTTTTCTAAGCATAGAAAACCTATATTCTCAACATGGTAAGGCTATAGTAGGTAGTGTGCATGATATGTACATGCTAGGACACAAGTTGCCCTCAGCATGCTGATGTCTAGACCTCTTAGTCAAGGAAAGAAAGAGTTTGCAGAGCATAGGGGTGTTAGAAAAACAATGCTCCAAGGCTTCAGCCCTTCCCCCTGGTGAACCAACATGATTGTTTACATATGAATAAAACAGTGATATTTCTGCAGCAGTTTAACAGACAAAAAGGTATTGTTTTAATCAGCATAATCAACCCTACCAGGCAGTATGCCTCATTTAAAAAGGTAGATCATGCTGACAGAATCTCTTTAATGCTTCAGCATAGTAAGATATTGTGGACAATTGTATGCTTCCAACTTTGTTGGAACAGTTTGGGGAAGGCCCTTTTATGTTGTGGCATGTAGCTTGTAGACTGTGCCCCAGTGCACAAAGTAAGGTCCATAAAGGCATGGTTGGGTGAGTTTGGTGTGAAAGAACTTGATTGTTCTTTCACACCAGAGCCCTGACCTCAACCCCATAAAATACTTTTTGGGGTGAACAAAAATGTAGATTACGAATCAAGCCCTCTCGTCTGACATGCTCCAAAATCTTGGTGAAAGCCTTCCCAAAGGAGTGGAAGCTATTTTTGCATCAAAGGTTGGACCAACTCCACGTTAATGTCTATATATCTAGAAAGGGATGTCATTAAAACTGTTGTAGGTGTAAGTAGGTGCCCCAATACTTATGTCCATTTAGTGTATCTTAAACATACATATATTTAACCACCTCAGCCCCCAGTGCTTAAACACCCTGAAAGACCAGGCCACTTTTTACACTTCTGACCTACACTACTTTCACCGTTTATTGCTCGGTCATGCAACTTACCACCCAAATGAATTTTACCTCCTTTTCTTCTCACTAATAGAGCTTTCATTTGGTGGTATTTCATTGCTGCTGACATCTTTACTTTTTTTGTTATTAATCGAAATTTAACGATTTTTTTGCAAAAAAATGACATTTTTCACTTTCAGTTGTAAAATTTTGCAAAAAAAACGACATCCATATAGAAATTTTGCTCTAAATTTATAGTTCTACATGTCTTTGATAAAAAAAAAATGTTTGGGTAAAAAAAAAATGGTTTGGGTAAAAGTTATAGCGTTTACAAACTATGGTACAAAAATGTGAATTTCCGCTTTTTGAAGCAGCTCTGACTTTCTGAGCACCTGTCATGTTTCCTGAGGTTCTACAATGCCCAGACAGTACAAACACCCCACAAATGACCCCATTTCTGAAAGTACACACCCTAAGGTATTCGCTGATGGGCATAGTGAGTTCATAGAACTTTTTATTTTTTGTCACAAGTTAGCGGAAAATGATGATTTTTATTTTTATTTTATTTTTTCTTACAAAGTCTCATATTCCACTAACTTGTGACAAAAAATAAAAAGTTCTATGAACTCACTATGCCCATCAGCAAATACCTTGGGGTCTCTTCTTTCCAAAATGGGGTCACTTGTGGGGTAGTTATACTGCCCTGGCATTCTAGGGGCCCAAATGTGTGGTAAAGAGTTTGAAATCAAATTCAGTAAAAAATGACCTGTGAAATCCGAAAGGTGCTCTTTGGAATATGGGCCCCTTTGCCCACCTAGGCTGCAAAAAAGTGTCACACATCTGGTATCCCCGTACTCAGGAGAAGTTGAGGAATGTGTTTTGGGGTGTCTTTTTACATATACCCATGCTGGGTGAGATAAATATCTTGGTCAAATGACAACTTTGTATAAAAAAATGGGAAAAGTTGTCTTTTGCCAAGATATTTCTCTCACCCAGCATGGGTATATATAAAATGACACCCCAAAACACATTCCCCACCTTCTCCTGAGTACGGAGATACCAGATGTGTGACACTTTTTTGCAGCCTAGGTGGGCAAAGGGGCCCATATTCCAAAGAGCACCTTTCGGATTTCACTCATCATTTTTTACAGAATTTGATTTCTAACTCCTTACCACACATTTGGGCCCCTAGAATGCCAGGGCAGTATAACTACCCAACAAGTGACCCCATTTTGGAAAGAAGACACCCCAAGCTATTCCGTAAGGGGCATGGCGAGTTCCTAGAATTTTTTATTTTTTGTCACAAGTTAGTGGAAAATGATGATTTTTTTTTATTTATTTTTTTTTCATACAAAGTCTCATATTCCACTAACTTGTGACAAAAAATAAAAACTTCCATGAACTCACTATGCCCATCAGCGAATACCTTGGGGTCTCCGCAATCATTACATGTATGCCCAGCATTAGGAGTTTCTGCTATTCTCCTTATATTGAGCATACGGGTAATGAGATTTTTTTTTTCCGTTCAGCCTCTGGGCTGAAAGAAAAAAATGAACGGCACAGATTTCTTCATTCGCATCGATCAAAGTGGATGAAAAAATCTCTGCCAAAAAAAGAAAAAGGAGGGGAAAGGCGTCTGCCAGGACATAGGAGCTCCGCCCAACATCCATACCCACTTCAGCTCGTATGCCCTGGCAAACCAGATTTCTCCATTCACATCAATCGATGTGGATGAATAAATCATTGCCGGGATTTTTTTTTTTATATATACAAAGTGTTTGCCAAAGTATATGAACACCGCCACCTCCTCAGCTCATATGCCTCGGCAAACATATCTTTTACTGCTGAGGAGAAATCTCGTCTTGCAGCGCCGCATACACCGACTTGCGTGTAATCTGACAGCAGCACAATGCTTCTGTCCGAATGCACATCAGTGCTGCAGCTGGTCGATCGGTTGGTCCACCTGGAAGGTAAAAAAAACAAAACAAAAAAGAAAAAACCAGGCCGCAAAGCAATAACTTTATTAACTTTAGAACAGAACATATTAACTTTTTTAAACTTTTTTAACTTTTTTACTTACCGGTAATTTTTTTTTTGTTTAGTTTTTTTTACCTTTATAGAACAAACCTCTCCTTCCCCATGGGACAATGTGCAAAGCGCAAATCGCCCAAAGATGTGGCGAAGTACGTTATGCACTTTATCCCAGGTGAAAGGAGAGGTTTGCAGCAGCTGAGAGTAAAAGGGCCCTAATAGCCCTGTGTGCCTGTCCTGTGAGATGCAATCCCTATGCTAGGTGTACCTGTGTGTGGTACTTCCGGAAACACTCTCCGTAGCATAGGGCAGGGTGGTCAGCACAGTCAGGACAGAAATAGCGGGTGTCACGCCTTATTCCACTCCTGCTACAGACACGACATCTTTTTCGGGGTGACGGTTGGGTTGAGGTACCAGGAACGACACTGGGGAAATGTCGCTCGTGTAGACGGCTAACTACACTGGGGGATGGGGCCACGGAACCTCCTGGGTAAAGGAGGTTCTCGATGATCTCTTCCTGGAATTTGAGGAAAGATCGTGTTCTCCCAGCCTTACTGTAGAGAACAAAACTATTGTACAGCGCCAATTGAATTAAATATACAGACACCTTCTTATACCAGCGTCTGGTTCTGCGGGAAACTAAATACGGAGACAACATCTGGTCATTGAAGTCCACCCCTCCCATGAGCGCATTATAGTCGTGGACACAGAGGGGCTTTTCAATGACACGGGTTGCTCGCTCAATTTGGATTGTCGTGTCTGCGTGAATGGAGGAGAGCATGTAAACGTCACGCTTGTCTCTCCATTTCACCGCGAGCAGTTCTTCGTTACACAAGGCAGCCCTCTCCCCCCTTGCAAGACGGGTGGTTACAAGCCGTTGGGGGAAGCCCACGCGACTAGTTCGCGCGGTGCCACAGGCGCAAATCCGTTCTAGAAACAAATGCCTAAAGAGGGCCACACTTGTGTAAAAATTGTCCACATAAAGATGGTACCCCTTGCCGAATAAGGGTGACACCAAGTCCCAGACTGTCTTCCCACTGCTCCCCAGGTAGTCAGGGCAACCGACCGGCTCCAGGGTCTGATCTTTTCCCTCATAGACACGAAATTTGTGGGTATAGCCTGTGGCCCTTTCACAGAGCTTATACAATTTGACCCCATACCGGGCACGCTTGCTTGGGATGTACTGTTTGAAGCCAAGGCGCCCGGTAAAATGTATTAGGGACTCGTCTACGCAGATGGTTTGCTCGGGGGTATACAAATCTGCAAATTTCTGGTTGAAATGGTCTATGAGGGGCCGAATTTTGTGGAGCCGGTCAAAAGCTGGGTGGCCTCTGGGACGGGAGGTGGTGTTGTCGCTAAAATGCAGGAAACGGAGGATGGCCTCAAATCGTGCCCTGGACATAGCAGCAGAGAACATGGGCATGTGATGAATCGGGTGCGTTGACCAATATGACCGCAATTCATGCTTTTTTGTCAGGCCCATGTTGAGGAGAAGGCCCAAAAAAATTTTAATTTCGGAAACTTGGACTGGTTTCCACCGGAAAGGCTGGGCATAAAAGCTTCCCGGGTTGGCGGATATAAATTGTGTGGCATACTGGTTGGTCTCTGCCACGACTAAGTCCAAGAGCTCCGCAGTCAAGAACAGCTCAAAAAATCCCAGGGCCGAACCGATTTGAGCCGTCTCAACCCGAACTCCAGACTGGGCGGTGAAAGGGGGAACTACAGGTGCGGCTGAAGTTGGTGACTGCCAATCAGGGTTTGCCAGCACCTCAGGGATTCTAGGGGCTCTACGGGCCTGTCTTTGCGGTGGCTGCGACGGGGTAACTAGTGCACGTGCCACCGTACCAGCTTCAACTGCCCTTCTGGTGCTCGCCACGTCACCATGTTGTACGGCAGTGCTGGTACTAGGTCCAGGGAGGGCTGCGCTGCTGGTGTATGCCTCACCACGTGATCCGGCAGCGACAGCCCCACTCTGCTGCTCTTGAAGCGGATCCTGCATAACCTGTGGTCTAGCGACATGGGGCCGGGTACGCCTGGTGCTGCCAGGGACCTCCACCTCCTCGTCCGAACTTTGGGTCAGAGAGCCACTGCTTTCCACAGGTTCATATTCTGACCCGCTAGATTCATCAGATGAGGGTTCCCACTCCTCATCCGACTGGGTCAGAATCCTGTAGGCCTCTTCAGAAGAATACCCCCTGTTTGACATTTTGGACTACTAAATTTAGGGGTATTCCCTGAGACTACCCAAGAAAAAAAGCAAACCTGTCTTACAAAGGGGAGGCTAGCGAAGTACCGGAGGCCGCTGCGGTTGATAAAAAATATCAAAACTGATTTTTTTATCGCCGCAGTGCGTGTAAAATGAATGTGCAGTGATCAAAAAATATATTTTTTTTGTCACTGCGGTGGGGCGGGCGTGGGTGAACGCACGTGTGGGCGACCGATCAGGCCTGATCGGGCAAACACTGCGTTTTGGGTGGAGGGCGAACTAAAGTGACACTAATACTATTATAGATCTGACCGTGATCAGTTTTGATCACTTACAGATACTATAAAAGTACAAATGCTGATTAGCGATACGCTATTCAGCGAATAAAAGTGACTGCGGTGCGGTGGGGTGGGCGCTAACTGACGCTAACTACCTAACCAAGGGGCCTAAACTATCCCTAAAACCTAACAGCCAATACTAGTGAAAAAAAAAAAGTGACACTGATTTTACACTGAGTTTACACTGATCACTTTTTTTCCTTTCACTGGTGATTGACAGGGGCGATCAAAGGGGTGATCAAAGGGTTAATTGGGGTGCAGGGGGGTGATCTGGGGCTAAGGTGTAGTGTTGGTGCTACTCACAGTTCAGTCTGCTCCTGTGCTGGATCCAACCGACGAAAAGGACCAGCACAGGAGCAGGCAAGCCATATAACAGATCATATTTACTAATATGATCTGTTATATGGCTTGTGATTGGATTTTTTAAAAATCGCCAGCCTGCCAGCCAATGATCGTTGCTGGCAGGCTGGTGACGAACTTGTTCTTTAACTTTTGCCGGCCCGCGATGCGCATGCGCGGGCCGGCTTGGAGCGAAATCTCGCGTCTCGCGAGATGACGCGTATATGCGTGACTGTGCGCAGCGCTGCCACCTCCGGAACGCGAATCTGCGTTAGGCGGTCCGGAGGTGGTTAAAAATATTACAGTCTCACCTTAGAAAGCACTGCTGTAAGTCAGGTCCAGAAATATTATTGGGGACATTTATAATGATATAAACCCAACTTTTTGGCATATTTATGTCACAGATTTTATCGCATTGTTTTTTGTGTGGCAAAATCTGTGACTTTTTGCCGCTCCAGCTAGAGATGGCCTTGCGGTTCGCCCGGCGGTCGTTTCGCTGCGAACTTTGCTAGTTCGCAGTTCACCAAACGGGCAAACATATGGCGATGTCTGCCGGCGCCATATTCTTTTACATTGTGAAGAATTTTAATCCATGACAAATCCATCAGGTGGATCAGGACAGTCAATTGAGACATTTCAGCACATTTACTAACCCCCACCTTAAAAATAAACCCAATCTGGCCACCATTTTACATTCAGTCTTTTGCCAGTGTAGGGAGAGGTTGCTGTGTGGAGCAGGGACAGACTGTTAGAGACACCAAATGCTAGCTAATAGGGCCACAAAAGTCCTTTTAAGGACTGGTATAGGTGTGCTATCAATAGGTGTGATATACTGAGGGGTGTAATATACTTATAACATACTTTCTAACATAGAAAGTATATTATGGTGGATTTGTATTGTTCAGAAGTTGTGTGCGGTTCTGCTGCGATATTGCAGCTTCACAGAGTGACAAACGCTATTGAAACAAATAATTTCTACTGGTGTGATATACCAGTTGCCCCACCAAAAATCTGTTTGAAGCAGGGGTGTTATATACCAATAATATACTTTCTATATAGTGCATTTGGGTAGTGCAGCATTTGTTTGCGGTTTTGCTGCGTTAACTCAGCTTACAGATTGACAAACGCTATTGGAACAAATAATTTCTACTGGTGTGAAATACCAGTTGCCCCCCCCCCCAAAAAAACCCGATTGAAGCAGGGGTTTGATATACCAATTATATACTTTCTATAAAGTGCATTTGGGTAGTGCAACATTTGTTTGCGGTTTTGCTACTTTACCTCAGCTACAGATAGTGACAAACGCCATTGGAACAAATCATTTCTACTGGTGTGATATACCAGTTGCCCCTCAAAAAAACTGATTAAAGCAGGGGTGTGATATACCAATAATATACTTTCTATATAGTGCATTAAGGATTTAGGTAGTGCAGCATTTGTTTGCGGTTTTGCTGCGTTACCACGGCTACACAAAGTGACAAATGCCATTGGAAGAAATAATTTCTACTGGTGTGATATACCAGTTGCAATAATATAACAAAAACAAAGACAGGTGTACTCTGCGGCCTTCTAATCCTCATACTTGTGTAAAATTGAGAGATTACTGTGAGTCGGACCTTGAGCTTCTGTAATTCACCCACTGGCTCCTGGTATTGCCCATACGGCCCAGGTAGGTTTAGCGTTAGGTCCCGAGCTACTTGAGAAACCTTGGCGCGGTGCTCGGCGTCAGACATGTCCTCCAAGCAGGATATGTTGGCTAATATCACAATTTTACAACAGTATGAGGGTTAGAAGACCGCAGAGTGCACCTGTCTTTGTTTTTGTTATATTATTGCAACTGTTCATTACTAGTGATGGACGAACATCTGCCGGGACGGTTCGCGAACACGATCGCGCGAACACGATTAAATGTTTGCGAACCACAAGTTCGCGGCGGGTCCCATTCATTTTAATGGCAGTTGAACCTGAAAAACCTTCAGCTCATATTTGCAGCCAAGAAATAATTACTAGAAGTGCACAAATAGTCCCACAACATAGACAGTGACATACCAGATGTATTATTCGAATTTGCGATCTCAATGCAAAATATCGGCAATATAATTTTTGCGTACGCGCATGTGCAAATGCACTATACAGTACCCAAATGCACTATAACGAAAAGCTATTGGTATATAACACCCTGCTTCAATCATTTTTTTTTGGGGGGGGGGGAATGGTATATTACACCAGTAGAAATTATTTGTTCCAATATATACCTGCAGTATCGCAGCAGAACCGCACACAACTGCCGAAAAATTCAAATGCACTATAATATACTTTCTAACATAGAAAGTATATTATAACTTGTACAAGGAAGGCAATCCATTAGAATATACATAAAGATAAAACGTAACCTTTAATAATGTTACTATGAGGGTCCATTCACCCGTCCGTACATTCACCCGCACATTTCCGGCACTATAATAGAAAATGCCTAATCTTGTCTGCAATTGCGGACAAGAATAGGACATGTTCTATTTTTTTGCGGAAACGGAAGCACAGATAAGGAAGTGCGGATCCGCAAATGCAGATGCGGACAGCACATTCCGACCCCTTTGAAAATGAATTGGTCTGCACCCGTTCCACAAAATTGCGGAACGGATGCGGACCCATTTTGCGGACATGTGAATGGAAAAGATATCCCTCAAAATGAAAATAAATTAAATTATTAAAGTTAAGCAAAAAGCATAGATGTGGTAGGCAATAACAAGTGCTTTGCGGCACTAAATCTGGTGCTCGGCGACACCAAATCAGAAACCATATGTCCTACCACAATCCAATGAATCCCGGAGGTAAAGCAAAAAACATCTATCCCTGGGCTAGATGATGATGTTGTATTGAAGGACAGGGTGGGCAAAGAACTGTCCCTGATATTGGCCTACAGGGGGGTGCTATTATGGCCCTCATTGCCAAACCACAGACCACCCGCCCTGATAAGAGTTACCCCGTCCGGAACCTTACCCTATATAAAAATGGCCCTAGTAAGCCCCTAGCCCCTAGGCCCCTGACTTCCAGGTGATCACTATAGAGATCTATGTGTTTTTGACTCATTATAAAAGTATATTATAAGTTTATCGCACCCCTCAGTGTATCACACCTATCGATAGCACGCCTATGCCAGTCCTTAAAAGGACTTTTGTGGCCCTATTAGCTAGCGTTTGGTGTCCCTAACAGCCTGTCCTTGCTTCACACAGCAACCTCTCCCTACACTGGCAAAACACAATGTACTGAATGTAAAATGGCGGCCAGATCAAGTTTATTTATAAGGTAGGGGGTATGTCCATGTGCTGAAACATCTCAATTGGCTGTCCTGTACCATCTGATGGATGTGTCATGGGTCAAAGTTCTTTACAATGCAAAAGAATATGGCGGGGGCGAATATCTCCATATGTAAGCATGTTCGGCGAATCGCGAGCACTCAAAGTTCGCCGCGAAACCACCGCCGGGCGAACCGCAAGGCCATCTCTATTCATCACATCCACACATTTGCTATCCTGTGTAGGATGTCCATTGTGGTACTTGTGGTCCACTGCAGGCATCCTCCATAGTATGCATTTTTGCTTGGGATTGCCATTAGCAGCTGGCCACAAGTGCAGGATCTGCCCCCCCCCCCGGTATAGATTCACCACTGCATATAGGGTTGAGCACTTCCTGCTTTTTCATACCACGCCAATCTGTATTTTGTATATTGAATTTTTTGGAGATGTAGAAACTCCTTGTCTGAATGTGCCTTTATTTCCATCCACAGGCAGCATTCTGGTGCACATGTGAGGCCCGGGCTATATCAGCCAGTCTTGGGTGGGGCTCAGAGCTCTCTGCCTCCTCCCATTGTATGCATGATCACATGCTGGAGGTTACTGGGAGATTTCTGTGAGTCGTACCTTGCTCTCCTGTAATTCGCTCACTGGCTCCTGGTATTGCCCATACGGCCCAGGTAGGTTTAGCGTTAGGTCCCGAGCTACTTGAGAAACCTTGGCGTGGTGCTCGGGCTCAGCACCACTGCATATGGGTTGAGCACTTCCTGCATTTTAATACAGTACCACGCCAATCTGTAGTTTGATATTACCAGTTGCCCCCAAAAAAAAACTGATTGAAGCAGGGATGTTATATACCAATTCTATGCTTTCTATATAGTGCATTTGGGTAGTGCAGCATTTGTTTGCGTTTTTGTTGCATTACCTCAGTTACAGATAGTGGCAAACGACATTGGAACAAATAATTTCTACTGGCGTGATATACCAGTTGCCCCCCGAAAAAACTGATTGAAGCAGGAGTGTGATAAACCAATAATATACTTTCTATATAGTGCATTTGAGTAGTGCAGCATTTGTTTGTGGTTTTGCTGCGTTACCGCAGCAACACAGAGTGACGAACGACATTGGAACAAATAATTTCTACTGGCGTGATATACCAGTTGCTCTCCCAAAAAAATTATTGAAGCAGGGGTGTTTTATACCAATTATATACTTACTATATAGTGCAGTTGGGTAGTGCAGAATTTCTTTGCGGTTCTGCTGCGATACTGCAGCTACACAGAGTGACAAACGCTATTGGAACAAATAATTTCTACTGGTGTGATATACCAGTTGCCCCCCAAAAAACTGATTGAGAGGTGTGATAAACCTATAATACACTTTCTATACAATGCATTTGGATAATGCAGCATTTGCGGGGTTGCTCCGTTACCTTAGCTACACAGAGTGACAAACGCCATTGGAACAAATAATTTCTACTGGTGCGATATACCAGTAGCCCCCCCCCCAAAAAAAAGTGATTGAAGCAGGGGTGTTTATATACCAATTATATACTTTCTATATAGTGCATTCTGGTAGTGCAGCATTGGTTTGCGGTTTTGCTGCGTTACCTGAGCTACAGATAGTGACAAATGACATTGGAACAAATAATTTCTACTGGTGTGATATACCAGTTGACCCCCAAAAAAACTGATTGAAGCAGGGGTGTGATATACCTTTTTCCACAAATACTGCTCTTCTATAGAGACTTTTGTCACAGGGTAATTTTGAAAATGACAGGCAGAGGAAGAGGCAGGCCATTCCGCAGGGGTGGTAGGGTCGGGCAGGTGGACCAGGCCAGAGTCTAAGTGGGAAGTTGCAGAAGGGGCGTGCGATTACGTGAATGGACGCACCAGACTTGGTTGAGTGGCTGACTCAGCCTTCCGCTTCTGCACCCTCCTCATCCTCTCTATCTGCACCCTCTTCACTCTCTGCTGTATGCACCCCCAAAGACACCACCATATTCCCTCCGCTCGAGTCAGATGAATTATTTCCCCATCTATTACAAGACCTTACTGATGCGCAGCCATTCTAGCATTGGATCAGGAAGAGGAGTTATCAACGTTCGCCACCCAGTGGTCTGACGACAGTACCCAGATCAGCCCAAGGTGGGTGGTCCCCGCTGTTGCTGCCTACACCGAGATCTCTAATGTCAGTGGTGGTGAAAGGGACGATGATGACGTGTATATGGACGTCACGTAGGTGCCCACAACAGAGGTATAGGAGGGGAGTTCAGAGGGAGAGACGGAGCAGCAAATAGGGAGGAGAAGCAGGCAGAACTTACAGTGCACAGTAGGCAAGAAGCAGACTGCTAATGAATCTGGAACGAGCCATCCACCATGCACAGTCACATCAGGCGCTCCCAGGACGCAGGCATATGGCTCCACAGTGTGGGCTTTTTTTAGCGTGTCCGCTGCTGACAATAGTGTTGCCATCTGCAGGCTGTGCTGTCAACGCATAAGTCGCGGTAAGCCCAACACTCACCTAGGGACGACGGCCTTAAGAAGACACCTGGCCTCCCATCACCAAGCCCAGTGGGAGCAACACTGTCAGAACCCACAAAGACACACTCCTGGTGCTCCACGTCCTGCCTCTTCTCCTTCCACGTCTCCTTTCTCCTCCCATTAGTCCTCCACTCCACCTTCCACCATTCCATCGTCGCATTCATCTGGCAAAAGGCAGGCTTCCGTGGCCCAAATGTTTGAGCGAAAAAAAATGATGACGCCAGATAACCCTCTTGCCCAACGGCTTACCGCTTGTTTGTCGGAACTGCTAGACCGCCAACTACTGCCATATAAACTGGTGCACTCAGAGGCCTTTAGAAAATTTGTGGCCATTGGCACACTGCAATGGAAGGTACCCGAAAGGAAATATTTCTCCCAGAAGGGCTTCCCAGAGCTATATGGCCACGTTCAGCGGCAAGTGAATGTATCTCTGGCACACAGTGTCAGTGCTGAGGTATATTTGACCACAGACACGTGGTCTAGCAAACACGGGCAGGCAAGGTACAGAACTTTTACTGCTCACTGGGTGAACCTTCTGACGGCCGTCAAGCATGCAACCCGTGTCACCCGTGTGGATTTTGTGTTACCGCCACGGATTGCATGCAGGCCTGCCTCTTCTTCTCTTCCTCCTACTCCATCCTCCATCTCCTCCTCAGCTGACTCCTCCTTTTCCACTGATACCGCCTCTTCCACTGCACCCCCCTAAGCAAGAAGACCATGCTTTAAATGTTTCTCGGAACCCTGGTGTTGTCCGTGGCTCGGAGGACGAGACCGAGGACGACATTATCCTGGAGGTTGAGCAGGAGCTAGGCCACTCCACCACTTCCAATTTAGTGCAAATGGGGGCCTTCATGCTCCAGTGATTGAAGAGGGACCCCAGAGAAACAGTTGCGGGTACCAATCCAACAGTGCATACAAGAAGAGGGCGGTTTGAAGATGTGTTGGTCACTTCGGATATTAGATCATTCTTGCAAACAACCCATCGACATCCGCCCTCCGGATCCAGCCTCAGGGAATGACTAGACTGACAGGTGTCCGACTACATCGGGTTAACAGCCGATGTGGACGCTCTGAGAAGCGAGGAACCCCTGGACTACTGGGTGTGCAGGCTTGACCTGTGGCCTGGGCTGGCACAATTTGCCATGGAACTCTTGGCTTGCCCCTCGTCCAGTGTCCTGTCTGAAAGGACGTTCAGCGCAGCAGGGAAGATTCTGACCGATAAGCACACTCGCCTAGCTCGCAACAGTGTGGACTACCTCACATTTCTAAAAATAAATGAGGCATGGATCTCGGAGGAATTCACTTAATCACTTGATCTTTTCTGTCCGGTGAATGCCTAATGTTTGGGGCCTGTAGTCCAGTGGCCTACAGTAAAAATGTTATCCTTTGACCGCATAATGTACCTCGAGCCACATAATTAGAATTTCTTTTATGTCAGGTGAATGCCTAATTTTTAAGGCCTGTACTCCCGTGGCCTAAAATAAAAATTTTCTAGCCTCCAACAGGGCACATTTTAGAGAATTTCCCTTTAAGACGCATAAAAATGTCCCCTGATAAAGATACATTTTTTTTGTTGGAATTTTTGTCATTGATCCCCCTTTAGTATGTCGCTGTCCATGTTGTGGGACTATTTGTACACTTCTACTAAGTAATTGGTGGCTGCAAATATGAGCTGAAGGTTTTTCAGGTTCGCCTGCCATTAAAGTGAATGAGGCCCGCCGTGAACATTTGGCCCGGCTGATGTTCGTCCATCACTAGCTCCCGCCACTTGTCCAGAGTGCTGAGAAAAGGGGGCATGGCGTGGAAGAGGCCGTGCCGGCAGGCCCGTTTCACTTATCATTTTACACGTCAGTTTCTGGTGTGAAAAATTACTTAAATCTACACCAGCAAGGGAGCTGGCATAGATTTTAGTATGTTGCAAGGCCTGATGGAGAAAGTGCCAAAGTTATGTAGAGACCTGCGACTCCATATAACTTTGGCGCATCCACTGGCAATAGCAGAGGGACTAAGACTGGCATCTAAATTGATGTTCTTAATTAATATTCCCCTATATATGCAACCTGTGCAGCCACACAAGGGCCAAGTAAGTAAAAGGGTCCACTGTCACATTTAAATAGCCTCCTGTATTGTATTAGATTGCATGAAGAGGACTGAGCTAATTAATTACATAGCTCAAAATTACTAGTAAATTGTTAGAAAGACATTAGGATTGGTGCTCCGTGATGAGCTATTAGGCCTCAAGCACATAGCCATATCTGTTTTAGTGGTCCACTAATCGCAGATCCGCAAAACACAGATACCGGACGTGTGCCTCCTGCAATTTACCTTCTTCAGGTCCTGCACTGTTTCAAATGCCTATTCTTGTTTGCAAAACGGACAAGAATAGGACTTGTTGTTTTGTGTTTAATGAGGCCATGAAACAAACAAATAGATGCAGAAAGCTAGCGGTGGGCTGTCCACATCTTTTGCGGCCCCATCAAAATGAGGCTAAAGTGCATGAGACTAAGGGATCCATATACTGCTTTTGCACAAGGGCCTTCTGATGTCTGTGTCCTCCTAAGCTGTAAAGCTATGTTTAATATAGTGAATCCAGAAAGTCTAAATGTTATATTTGGGTCTTTCTCTGTCCCTCTTTTTATTGCTGTGAGAGGGCTCTAGTGTGATAGGAGTTTTGCTCTGTCTGACCCAATTAGGTGTCTGTACGATGCAGCTCCCTTGCTCTCCTGTCCATGCCATTTCACTGAAATACTGAGAAACTGCAGCTGCATCTCCCTCCTCCCTGTCCTTTATACACTGTATTACACAAGATGGATGTTTAGATGACTGAGTTGGTTTATGGGGATAAAAATTACACACCTTAAAGGCAGCACTTCACATCCACAAAAATAATCAGTCCTTGAAAATGCTGAGTACACTTGTGGTAGACTTTATTAGGCCTGTCTTGATACACATTTTAGGGGTGAAAACTCCTTCCTCAGTCAGTGATTTTACTGACTAAAGAAGGGGTTTCCAGACCAAAATGCATATCAAGAGAGGGCTAATAATGTGTGCTATTAGTATAATGCAATTGTTAAACCTTTACTCTCCAGGCCTGAAATGGTTTGTGAAAGAATGTGGGTGGGGCTGGGGAGATTTCTTGCCTTCTTCCCAGCACCGGAGTCCCACTCCTTCTCCCCCAGGTCTGCAATTCTCAGCTGGGCTCCCTCTATGTCAACATCCATTGCCGCAGCCAATCGCAGCCAATTACGTCACATTGGTCATGACGGGACTGGAGTTGGTCAACGCTGCGGGCAGTTATTGGTTGCAGTGATATCAAACTGGATGATGACATTGAGGGAGCCTAGCAGAGCATCACAGGCCTGGAGGAGAAGGAGGGGAATGTCAGCACCAGGAAGCAGGTAAGTGATCTTTCCTTTATAGGTTCAGCCAAGTGAGTGGGAGTGCCAACCTCTCCCCCACTTCATTCTTGCACCAACCCTTTAATGACCAGCATTTTTTTCCTGTCTGAGGGCTTGTTATATGCGGGAGAAATATTATTTTTTGGCATTGTTTGGGGATAAATATAAAATTAATAATTTCTCTTGCTATACGATATATAGACAAAAGTGTTTTTTGGACATGTTTTTTGTTTTGTATATTTTTTTTACTCCATTTATGTTTCACACTAACCTTATAAATGAATTTTTTACAGCTTATTACGGTTGGATACATCATATGTGTACTTTTTCTTTTTTTATTAAATTTGTGCACAATAAAATGTATTTTACTCTAAATAATATGTTAGCATACCCTTGTGGGCTAATATATTATACTCTAGGCTACTATGACACAGGCTGCTTTTAGGGCAACACTAGTCTACCTTAACAACAGGCTTACAGTGCTGATAGTCCTGGGGTCCTTCATAGGTCTTTAGGGCTGATGATGGATGACTCCCTTGGTCTCCGATTGGGTCACTGGGAAACCCTGTGATCCTATTGCAGCGGTTAATCCCCTCTGATCATGCCACAGTATGGATTACTTCCTCTCAACTGCAGCAATGGCAGAATACCTATTTGTGCTGTTTGGGTGCATACAAATCTGCAATGTGTGCAGCCACCCTAAGGCTGGGTTCATAAATCACTGATAAGCTGTGGATTTGCTGTTGTGGATTTTCATGCGGACATTTACAATGCAAAGAATGAAACTCTGTTTAATCTGCAGCCATTCTGCAACAACATCCACAGTATCGTGATCCGGTCAGGTTGTGGCCAGATACAGTCAAGAACTGTGCGGCCAATTAGGCCACAGCTGCCTGATATTTAACTAATGCAATACATACATAATACATAGGGGCATGGCCAACTAAAACAAATATTTATTTTCTTGGTCATGTCCCTATGTAAATCATCAATGCAAGAAAATAAATAAAGTGGAACACATGAATGCCTAAATACATGGTCAGGGACATACCCTCCCCAACAGCAACACATACACATTACCTCACCAGTAACATCTGATATCACCCTAATAGTGCCAAATAAATACCACTATACAGTGCAAAATATCTCCTGAAAAGCACCAAATAAATACCACAGCTTAGCACAAAATACCTCCCAGCAGCATCTGATACTATTGATAGTGCTGCAAGGTTGCGAAGTTCCTGTTTAATTATGTTGGGCATGAAAACCAACCAAAAGGAATGGGTCAATTAGGTACAAAAACACTTATAATACTGAAGTAATCAAAAAATAACATGATTTTATTGAGAATCACAAAAGGACATAATTGGCACAAAACAAAACACATTTAACACAGGTCACAATACATAAAAGTATTAAAAACCAAGGCGACCGATGGTGGACTGTTGGTATATATTTATAAAGTGCAAGTGCAATAATTATGATTGGTCACTAGTAGAAAGGTATATTACACCAAACCATTATGGCTCAAAAATACATAGTACAAAAAAACTCATATGCATATTTGTACAACAGACACCACAAGGGCTGACTGAGGCAATAGAGCAACTAAAAATGTAATAGGCACATAGAAAATACTGACCGACCAACCTAGTATACCACACACGAACTCCACCGGTCCACTCCCCAACGCACGTTTCGCGTTTAGCTTTTTCAAGGGGTACGGGCTGATGTGGTGAGGATGGTCTCTTAAATAGGTGGAGTGGCTATACCGTGTTTGCTGATAGGTTTACATTGATTCCCTTGCTAATGTTATTGGCTGGCCTGTCGTCTATCCGTTTCAACTCACCTGAATTATATAAAGTGGTGAGTGCTCATTATGTGGCGCCCGGCACTCCGCCATGAACGGCGAGCTCACAGCCATGCCCAGCCGGTCCGGAGGAGGAGAGTCACGCAATTGCTGCGCGACGACCGTCATCCAGGAGCGGTGGGGGGGATCGAGTCCGGCGCATGCGCGGACCGTCGGGCGCACCGCAACCACCATATTAGGTGAGGGCAATCTGGATTGGCGACTACTATCAATGTAGGCAATGGGGTTTATTTTACCAAATCTCAACCCCAATACAATTGGGGTATAAAACGCCATCCCATACATACAGTCCTGATCAAAAGTTTAAGACCACTTGAAAAATGGCAAAAAATCATATTTAGCATGGCTGGATCTTAACAAGGTTCCAAGTAGAGCTTCAACATGCAACAAGAAGAAATAGGAGTGAGACAAAACATTTTTTGAGCATTCAATTTAATGAAAACAACGAATAAACTGAAACAGGCTGTTTTTCAGCTGATCAAAAGTTTAGGACCACACCTCTAAAAAACCCTAAACCCCCCCCCAAAACAGAAATCCAACTTCCAAACATAAACTAAGTAATGAGTAGCTCCGCCGTTATTGTTTATCACTTCCAAAATTCGTTTCGGCATGCTTGATGCAAGCGTTTCCATGAGGTGAGTGGGAACATTTCTCCAAGTGGTGAAGACAGACGCACGAAGGCCATCTACTGTCTGGAACTGTTGTCCATTTTTGTAAACTTCCCTTGCCATTCATCCCCAAAGGATCTCAATTGGATTTAGATCAGGGGAATTCGCAGGATGGGCCAAAAGAGTGATGTTATTCTCCTGGAAGGAGTCCCTTGTCCTGCGGGCATTGTGTACTGTAGCGTTGTCCTGTTGAAAAACCCAGTCGTTACCACACAGACGAGGGCCCTTAGTCATGAGGAATGCTCTCTGCAAAATCTGGACATAGCCAGCGGCCGTTTGACGCCCCTGCACTTCCTGAAGCACCATTGTTCCACTGAAGGAAAAAGCACCCCAGACCATTATGGCGCCCCCTCCACTGTGGCGCGTAGAAAACATCTCAGGTGGGATCTGCTTGTCATGCCAGTAACGTTGGAAACCATCAGGACCATCAAGGTTAAATTTTTTCTCATCAGAGAATAAAACTTTCTTCCACCTTTGAATGCCCCATGTTTGGTGCTCTCTTGCAAAGTCCAAACGAGCAGTTCTGTGGCTTTCAAGGAGACGAGGTATTTGAAGACGTTTTTGGTTTTTGAAGCCCTTCAGTCTCAGATGCCGTCTGATGGTTATGGGGCTGCAGTCAGCACCAGTAAAGGGCCTTAATTTGGGTCGAGGATCATCCAGTGTCTTGATGGACAGCCAATTGGATCCTCCGGCTCAGTGCTGATGACATTTTTTTGGGTCTTACACTTGACTTTTTTGTTCCATAACCCTCAGGATCATTTAAGAATTTTAAAAATTCCAAATGACTGTCTTACTGCGTCCCACCTCAGCAGTGATGGCGCGCTGTGAGAGACCCTGCTTATGCAGTTCAACAACCCGACCACATTCAAAAAGGGAGAGTTTTTTTGCCTTTACCATCACAACGTGTGACTACCTGACAGAAAATGACAATGAATCCACATCTTTGCACAGATTTGACATGTGGTCCTAAACTTTCGATCAGCTGAAAAACAGCCTGTTTCAGTTTATTCGTTGTTTTCATTAAATTGAATGCTCAAAAAATGTTTTGTCTCACTCTCATTTCTTCTTGTTGCATGTTGAAGCTCTACTTGGAACCTTGTTAAGATCCAGCCATGCTAAATATGATTTTTTGCTATTTTTCAAGTGGTCTTAAACTTTTGATCAGGACTGTATATAACACCACAATTGAGCAAGTTTTGAATGCAAATTCAGATGTATAAATGCAGCACCCAGGGAGCAAAAAAAGAAGAGACAACAAGGCGGGAAGAGAAAGACAAGGGAGGGGAGAAGAGCATCATAAAACGAGAATAGACAATTATTATCTATCCTGCTTAGAGGGCAATCATATTTTTGAAAAAACACAGATGTGATATATGTGTGCATAATGCAAATACATTATGCGCACAACATATAACACCAAATTAAGATGACAATTATCTATGTGATGATACCCAATAGCATGGTGTATGTAGATTAATTAGTCAATTATTTGATGACTAATCTAGTGATGAAACCAAAACAACAATTTAAACTGGCTGACAAGGGCAGAAACGTGGTTGTGTGGCCTGTGGAGATGTATGAGGCAGAGGCGCATCATCAACTACGCGATATCGCTTGTTATAGGAAACTTACATCCAATCCCACTACCAATCCCTAACTTCCAGATGCCGATACAGGGCATTTTGACGGCAGCAGTGGAGTCAGGGACTATTTACAAGACTGTATTTCATGGCTTGGTGGTGAAATATCCAATTACCCCCACATTGTATCTACTACCAAAGGTTTACAAATCACCCTCTAAACCTCCGGGTAGACCAATAGTTTCGGGGTGTGGGGGGCTATGTGAACCCATTTGCCGTTTTTTGGATTTTTACCTCAAGCCATGTGTTGAATGCTTACCGTCGTATGTGCGTGATTCTACTGACGTGTTAAAACGTCTGGAAGGTGTCCAAATGGAAGGCGACATGTTTCTCGTAACATGTGACGTGGAGTCGCTTTATACCTGCATTCGACACGAGCTTGGATTGTAAGCGTCCTGCAGATGAGGAACCTGTCGCCTGATCTAATAGAGTTTTTATTGACTCTGTTGGATTTTGTTTTGACCCACAACCATTTTCTCTTTAAGGATCGGTATTATTTACAAATGCGGGGAGTGGCGATGGAGGCGACTTGCGCGCCCTCTTATGCCAATTTATTCCTTGGCTTTTGGGAACGCGAGTATGTACAACAAGCAATGGATGAAGCAGATGGTCAAGTTATATCCTGGATGCGCTTTATAGATGATATTCTGTTTATTTGGCAGGGGTCTAGGACGGCACTGGAGACATTCATGATACAGCTTAATATGAATGATTGGAATATTAGGCTGACACAGACCATATCTCAACATCAAATGACGTTTCTGGACATCAACATCAAAATATCTGCAAATGGTGCCCTGCTAACTGGAGTTCATCGTAAAGCCGTCAATGCCCTTCTCCATGCTTCTTCATTCCATCCTCAACACCAAAAGCGATCTATACCAATTGGACAGTTCTTGCGAGCTAAAAGACTGTGCACATCAACGGAGGACTTTAAAGAGGAGTCAATTTTACTTCGGCAACGTTTTGAGCAAAGAGGATACCATCCTGCGGTCATTGAACGGGGCTACCAACGGGCCCGAAATACATCTCAGCAGACCTTGCTTACAGCCATACATCGACACGTCTGATAGATCACGATCAGTCTGCATGGTTACGGACTATAATGCACAATGGAACAACATCAGAAAAACCTTTGTGAAGTTTTGGCCGATCTTGCAGACTGATCATGTTCTTGACTCAGTGCTTACCTCCACTCCCACATTAGTGGCCCGACGCAGTAAAAACCTTAATGACATTCTGGTATCTAGCCATTATGTTCCACCAAAATCTCAAGATTTTTTATCTCAAGCTAGGGGACCAAGATGGGGGTCGATATCTTGTGGGCACTGTAGCATTTGTAAGGCTATGATTAAGACTGACTCATTTTGTGATTCATCCGGAAAAAGTGTGTATAAGATTGTACATTTTATTAATTGTAGCACAAAGGGTGTTATATACTATGCGACATGCCCATGTGGATTAATCTACATAGGCATGACAACACGTGAACTACGCATACGGATTCAGGAACATCAAAGTGATATACGCACTGCATCCAAAATCGGTGATCATGATAGAGACAGCATAGTGAAACTCAAACCAGTTGCGCGACATTTTCGCCTGAAACATAATAATCGATGGCAGGACCTCAAGGTCCGTGGCATTGATAGAGTGAATCTTGGCTCCAGGGGTGGTGACCTTTTTAGACATCTAGAACAGGTTGAAAGTAAATGGATAATTAAACTCCAGACCCAAGTACCATATGGGCTTAATGACAAGGTACCCTTTGCCTATTTTCTGTGATTGACTCCTCCTTGAATCTCCTTGCTGTGTCCAGGTTCTTTTATTGTAATTATGATGGTAGTGTGAGTATGAGTCCTGAATGGGCTATTAATCGTGTAAAAGGCTAATCCACTTTCATGTGTATGAATGTAGCATCTTTGGTAGGCGCATATAGTGTGTCTCTTTAGGGGCTATTGAGGCCGGTAAGATGTGCATGGGTTCTATCATTGGGTGATGGGGAGATACAATGGCTTAGAATGTGGCATAATTATAATTGTGTAACTACAAATAGTTGGTATTTAGGGTTTTTGCTATAGCAATCACGGCCGGATGGTTTTTATTTGTATGGATGTCATTCACCTTATTATGATATAGTATATTGATTTAACACATATATGGTATAACAAATCCACAGGTATTCTACTACATCACATAATTTTTTCACATCATCATATATATTTCTGTGAGCACGCCAAAAAATATTCTTTTCACTTGTTTGTCCTTTTCTTTTTTTGGTATTTTATTTTATTTTTATTTTTGTTGTTTTGGTTTCATCACTAGATTAGTCATCAAATAATTGACAAATTAATCTACATACACCATGCTATTGGGTATCATCACATAGATAATTGTCATCTTAATTTGGTGTTATATTTTGTGCGCGTAATGTATTTGCATTATGCACACATATATCACATCAGTGTTTTTTCAAAAATATGATTGCCCTCTAAGCAGGATAGATAATAATTGTCTATTCTCGTTTTATGATGCTCTTCTCCCCTCCCTTGTCTTTCTCTTCCCGCCTTGTTGTCTCTTCTTTTTTTGCTCCCTGGGTGCTGCATTTATACATCTGAATTTGCATTCAAAACTTGCTCAATTGTGGTGTTATATATGTATGGGATGGCGTTTTATACCCCAATTGTATTGGGGTTGAGATTTGGTAAAATAACCCCATTGCCTACATTGATAGTAGTCGCCAATCCAGATTGCCCTGACCAAATATGGTGGTTGCGGTGCGCCCGACGGTCCGTGCATGCGCCGGACTCGAGCCCCGCCCGCCGCTCCTGGATGACGATCGTCGCGCAGCAATTGCGTGACTCTCCTCCTCCGGACCGGCTGGGCGTGGCTGCGAGCTCGGCGTTCATGGCGGAGTACCGGGCACCACATAATGAGCATTCACTACTTTATATAATTCAGGTGAGTTGAAACAGATAGACGACAGGCCAGCCAATAACATTAGCAAGGGAATCAAAGTAAACCTATCAGCAAACACGGTATAGCCACTCCACCTATTTAAGAGACCATCCTCACCACATCAGCCAGTACCCCTTGAAAAAGCAAAACGCAAAACGTGCGTTGGGGAGTGGACCGGTGGTGTTCGTGTGTGATATACTAGGTTGGTTGTTCAGTATTTTCTATGTGCCTATTACATTTTTAGTTGCTCTATTCCCTCAGTCACCCCTTGTGGTGTGTATTATCACCCACATGCTTTGGTGGCTGTTGTACAAATATGCATATGAGTTTTTTTTGTACTATGTATTTTTGAGCCAAAGTGGTTTGGTGTAATATACCTTTCTACTAGTGACCAATCATAATCATTGCACTTGCACTTTAAAAATATATACCAACAGTCCACCATCGGTCCCCTTGGTTTTTAATACTTTTATGTATTGTGACCTGTGTTAAATGTGTTTTGTGACTTCTGCCAATTATGTCCTTTTGTGATTCTCAATAAAATCATGTTATTTTTTGATTACTTCAGTATTATAAGTGTTTTTGTACCTAATTGACCCATTCCTTTTGGTTGGTTTTCATGACATAGTTAGGGGTGGGTCCTGGACTTTATTTTGGGCTATATATAGGTTCCTAATTATGTTGGGCAGCCTACAGACAGAAGCCAGATTACCAGTCCGTACCTTGTCCCCCTCAGGAATGAGCATCCTATGCAACTTCCCAGTTTGCCCCCTTCCTTTCCCCAATGCTGCCCCTGGATATTTAGCAAATTTGGCACAAAGTGCACCAATGCAGTCAGAAAACTTCAAATATTACCCTCATGATAAATTCCCCATTTATCTAAATGTTCTATAAAGAAACGCAAACAGCAGTCAAAATTGACATTATACCATTTAGCGGTAATGGCCAGCACATCATAGTTATTATTGTTCAATAGCATATCTAATTTTCATATTTTACACTGTGGTGTTCATGTTCATTGATTCATAACTGTTAAGTGGTCTGCATTCCAGTTTTTATGTCTTTAGGAAACAGCTGCAGAAGTGTGTGCTTAGCAAAGTTCATGTCTCCTTAGATGAAGACTCTTCACCATTTATTTGCAAAGTAAATTGCTTTCAACAACAGGAATTTTCAAGTGAAAGCAGTGATACACCTGTGACTGAACACTTCACAGACTGGGCTTCCCTCTCAGGAGAATATCTTCCTGCTGGTAATGAATTTAATGTCAGCGGGTAGAATTTATTCAAGCTGAAGTTTTATGTCTTCATTAAGTCATTTAGTCACCATTTTTACAAAATAGTAAAAAAAAAAAAAAGGGTTGTCCAGCTTTCAAACAGCAGCCCCATCCTTCCCACAAATCTGTGGAGGGAAGAAATCTTATCTCCTCTCTGACGCTTGATTCTAGCTCCTTCAGTTCACTTACCGCTTAAAGGATACATCACTGTTGTGGCAAGTCATTGGCTGCAGCAGCACATGTGACCCTGTCCATTCTGGAAGTTGACAAGCAGGAGCCATAGCATAGAAAAATACCTATTTTTTAAATCAAGTTTTTTTATTAAATATTATTTTTTTTATAATTTTCAGTGTTTTTTTTTGTTCCATATCACTATCTATTTTTAAAAATAAAAAATCCTGCAGTTTGCACACTGGCCACTAAAGGTAAACGTATACAAAAACTTCTAGTTATTTGAGTAAAGCCACGTGGACAGGAGCTGACCTCATTGACTTCTATGGGAGATTTTTTTTTAGGCAAAGGTCTGAAAAAAAGGACACTAAACATCTCTGATGCCAGCAGATGTAAGCATACTAGCTGGTCTTCCTAATAAGAAAGATCACCCCCCAAGGCCACTCAGCCATTCAGTTCTTGTGAAGCCCAATGCTCTTATCCTTTTGGAGGGAGAACTAAGTTTCATGTCTCATATAGGATAGCATAATACTGGGACACCGATTAGTTATTCTTTTGGAAGGAGGGCTGGTTTGCATGTCACATTTCAAGTGCAGCATTACATGTGGGTCTGTGTCTCTGTATGATTCGATGAAATTAGATTACAAAAAATTTGGTAATGAACTCCGGAAATTTGGGATGAACTCTGATTCGATAGAATCAATGTGCTCATCTCTAGTTCTAGTAACATAGTACATAAGGCCGAAAAAAGACATCTGTCCATCCAGTTCGGCCTGTCATTCTGCAAGTTGATCCAGAGGAAGGCAAAAAAAACAAGCTGTGAGGTAGAAGCCAATTTTCCCTACTTTAGGGGAATAAAAAATTCCTTCCCGACTCCAATCAGGCAATCAGAATAACTCCCTGGATCAACGACCCCTCTCTAGTAGCTATAGCCTGTAATATTATTACACTCCAGAAATACATCCAGGCCCCTCTTGAATTCCTTTATTGTACTCACCATCACCACCTCCTCAGGCAGAGAGTTCCATAGTCTCACTGCTCTTACAGTAAAGAATCCTTATCTATGTTTGTGTACAAACCTTCTTTCCTCCTGATGCAGAGGATGTCCCCTCGTCACAGTCCTGGGGATAAATAGATGATGGGATAGATCTTTGTACTGACCTCTGATATATTTATACATAGTAATTAGATCTCCCCTCAGTCGTCTTTTTTCTAAAGTGAATAACCCAAATTTTGATAATCTTTTAGGGTACTGTAGTTGCCCCATTCCAGTTATTACTTTAGTTGCCCTCCTCTGGACCCTCTCCAGCTCTGCAATATCTGCCTTGTTCACAGGAGCCCAGAAATGTACACAGTACTCTATGTGTGATCTGACTAGCGATTTGTAAAGTGGTAGGACTTTGTTCTTATCACGGGCATCTATGACCCTTTTGATGCAACCCATTATCTTATTGGCCTTGGCAGCAGCTGCCTGACACTGGTTTTTGCAGCTTAGTTTTCTGTTTATTAAAATTCCTAGATCCTTTTCCATGTCAGTGTTACCGAGTGTTTTACCATTTAGCATGTACGGGTGACTTGCATTATTCCTTCCCATGTGCATAACTTTACATTTGTCAGTGTTAAACCTCATCTGCCACTTATCTGCCCAAGCCTCCAATCTATCCAGATCCCTCTGTAGTAGTATACTATCCTCTTCAGTGTTAATTACTTTACACAGTTTAGTGTCATCTGCGAAAATTTATATTTTACTATGCAAGCCTTCTACAAGATCATTAATAAATATATTGAAGAGAATAGGGCCCAATACTGACCCCTGAGGTACCCCACTAGTGACAGTGACCCAATCTGAGAGTGTACCGTTAATAACCACCCTCTGTTTTCTATCACTCAGCCAGTTACTTGCCCACATACAGACATTTTCTCCCAGTCCAAGCATTCTCATTTTATATACTAACCTTTTATGTGGCACAGTGTCAAATGCTTTGGAGAAGTCCAGTTATACGACATCCATTAATTCGCCACTGTCCAGTCTAGAACTTACCTCCTCATAGAAACTGATTAAATTAGTTTGGCATGACCGATCCCTCATGAAGCCATGTTGATATGGCGTTATTTGCTTATTTCCATTGAGATGCTCTAAGATAGCATCTCTTAGAAAACCTTTAAACAGTTTGCCCACAACAGATGTTAAACTTACCAGCCTATAGTTTCCAGGCTCTGTTTTTGGACCCTTTTTGAATATTGGCACCACATTTTCTATGCGCCAATCCTGTGGGACTTCCCTGTCCGTATAGAGTCTGCAAATATTAGAAATAAGGGTCTGGCTATGACATTACTTAATTCCCTTAGGATACGGGGGTGTATGCCATCCGGTCCTGGCGATGTCACGGCGGGCGTGCACTCAGACTCACAGATAACCCGCCAACCAGGCTCTGGGCGAGAGACAGGGGAAGGGTCACCTCCTAGCTAATCCCTGACCTCTTTCCCTGCACTGCTCAGCCCATATGAAGACCTTAATGGTAGGTATGATGTGTCCCCATGCCTGGGCTGAAACACCCTAAATTCCCTAAGATGGTGAAGAGGGGAAATAGGAGCAGCCTGCTCGCACAGAACCTGAATGGGAGAGATGACGCAAAACAACTAAACTAGAAATCACACTTTTCTTTCTGAGCTGGAACAGACAACCTTCCTTCCTAGCTTCCAAGACCACAATGACTCCTATAATCCGCTCAGAGCATTGGGATGGTGTGCTATTTAAACTAATGACCCCACCCAGTGCACCTGAGAGGCGGATCCAGCACGGCTCCAAAACAAACACTAAACTCGTGCTGCTATCCTGGCCGACCTCCGCACATCGTCAGAGCAGGGCATGACAGGCGATTTGTCTATTTTAAATTTTTTAAGTCGCTGTTGTACTTCTTCCTGGTTCAGACAGTACACTTTTGATGGGGAATTTATTTCAACATTCAGCATTTCATCTGACAGTTTATTTTTCTCACTGAATACATTGGAGAAAAAAATATTTTACAGCTTTGCTTTCTCCTCGTCGCTCTTTGCGACTCCCCCCTCATTACTCTTTAAAGGGCCGACACCTTTAGATTTATACTTTTTAACATTTATATAATTGAAGAGCATTTTAGGATTTAGTTTTACTCTCTTTGGCAATTAATCTCCCAGTGTCTAATTTGGACGCTTTTATTTGTTTTTTACATGTTCTATTTTTTTTCCTTATAGTTTTTCAGTGCTTCCGTGCTACCCTCCTGTTTTAGTGATTTATATGCTTTCTTTTTGTCATTTATTGCTTTCTTTACAGTTCTATTTATCCACATTGGTTTCTTTTTGTTCCTTAACCTCTTATTCCCATACCGTATGCACCTCTCACAATGAGATTTTAGGATGCTTTTAAAGATATCCCATTTTGTGGATGTATTTTTATTTTTGAGGACTTTGTCCCAGTTTGTTAGGCTATGGCCTCTCTTAGTTGGCTAAATTTAGCTTTTTCGAGGTTTGGTATTTTAGTTCCTCCCTGTAGAAACGCTCTTTTGAATGATAATTGTAAGGTTATTACTTTATGGTCACTATTTCCCAGGTGTCCCCCGACCTGCATGTCGGTTGTTCTGTCAGGCCTATTGGTTAATACTAAGTCCAGTATGGCCGTACCTCTAGTCGGGTCCTGAACCAGTTGGGAGAGGTAATTGTCTTTGGTTATTGCCAAGAACCTGTTTCCTTTATGAGATATACAAGTTTCAGTTTCTCAGTTCTGACCTCGTATTGTGCCCTAGTTTGAACTTGTTGCTGCAAATCTTTGGGTAATTTAAGGAAAATAATATATTACATTGTTTAAAATTTTCAGCTAGTCACAGAGATGTACATTAATAGATGAAGGCGATAAAAAAGTGTTTTCCTATGGATCAAAGGTTTAAAACTTCAATGTACAATTTTAAGTGTAATTTGTATGCAGAATGTAAATTTCACAGTTGTAAGCTGATTATATTGAAATAATTATGTTTTAATAACTGATATCTCTCAGTTACCTTATTTTAATCTCTTCAAAACGTGAGTAAGAAAGGACAATATATTCACAATTCATAATTTATCACCAGGCACATCCAGGTGAGCACCTTTAATATTGTAATTCTCCAGTTAGACTTTCCTCCTCCACATAACCTTTCTACATTTTATTTTTCCACTACAAATAAAAATAGCTCACAGGACTAATTATACACATGTCATGGGCAGCTCACATATAAATCTAAATGGATTTGGGGAAAAAATTAGATTCTGTTGAAAGAATAGTCATTTTCCGTTTATTAGTCTTTCAGCTAATCTGGACTTGAAGACACTACAGATAGATGTATTGCCAATGGCATACATTAGTCTAATTCTGAATTTAGCCTCCAGAAATGTGTGTAATTATCACACATCTAGATGTTACTTTTAGAGCTGTAATAGGGCATGGCACCAATAATAATGGAATTGCTCAAAAAGAGAAAAACATGAGATGGTATGCTGCACCCTTTCTTCTACTGATGTTCAGCATTGCCTGAAAATAGAGTCTCAAAGTTCATTATAACAGAACCAAGTATATTTTTGTCAATGTAGACATAAGCTATACCGAAAACAGTCATGCTTCTGTATATCAGTTTTTGTCTTTACCAAGTAGTATATAATTTATGGACTTTTTTTATTGTGTTCTTCCAAATTTCTTCAGGCCATTGGATTTCAGCAGCATTTATTATTATCGTACCAAACATGAAGAAATCCCGCACTTCTTTATTCCCAACTGGACAATTATTGAATATTAATGAGATCCACTCCTATCTCAAAAACAGGACCCCATTGCGTGCTGCAGTGAACAGGGAGGTGGTCACACATGCAAAGCTCTCTCCATTCACTGCAATAAGACTTCCAAAAATAGCCCAGCATACTTACTCAGCTATATCTGGAAGTCCCACAGCAGTGAAGTGAGAACACCACCATATGTGGCCAGTGGCCACCTCTCCATTTACTGAAGCATGGGATGAGGTCCCATTCTTGAGATAGGAGTGTGTTGGAGAGGGGGGACATTTATGGCGTGTCCATAATGTCCAGATGAAATACAACTTTAAATTAAAATACATACTTGCAAACATGCTTATGGGTTTCAAATCAGTCAGGTCTTTCTGAATTCAAAAAGACCCATGGTTTATGACCTGAATTTTTTTATTTTTTAAAAAAAATTTGGAATAAGGTCAGTATTTCAATTTAAGAATATATTTTTAAAAAAATGAGCAGACCTATATTGAACAAATTGGATTCATCATTCAATCCGAATTTTGCAAAAATTAGAGGTAGATCCAAATTAGAATTTTTGTTCAGAGAGATAGTAATGAAAATAGAAAATAATAAAAAAAAATTGGAGCACTTTTCATTAGGTGGGCCTGAAATGATCTGGTCGGCCGAGTCGACTGAATTGAACCGAGATAGAATTTTGAGTAATTCGCTCATCTGTAGCTAAAAAAATGTTATGTTTTTACTGTAGTTTAGACCTTGTCAAATCATGGCTAATCCTATAGCACCAAAGAGCCAGGTACCTGCATATATCTTGTCTACCCAGTATACAAAGGGTATCACAACATAATAGGGTTGATGTAAAGACTTGCTACAGTGTTTTATATGGATCTATTTGGATATTAAAATGGATTGAATATATGGCAAGTATTTTAACATTTTAATATCAAATTTTATTTTAGAAGATTTCCATAGTAATATTTTATTTATTGGGGGGGGGGGGGGGCAATGGAGCCACAACACTTGCTAGAGTTGTGCTGGTGCTTCAAATGTTTTTCCAAGAGCATTTCTGCACCTGTGAAAGTAGCTTTGCCTGGTACGATAGCTTCATCCACATCATTCTGATGATTGGCATGGGATCACGGGAGTCGGTCCATGAATCTGCCATACACATTAGATGTCAGCTATACCCAGAAGGATATGTTGTACATAAAATAATTTAGAACAATAGCGGAACAATGTTTATTCCAAAACAGAAAACCATATACATAAATGCTAATCCAAACACAATCTATACACAACAGGAGGAGCTAATGGGTATGGGGGCAAATGTTTAAGGAGATAAGGATCAAACAGTTGGATTTCAATTGCCCCATCCTTTTTTCTCCTAGGAAGTATCTGTCAGTGGCTCTTTCCCCATTTGGGATGCCATTCATGCAAGTCAAGTGGGCATGTTAATGGGGGGGGTCAGGAGAGATAGCTGTTGGACAATTAAGCAATCTATCTAATGTGTTTGGCTGGCAAGTAGTGTGCAGACCTGGGAATCCCCTTAACAAAGGTTATTTCCTTTGAATTCTTATACTCTTCTGATTGCATCACAATGCTAGTTTGTACCGCTGTAGAGGTGTTTCCACATCTGGCAAAAATTCAACCTTAATCTATGAAAAGGAGACATCCACCCATAGGCAGTAGACCTGTTGTCATCCAGGCAGAGACTCCAGGCTTTAGCGTGCATGCGCCAATGTTATCTCACAGGCAGTGTTGGCAAGATGATGTATGTTATGCCTTTACACTGTAAACTGCTTTGACTATGTTATTTCAATAACCAATTCAGGCTACTTTCACATTTGCGGCAGGACGGATCCGACAGGCTGTTCACCATGTCGGATCCGTCCTGCGGCTATTTCGCCGTGCCGCCGGACCGCCGCTCCGTCCCCATTGACTATAATGGGGAAGGGGGGGCGGAGCTCCGGCGCAGCACGGCGAAAGGCCGCCGGACTAAAATTACTGCATGTCAGGCTTTTTAGTCGGGCGGCTTTCGCCCCCGTCCCTATTATAGTCAATGGGGACGGAGCGGCGGTCCGGCGGCACGGCGAAATAGCCGCAGGACGGATCCGACATGGTGAACAGCCTGTCGGATCCGTCCTGCCGCAAGTGTGAAAGTACCCTCACATGACATGGCTGATGATGACCTATTGGTGTGCTTAATTATTTAAAAAGACAGTACTTTTGTATATTTTTTACATTCAAATTAATTTTACATAAAAATTCTAGCAAGCAAACTCAAATATTTGTTCCCGCATAACAGAAAGCTGTTTTACGCCGCATGGTGTAAAGCAATGGTACATCATTTGCAATAATGTTGTGTATAGATTGTGTTTGGATTAGCATTTATGTATATGGTTTTTTGTTTTGGAATAAACATTGTTACGCTATTGTTCCAAATAATTTTATGTACAACATTATGTCTATGCATCCTGGTACTTGCCATTGATTTTCACTACCTACAGCTGCAGGCAATCTGGAAAATAATAATATAGAGCTGTAAAATAAGTTAACAAACCATTACCTATAATACAATACATTATTCTTTCATCTAATTTTGTACGTCTATGTGAGCTTCTTCCACACATTTAGAATGGAAAAATAAGAAACAAAAGCATCAATCACTTATAGGGAGTTTGGGTATCCCCTGATTCATGTAAAAAATTTAAATCAGGCATGATATAATACATGACAAGATCTTTCTAACAAAGCTAGAACTAGTCCTGTACCCTACATATATCCAGAGCTCCTCCCCATTCAATGCTCCAGTTGCTCTGCTAGATATATTTCAAGTTGCCAGCTAAAGAGGTGTGTCCTTCCTGCTGAAACTTGTGGAACGGATGCGGACCCATTTATGCAAACATGGTTACAACAGGAACAGTGGACAGCTTTAAATTCTTAAAAGTAAATTGCATGAATGCTTATGAAAAATGTGTAGAAATCTGAGTCTCACTTCCTTCTGGGATTCACGTCCCCACCTATCCATTGGTTAAACTTGATGGACTTATGTATTTTTTCAACGATATTAACTATGTAACTATATTTCTACAATTTCCCCTAGACATTAAAATATAGGGGAATCTAATTCCCAATGTGCCATCTCTTCAAACACAGTAGAGTTGGTCTACTCTCTCAACCCAAAATTGAATACTGGGAGGGTTTTGAGATTTCCAAAGCAAGGGAATTAAAAGCTTAGCAGTAGATATGAGCGTAATAAGTAAATTATTTTTAGCAGGGACTAGGCTAACATTAGGACGCCAGAGTAAGATCAAGATTGGGATTAAGTTTGACTGATAAGGAACATATTTCGTTGATCAGTTTTTTAATCTCAAGATAAAGAGTGGAGATTTGTGAACAGAACCACCAAATATGAGATAGGGAGCCTTCTCTGTGTTGGCTTGTCCTGCAAAATTTTGAAATACTGTATCTAATTGAACGTGTGTGGGAACGCAGGAGTTTTATGTCATATTGGTAATAATTTCCAGGGGTTATCCTGTGTGCTTATGCAGCGATTACAACCATGTGAATTAGTCAGAATAAGGATTTTTTTCACTACCCAATAAAGATATCTGGATTTCATCTTCCCAGTTATCTATAAAATACGGTGTTTGGTGGATCTGTAGAGAGGAGAGAACGGTATGAAAAGAGAATTAGTCAAGGGAGGGGGGACTTCATTGTTTATTGCTCCAGCCATGACAGTACCTTAGCGGAGAAAGGGAGAAGTAGAACTGTCCCAGATCTTTACAGAAATCCAGTGTTTTTAGAAATTGGCCGTTTGCAGAGAAGGGATCAGTTTCAGAAAATCCCATTTGGGGAGTTGTTTTCTAAGACTTTGTTTCACAGATTTAACCAAATGCTTGTGATTTCTATAGTGAGTGTGAGTGAGTGAGTGTGAGTGTGAAGGAAACTAAATGACATTTCTAAAGAGTAGGTGTCAAAAAGATTGAAGTCACTACGGATAGAAGACCACACTGCAAAAGTACCGCTCATGATGTTAGAGTGAGAAAAGGAGCTTAGCTATAGAGGACACAGCCCCCACGGGATCTAAAGTTCCTGCGGAGTCAAGAATTGTCACACGAGGCCAGTACATAAGCTGACTGGAGCCTTTGATAGTAGGGATACCGACCTTCTTATATGAACGGCTTTATAATACAAGTGCAGATCCAGAAGTCAAATTCCTCCAAGTCTTTTCTTCCTGGGCAGAATCATCATTAAAATAAGAATGGGAAAATATATATTGAGATAAAAGGGTGAACTAAAAAATGTATTAAAGTAAAGTAAGATAACATGATTAAAATTTAGTTATTATTATTATTATTATTATTATTAATACATTTAAAGATAATTATTATGACACTTTCATAAATCTGATCACAACATTCAGATTTTATATGTATTGTGCTAGCTTCACATCCTTTTTCAAAAACCAATGGATACCATTTGACTATAATGGGATTGATTGGGGATCCAGCCACTTTCCAACATCAATACTGACTTTCGGCTGGACAAAAAGTCCTGTCCATCTGAAAGCTGACATTTTTGCAAGATCTCCATCAGATCCCATTTTAGTCAATGGGGACCTGGCAGATCATGGCATTATCCGGCTATGCTGGATTTCTGAAGGCAGATATGAATATAACCTTATGTGGGCACTGCACGATAATAATATTTTGGCTATGTATGACAATAATATTTATTCACTGTATGACAGCATCCTTTGGGTGCTCTAAAGCATTATTAATTAAGAATATCATGTAGACACAATGGGGTAATTTATGATTAGAAGTGCGTACTTTTGTCACAGATTCGGTCGCAAAGGGGATTTGCAGCTAAATCCGTGACGTTTCCCCGCTCATGCCACTTTTCTGAGGTGGCAGGAAAAGTGGGAATGATGTGGGCAGGATAGGGGGCGAGCCAGCTGGCTCGATTCATTTATCATTTTCTACGCCTTTTTTTGAGTAAATTATTTGTTTATCAAAGGTTTTTGCAAGGTACATTTCTTAAACTCAGAAAAGTATGAATACTTATTACAATGCAAAATGTCATAACAATAAAACAAGAGTAAGGATAGTATGCAGAGCATTCATTTTCATGCTAAGTATTACAATTCAAGTTCAGTACATTGTATAACCTAAATGGTTGAGCATAGTGTTATCAACATAATAATATAATAATTGAGCGTAGTCTATCTAAGTTGTTCAATGATATGGGACCGAAGTCCTTATTAACAGTTCAATTAACAATTTGAGAAATAAAAAAGGTCATAAATGTCATAAATCTAACAGTAAAATTCTTTAGAACTTGAATGCTAGCTGATACTAGCTATGTGTAATCCACTGTTTTTGCCATAGAAAATGACTTAAAGGGAACCTGTCACCAGTTTTATGGTGTCCTAACTAAGGGCAACATAAGTAAGTGATTGATTCTCTTAGCACAATGCTGGGTCACTTTCTTTAATTGACCCAGTCAATCTGCCAACATCTTGTATTGAAAAGCTCCAGCTGATAATGATGAGTCATGAATATTCATGAGCTCCTGACTCTCCCCGCCCACCTGCTGCTGAATGACAGTTTGTTTCCATATGAACCAGCAGCAGATGGGCAGGGGAGTGGCTATAGCTCTGAATTAAATATACGCTGGACTCAATGACATCACGCCGGACTCAAATCAGCTCATTAGCATGCGGCATGCGGCATCTTTGTGTGTATATTATGAGATAACCATCTGTCACACCAGTAAGTGAATACATCTAAGGTACTTTTTAGTAGTTAATGATTGTATATAATTAGTTAGATTATAATCAAATATCCACATGACAGGTTCCCTTTAAGTCAACAAGAGTAGTGATGGAAGAACATCTGATGGGACGGTTCGCGAACTCGCTCAAATGTTCGCGAACCGCAGGTTCACGGCGGGTCCCATTCATTTTAATGGCAGGCGAACATGAAAAACCTCCAGGTCATATTTGCAGCCACAAAATACTTCCTAGATGCACACATAGTCCCACAACATGGACACTGACATACCAGAAGTATTAAGCGAATCTGCGATCAACAAGCATTCTTTTTTTATCTGCAAAATTTAGTCAAAGTATTAATCGCAAGAGCACATGCGCTCGGAAGACGTGGCCTACAGCAACTGGTTTGCACTGACTAGAAATTAGATGGATGCGATGGTTGGAACGAAGTTCAGCGACAAAGAGGAAGAACTCCTGGTGACTGTAAGTAATCTTACATTAAAGTAGTGTATTTGATTACATTTCACCTGCATGTCTGAACAATCGCTTTATATGCATAAAGAGTGTTATAAAAAAATCGCCATTGCGACCTTCTGCGATTATAATTTTTCTTAAGTGCACCAAACTTCACATTTTATAAGGTCTCAATAGATATTAGTGATTGTTGCACTAAGTATTCCTGTGAAATAGATCATACAAGTGTATCACAGTACAGCGGTGGTGGCCGGAAGCGCACAGCGTCATAGCGAGTTAGCAACCAATGACGCCCTGCGCTTGTCCACTCTGCAGGACGGCAGACTGGGTTTGTATGGTCCGTAGTTGTGAAAAAATACGCCCGTGTGCAGGCGGCCTAAATCTAATATTTCCACTTCAAAGCATTACTTTTTTCAGTTTACTTAAGTAAATTAATTTTAAAACCTTTATTGTTAAAAATTGGGATTATATGCTTGCATTTTTATCTTGCAGCGGATGTTGGGTTGGGGATAGGACCGCACCCGGTCCCACGCCGAGAAGCAGCGGATTGTGCGGGAGCTGGCCTATGAGATCTGGCGCCAAACGAGTCTCAAATACTGCCGCCTGGCCGTCCTAAAAAAATGGTCAGACATAAAGCGAAGACACCCCCGGTTTATAAAAAGAATCCGGGACGAAAAATGCTCAGGTAGATGCGTAAAAAACTTGTATGTTTTGCCAACACTCTGTAATGTATACAGTGCTAAGCAAAAGTATTCACCCCCCTTGACTTCGTTCTTTTTTTGTTGTTCTCTCACCCCCTGAAATTAACATCGATTGTTTGAGGATTTGTATAATTTAATTTGTAGAACATGCCCACAACTTAGACCTTCTTTTAAATTGGTTAATTGTAAAGCATACAGCTAATAGGACAAAATAACAGAAAGGGTCAATGTGCATAACTATTCACCCCCCTAAAGTCAATACTTTGTAGAGCCACCTTTTTCGTCAATCACAGCTTCAAGTCGCTTTGGATAAGTCTCTATGAGCAGTTTCCACATCTTACCACTGGGATTTTTGCCCATTCCTCCTTGCAAACTGATTCAGCTCCTTCCAATTGGATGGTTTGCAATTGTGAACAGCAATCTTTAAGTCTGACCACTGATTTTTTATTGGATTGAGATCTGGGCTTTGACTAGGCCATTCCAACACATTTACAGTACATGTTTCCCCTTAAACCACTCAAGTGTTGCTTCAGCAGTGTGTTGGGGGTCATTGTCCTGCTGGAAGCTGAACCTCCGTCCTAGCCTCAAATCATGCACAGAGTGGGACAGGTTTTGCTAAAAAATAACCCTGTCCATGTTTCCCTCAACTCTGACCAGTTTCCCAGTCCCGGCTGCTGAAAAACATCCCCACAGCATGATGCTGCCACCACCATGTTTCAATGTGGGGATGGTGTTCTTTGGGTGATGTGATGTGTTGGCTTTGTGCCAGACAAGTGACTGAACCATCACTGTGTCTGCAGTAGAAGCCTGAGGGCAAGCCTCCTTCCTACGGGTTATCGAGCCAGGACTATGGAGACCCCCACTCTGACCTATTTGGGTTAGAGGGAAATATAAACCATGATTTTTTGGTTGAGTTTATAGGCCACATCTTTCCTATTCCCCATTAAAGTTGCATGGTGTGAATCCATAAACGCAATAAGGGTTAACTCTGTTCTGAGACTCCCAATGAATGTGTTATTTTGTTTGTCCCTTTGTTCTACACTGCGTGCAGAATTATTAGGCAAATGAGTATTTTGACCACATCATCCTCTTTATGCATGTTGTCTTACTCCAAGCTGTATAGGCTCGAAAGCCTACTACCAATTAAGCATATTAGGTGATGTGCATCTCTGTAATGAGAAGGGGTGTGGTCTAATGACATCAACACCCTATATTAGGTGTGCATAATTATTAGGCAACTTCCTTTCCTTTGGCAAAATGGGTCAAAAGAAGGACTTGACAGGCTCAGAAAAGTCAAAAATAGTGAGATATCTTGCAGAGGGATGCAGCACTCTTAAAATTGCAAAGCTTCTGAAGCGTGATCATCGAACAATCAAGCGTTTCATTCAAAATAGTCAACAGGGTCGCAAGAAGCGTGTGGAAAAACCAAGGCGCAAAATAACTGCCCATGAACTGAGAAAAGTCAAGCGTGCAGCTGCCAAGATGCCACTTGCCACCAGTTTGGCCATATTTCAGAGCTGCAACATCACTGGAGTGCCCAAAAGCACAAGGTGTGCAATACTCAGAGACATGGCCAAGATAAGAAAGGCTGAAAGACGACCACCACTGAACAAGACACACAAGCTGAAACGTCAAGACTGATTTTTCTAAGGTTTTATGGACTGATGAAATGAGAGTGAGTCTTGATGGGCCAGATGGATGGGCCCGTGGCTGGATTGGTAAAGGGCAGAGAGCTCCAGTCCGACTCAGACGCCAGCAAGGTGGAGGTGGAGTACTGGTTTGGGCTGGTATCATCAAAGATAAGCTTGTGGGGCCTTTTCGGGTTGAGGATGGAGTCAAGCTCAACTCCCAGTCCTACTGGCAGTTTCTGGAAGACACCTTCTTCAAGCAGTGGTACAGGAAGAAGTCTGCATCCTTCAAGAAAAACATGATTTTCATGCAGGACAATGCTCCATCGCACGCGTCCAAGTACTCCACAGCGTGGCTGGCAAGAAAGGGTATAAAAGAAGAAAATCTAATGACATGGCCTCCTTGTTCACCTGATCTGAACCCCATTGAGAACCTGTGGTCCATCATCAAATGTGAGATTTACAAGGAGGGAAAACAGTACACCTCTCTGAACAGTGTCTGGGAGGCTGTGGTTGCTGCTGCACGCAATGTTGATGGTGAACAGATCAAAACACTGACAGAATCCATGGATGGCAGGCTTTTGAGTGTCCTTGCAAAGAAAGGTGGCTATATTGGTCACTGATTTGTTTTTGTTTTGTTTTTGAATGTCAGAAATGTATATTTGTGAATGTTGAGATGTTATATTGGTTTCACTGGTAAAAATAAATAATTGAAATGGGTATATATTTGTTTTTTGTTAAGTTGCCTAATAATTATGCACAGTAATAGTCACCTGCACACACAGATATCCCCCTAAAATAGCTAAAACTAAAAACAAACTAAAAACTACTTCCAAAAATATTCAGCTTTGATATTAATGAGTTTTTTGGGTTCATTGAGAACATGGTTGTTGTTCAATAATAAAATTAATCCTCAAAAATACAACTTGCCTAATAATTCTGCACTCCCTGTATTGTATTAGTGATGGGATTAAGAAGTAGCTAACTCTGGTGTAGAGAAGTAGATCATCCTATGATACACTCAGGAAATAATGCCATCCCATGGGTCTCCTCTCGCCCTATTGTTTCATCAAGACACTGTGGAGGGGATGTCTTTTTGCATGCTGTTAATTTTTGATTGAGTTATGCGTCATAAAGCTGGCAGCCACTGCAATTATATATAGATCACTCCATATTGGAATTTCTTTATATCTAATGTTGTTAAGATTTCGGAGTTGTTTATCTAAAATCGGAACATTCTGTGATCACAGAAGTTCCTATTCCCTCCATTCGGAGAAAGCGATTGGCGGAGGCCGTGGAGGTTGTGGAGGTTGAGGAGGAAGAGGAGGAGGAGGCTGGACCCTCCCAGCCTATTTAGCCACCCCCACCAGATGTGGGAGAAGTGAAAGAGGTGGAAGTGGAAAGTGCTGGACCCTCCAGCACCGCCCCATCTCAGGACTCGGAGGAAGAGGAGGCGATCACCAGCCCCCGCCAGTAGGGTAAATATGTGCACATAGCAATATGATTATGTATCCGTAACATGTACATAAACATTAAAAGGGCCAACAATGAGGGGACAACATACACTATAGTAATACAAAAAATAACACTGGACAATAACTCTTTAATCTACATTAAAACCATTAACTTAACAAATAAATAATATTTAACTCTATAGAACTATCACTAACTAACAAACAAAATAAAATTATACTGTACTGAAATATCACTAACTAATAAACTATATAATGATCATAAATATCACTAACTAACATATTGAGATTTAAATTGTCAATGTGTAGAAAGACTTTAAGTAAAAGTATCTATAAAAGTATCCTATGATCTAACCCCTCCGTGAACACTTTAAAGATCCATGCCTCATTCATTTTTAGAAATGTGAGTTAGTCAACATTGTTGTGAGCTAGGCGAGTGCGCTTATCGGTCACGATCCCCTCTGCTGCGCTGAACGTCCTTTCGGACAGGACACTGACGAGGGGCAAGCCAACAGTTCCATTGCAAATTGTGCAAGCTCTGGCCAGAGGTCAAGTCTGCCCACCCAGTAGTCCATGGGTTCATCACTTCTCAGAGCGTCCACATCGGCCGTTAACCCGATGTAGTTGGACATCTGTCGGTCTAGGCGTTCCCTGATGCTGGATCTGGAGGAGAGCTGTCGATGGGTCGGCTGAAAGAATGATCTCATATCAGAAGTAACCAACACATCTTCAAACCGCCCTCTTCTTGCAGGTGCTGTTGGATTGGTACCCACAACTGTTTCTCTGTGAGTGGAAATTCCTCTGCCAGCGCCTACAAAAGCAGAATGCAGCATTTCTCGAAGCACGGGGGTCCCTCTTAAAACACTGGAGCATGAAGGCCCCCATTTGCACTAAACTGTAAGCGGTGTAGTGGTCTGGCTCCTGGTCATCACCTAGGATAATGTCGTCCTCGTTCTCCTCCCCCATCCACGGACAACACCAGGGATCCCAGAAAGGTTTAAAGCATGCTCTTCTTGCTCCTCCTCATCCGCCCCGGCACCATCCTCCTCTGACTCCTCTTCAGACTCCTGTTGTTGACTTGTCTCAGATGATGTAGTCCCCCCTGGGAATTCATCCAGCATTGCGACTTCCTCATCTTCCTGCTCCTCCTCCTCGACGGCTTGATCAATGACACGACGCAATGCACGCTCCAGAAAGAAGGCGTAAGGTAGGATGTCACTGATGGCGCCCTGGCTGCGACTGACCAGTTTGATGATCTCATCAAATGGCCGCAGAAGTCTGCATGCGTGGCGCATGAGCAGCCACTGGTGCAGTGAAAAAAAAAAAAGCTCCCCCGAGCCTGTCCTGCCGCAGAGTTCGTACAGGTAGTCGTTAACTGCACGTTTCTGCTGGAGCAGACTATCAAGCATATAGAAAGGTTGAGTTCCATCGCGTCGGGCAGTCACAAATAAGACATTGACGGGCAAGTTGTGTCACCGCTGAATGTCAGCAAGGCGAGCCATGGCCGTGTAAGATCTTCTGAAATGGCCCGAGATTTTCCAGGCCTGCTGCAAGACGTCCTGGACCCCAGGGTATTTGACAACGAATCGCTGCACGGCCAAGTTCAGGATGTGTGCCATGCACGGCACGTGTGTAATTTTGCCCGGCACGGTGCCATTCTGCGCGCTCAGCAGATTGTCACCGCTGTCGCACACCACTTTACCAACTGTCAAATTGAGCGGTGTTAGCCACTGATCTGCCTGCGAATGCAAAGCTGAAAAGAGTGCAGGACCAGTGTGGCTCTTGGCTTCCAGGCACAACAGACGCAGCACAGCATTGCAACGTCTCACCTGGCATGTCGAATAGGTTCTGGGGATCTTGGGAGGCGCAGCGAAAGAGACGGTAGCAGAGGAAAAGGAGGTGTCAGCCGAGAAGGAGAGGGAGGATGGAGTAGGAGGAGGAGAAGAAGAGGCAGGCCTGCATGCAATCCGTCGCGGTAAAACCAAATCTACACGGGTGCCATGGGTTACATGCTTGACGGCCGTCAAAAGTTTCACCCAGTGGGCAGTAAAAGTTATATACCTTCCCTGCCTGTGTTTGCTAGACAACGTGTCTGTGGTCAGATGTATCTTGGAGATACATTCACTTGCCGCTAAAACGTGGCCATATAGCTCTGGGATGCCGTTCTGCGAGAAATATTTCCTTCCTGGGACCTTCCATTGTGGTGTTCCAATGGCCACAAATTTTCGAAAGGCCTCCAAGTCCACCAGTTTATATGGCAGTAGTTGGCGGGCTATCAGTGCCGACAAGCCAGCGGTCAACCGTTGGGTAAGAGGGTTATCAGGCGTCATCATTTTTCTACGCTCGAACATTTGGGCCACGGAAGCCTGCCTTTTTCCAGACAAACGTGAGGATGGCATGATGGAAGGTGGAGTGGAGGACAATTGTGAGGAGAGAGGAGAAGGAGAAGAGGATGGACGGTGAGAGCCTGGAGTATGGCTTTGTGGGTTCTGATGGCGTTGCTCCCACTGGGCTCGGTGATGGGAGACCAGGTGCTTTCTTAAGGCGGTCATCCCTAGGTGAGTGTTGGGCTTACAGCGACTTATGCATTGACTGCAAAGGCTGCAGATGGCAACACTATTGTCAGCAGCGGACACGTTAAAAAAAGCCCACACTGCGGAGCCAGTGTCCTGGAAGCGCCAGATGTGACAGTACATGGTTGATGGCTCGCTCCTGATACATTAGCAGTCTGGTTTGTCCCTCCTGCGCAATGTAAGTTCGGCCTGCTTCTCCTCCCTATCTGCTGGTGTCACAGCCAGACAGCTGAGAAGCGCTCACAGGAGCTTCTCAGATCCTCCTCCTTGAATTTCTTTGTTTTGGTTTAGTTTCTCATCTCGTTAGTCTATCTCAGCTGTCATGCAGTTGGACTGATTGCTACCCTTTAAGTTCCTCCCCATAATGCAGTAGTGTGCGGCTGATACAACTTCCTGGAGTGTGTGTGTATGCTGTTCCCAGTTCCCAGTTCCCAGTCCTCAGTCCTCAGTCGTCTGCAAGATAAGTGCTGTTTATGTATTTATGATTTTGTCTTTTCTGGATCCAGGTGACCCTGACTCCCTCCGTGTCAGTGTAGGGAGCCGGTGGTCGTGTCCCTTCACTATTGTAGGGTCTTCAGCTAATAGATAGCCGAGGAACGTGGATATGCGGCCATCCACCTTTGGGGTGTTCGCATAGGCTGAGCAGTGAGGGAGAGCGGCAGGTCTATTGCAGGGGTCTCCCTTTGTTCCTTAGTTGTGGATCCAGAGAGACATTGTTTATATGGTATTGTCTTGTTTCCTGTACACCATCCGTGACAGCTGGTCCAGCTCTCCCTCTGAACTCCCCTCCTCTCTTGTGGGCACCCACGTTAAGTCCATAGACACGTCATCATCGACGTCACCTTTCCCACCACTAAATTTAGAGATCTCGGAGTAGGCAGCAACAGAGGGGACCAACCTCCTTGGGCTGATCTGGGTACTGTCGTCAGACTGCTGAGTGGCGGCTGTTGTTACCTTCTCTTTCTTATCCGATGCCAAGAATGGCTGCGCATCGGAAATGTCTTGTGATGGACCGGAAAATAATTCCTGTGACTCAAGCGGAGGGTATATGGTGGTGGTGGTGTTGGTAGTGGTGTCTTTGGGGGTGCACACAGCAGAGAATGAAGAGGGTGCAGATAAAGAGGATAAGGAGGGTGAAGAAGCGGAAGGCTGAGTGAGCCACTCAACCAAGTCTGGTGCGTCCTTTGACATAATCGCACGCACCTTCTGCAACTTCCCACCTTGGCTCTGGCCTGGTGCTCCTGCCCTACCCCTACCACCCCTGCGGAAGGGCCTGCCTCTTCCTCTGCCTGTCATTTTTTAAATGACCCTGTGACAAAAGTCTCTAGAGAAGCGCAGTGTATGTGGAAGAAGGTATATAACACTCCGCTTCAATATGTCGTTTTGGGGGGCCACTGGTCTATCACACCAGTTATAAAAAAAATAAATTCCTGTAACTTTTCTCACTGTGTGTAGCAGAGGTAACGCAGCGAAAGAGGATACATTTCTGCAGTACCCAAATACACTATTTTAAAAGTATATTCTTATATAACACCCCGCTTCAATATGTTGTTTTGGGGGGCCACTGGTCTATCACACCAGTTATAAAAAAAAAATTCCTGCAACTTTTCTCACGGTGTGTAGCAGAGGTAACGCAGCAAAAGAGGATTCATTTCTGCAGTACCCAAATACACTATTTTAAAAGTATATTCGTATATAACACCCTGCTTCAATATGTCGTTTTGGGGGGCCACTGGTCTATCACACCAGTTATAATACTTTTTTCTAATTGCGTTTGTCACTCTTTGTAGTTGTAGTATCGTTGCAGAACCGATCACCGGTCACAATGCTGCACTATACAAATCCACTATAATATGCTTTCTATATTAGAAAGTATATTATAAGTGTATTACACCCCTATATACTGCACACCAAACAATAGTACACCTATACCAGTCCTTAAAAGGACTTTTGTGGACCTATTAGCTAGCGATTTGTGTCACTAACAGTCTGTCCCTGCTCCACACAGCAACCTCTCCCTACACTGACAAAAGACAGAATGTAAAATGGTGGCCAGATCAGGTCTATTTATTAGGTAGGGGGTATGTCCATGTGCTGAAATGTCTCAATTGGCTGTCCTGTACCACCTGATGGATGTGTCATGGGTCAAAGTTCTTCACAATGTAAAAGAATATGGCGGGCGCGAATATCGCCATATGTTCGCATGTTCGGCGAACGGGCAAAGTTTGCCTCGAAGCGACCGCTGGGCGAACCACAAGGCCATCTCTATACAAGATCAAGTGAGCTGGAGTAGATTTAAGCAAGTGGCACAGCCAGTGCCTAAGTTATGTAGAGGCCGGTACTTCCACATAACTTAGGCGCATCATGCGCTAGCGCAAGGGGTATTAAGACCTGCATATAAAATTTTGGTCTTAATAAATTGCCACATATATGGTAGCATTATGTTAGTTTTGTAGAACGGTAATATTTTTGCACTGTGTGACAACATTTTTGAGAGCTATATGCACTCTCTACGATGTGTAGGAAGGCGGAAGGGTTCGACGTTGATGGAAGGTATGTGTCACCAAGGTTCCTGGCCTCGGTGAAGTAAGAGAAGGTATTTTCAGGTGTCAGTGGCAGATAATGCTGATTGACACTTTGCTATTTTAGTATGGCTATATAGCTGGTCCAGGACGGCTCTTACTGGGAGTAGCCAAAGTGATGGGTGGATGCCTACTCCCCACATTCCAGGCAGGGTCTTGACTGGCCTATAAAAAAAACAGCCAGCAGTGTCTGGGAGTGGATTACTTCTCTCTGACAGTGGAGCTCTGTCAGTCTCTGTGTTGGGACCTGGGAGTTTGGGCCTGGATTAAGGCTTTTCTACCTTGTTGGTGTGAAAGCAGGTGGATTCTGCTTTGTCCAAGGACTTCTTCTTTGCTGCATTGTGTGAATGAACACCAGAATCACAAGGTGACTGTTTTCCTTGAAACAGACTTTTTGATTTGTCATTTACTTAATGTTTGAATAAACACTGAACTGTTTAGTTCATAGACTTTGTTGTTGCCTCTATACTGTGTCAGCTAAACTGCCTACCAGAGCAAATCCCCACAGATGGTATTATTTGGACACCATTTAGTGACATTATTTAAAATTTTTATTATAACATAGTGCACATATTAAATGCTTTAATATATTGTGTGAGCACCAAAATGCCCTAGATAAGGGAACGGATGCCCATGCCATGACGTTTTAAAGCTCTAATAATGTACAATATGTACTGGCTGCAGTCAAATACCAGGGACCAAAAAAACTGCCACCTTGATGTAAAACAGGGTAAATGTTTGGGTAGCTTATCGGTTGGGGATTACAAGTAAAAGTTCTACATGGAAACCCAGAAGCCTCTCTATACCTCAACACACAAGAGAAAGAGACAGAAAATGTGGAAGTAATCTTCCTTCCTTTTCTTTTTAGCAAAACTTTTGCCATTAAAGAAATGTATGTTTGCAGTATGGAATCCTGAATGGATTTGGAAAGTCACGATTTGTATTGTTTAACACTATTGTCTCCAAAGAATACAGTAGTAAATTTGAAGTGGCTTGCCAAATCCAATCACAGTTGTTTTGTTGCACCTGATGTTGGCAGAATACCAGCAGCCGTTCCTTTCAGTGTTTCATTTCACCGCCAGAATGATAGCAAGAATAAAAAGGCAATGTGACATTGTGTTATTAACACCATTACATACACACGTGCATTTCAGCTGCTTAGTGAAAGCACCAAATCAGAGATAAACATTTGCTTTATTTGACAGTACAGTATATATTCCGACACTGAGGAGAAGCCTTTCCAAGGATAATTGTTGTTATGTTTTTCAAAGAATGAAAAAGGATTTCACATAGTGCTATAGAGATGAGCAAATTTCCCATAATTCGTTTCAGGTCCAAATTGGTTGAATCCGTTGTCAAATTAGTTTTACTCCAAATTGAAAGTGCCCCAATTGCTCTAAAGAGGGATGGTAGCTGGTAACAAACAACCTGTTTAATAACACACTGCACCGTCAGATTAATTTATTTCCTTTTAAATAAAAAAATGGTCCAAAAATTTTTGGACCTGTAAAATGGAGTCCGCCATTTTGAGCGATTTGTGTGGGACAAATCATAAACAGAAGATACTAGTTGTAAATCATTGGCAGGGCACAGAGCATGGGTAGGGTGGTAGACAGCAATGAAGAACTGTGCAGAGTTTTGTGGGTGAGAAAATGCAAAAATACCACTAGAAAGTACATTGTAATTTGGGAAATTATTAATATTTCATAAAGTTTATACATTCCCATTGCTCATATTGAGCCAACAGTAACATTGTCTTCAGTGGGACAATCTAATTTCCTGATCTCAGCTCCGCAATAGGGCCAATTCATAGGAAGTCAATTGCTCTAAAGAGGGATGGTAGGCTGGTGGTAACAAACAACCTGTTTAACACACTGCACTGTCAGATTAATTTATTAATTCATTTTCAAATTAAAAATGTTCCAAAAATTATTCCTTTTGGCAGCAGATGTCTTCTCTATTTTTGGACCTGTAAAATGGTGGCCACCATTTTGAGTGATTTGTGTGGGACAAATCACAAATAGTAGATACTAGTTGTAAATCATTGGCAGGGCAGAGAGCATGGGTAGGGTGGTAGACAGCAATGAAGGAGTAAATTTTGGATGGGGAAGAACTGTGCAGAGTTTTGTGGGTGAGAAAATGCAATAATACCACTAGAGAGTACATTTTGGGAAATTATTAATACTTCATAAAGTTTATACATTCCCATTGCTTTCATTGAGCAAACAGTAAATCCTCATTCACACAGTCAGTGTTTTGATCAGTTATTGTGAGTGCAAACCAGGTGCGGCTCTAAACACGATTTGCTCTAAAAACCAAGAGCAAATCTTTCCCTTATACCTGATGTCTGTGGAGGCTCCAATCTTGGTTTTGGCTCACAATCACTGATGGAAATCATTGCCTGAGTGAGGCATAACACTGTCTTCAGTGCAGGGCCGGGCCGACACAGAGGCTGGGGAGGCTCCAGCCTCAGGGCGCAGGCCAGCTCCCCAGCCTCTGGGCGGCAGGCAGGCCACTGACCACGTCGCTGCTGCTGCCGCGCCTGCCGGGCTGCCGGCCGCGCTGGAGGACGGAGGGAGTAGTGAGCACCTGCCACTGACTTACGTGCTCCCTCCCCGCTCCGCCTCCTGGCTCGGCCGCTCCGCTGCTCTGGTCTCTGCTCAGTAGATTGCCTGACTGGCTGCATACAGCGCGCACTTTGACCTGACTCGCTGTACGCAGTCAGGACACATGTGTGCCCTCTGGAGACCAGGAGCAGCGCGGGCAGCAGCACAGCACTGTGTCACGACCCAGCGGCCAGGCCCCAGCAGGGATAGAGCGTGAGAGTCTGCCCTGAAGTGAAGTAAGATAGTTCTTAAATAAAGATAATATTCTTTTCTGTCTGATCTGAGGTCTGATGGGATTCTGGTTGGGGTAAAATTACAAGGAACGTCCAGGGGGGGGGGGGGGGGGCGTTGGGTGGGTTGGGTGGATGTCTGATTAATAACAAACATACATATCTAAAAGGCCGGGGGGGGGCTCACTTGGGCAGCTCAGCCTCTGTTGGTGGTGGACCTTGTCCCAGCCCTGCTTCAGTGGGACAATCTAATTTTCTGATCTCAGCTACGCACTAGGGCCAATTAATATGAAGTGAATTCATGTATCACTGTCTTATACAAAAACAGGATTATCTTGAAGAAAGGGAGAATGGGAGAATAGAAACGTTATGCATTTGTTTACCTTGGTCAAATCTGAAACCTAATGTTGCAAGACAACAAAGCTATCCATTGAGCCACCATGAGTGTATCCCAAAAATATCAATGTAATACTACAAAAATAAACATAATTGTTATAATAAATCTACATGGATGATTACTAAAATAAAGAAATAATAATTATAAACATAGTAGCAAATTCAACCAAGGCATCTCAGGAGAATTCAGCAAATGTGAAATTCCCTTTCTCAATTATTCCCTTTGTTTCTCTCTCTCTCACTTCACATCTCATGTTGCATTACAGCCAGCTAATCTTGAACTCGCTTCAGTTTGGCCTTAGTAATAATCTCCTGTCAGATGTGTGAGGGCTGAAGATATTTTCATGTGTGCCAAAAGAGATGTGGAGTAAAACAGTAATTTAATATCATGTTAAATTGTGGTAATAAAATCATACTGATATGCAGTCTCTTAAAAATTAAGCAATTAAGCAAAAAATGCTCTCATCAACAGCATTTTATGCCCTCTATAATTACATTGATACTAAAAAATCATGCATATGCAGCAGATGCACAACACAATTTAGTTGGAAAAATTGCTTTGAAAAGGCGCTAATATATTAGCAAAAATGTTTTCTGTGTATTTCTAGAAAAAAAATTAAAAATAGGTGATTTTTGTATGTAAATGGTTGGATAATATAAATGGAAATATTTTAATAGCCAGTAAGTGGTTTACTAGTTGCATTAAAATCAGAACGTAAATTTAATTATGTATGAGATGGAAATTAATTTTGCTGTTCACTGCTGATTCTATAATCTGGCTTGCGAGAACATACATGTTTAAAAATGGATTTCCCACTTTAATGCAATGATACTTATTAATAATATATGTAAGTGTGTACATAATATGCATGCAATATGATGTACATTGCAGTATTATATATACACCACTCGCCCATAACATTAAAACCTGAATATTGTGTAGGTCCTCCTTGTAGCACCACAGCTGCTCTGACCCATTGAGGAATGGACTCCACAAGACCTCTGAAGATGTTAGGCCATTTTCACACATATTTCCTGGCTGCAGAGAGCCTTTATAGTGGTGTAAAACACTGTGCCTTGCTGTAACACGCATAGGGAGTCTGCTGTGGTAGTGAAACAATACTGTGAGTCAGTATGACATGCAGATGACAGGCGTCGCACTTAGAATCACTGCACACTTCACCTATTTGGGTAGTCACGGGGCCAAAACTGACCAAATAACCCAAGTGTGAACGCCTTAGAGGTCAATGTTAGCATCAAGAATAAGCGCACTTCTTTTACACCGTCGTCAGCTGATTCCACATAGATGTCTACAGAACCTGTTCTATTAAACTCTTATATAAGTAGAGCCCCCTGACAGAGTGCAGAGGGTGACAGCGGTAAGTTTGTGTTGATGTCACTGATAATTTTGCCCTTCCTCTGTTCCGTCAGAACTATAACCCCCAAAAAACGGATCCTGTCTGTGGAGCATCCGCCTTCACTCGGTCAGCATTTGGTCAGTAATCCATCAGTATTGCTAAAGCCAAAAAAAACAGGAGTGGATCCAAAACAGAGATGACAAAGTGAATAGAATATTTGCATGTCTTTTGTAGTGTTGAGCGCAAATATTTGTATTGTGAATTTTTATCGCGAATATCGGCACTTCGAGAATTCACGAATATTAAGAATATACCGCTATATATTCGTAATCCCGAATATTCTAGATTTTTTTTAACCTGCACACATGATCCTTCCCTGCTTCTAGCTTGTGGGCCAATGAGAAGGCTGCAATATCTTTGGCAGAGCTTAGCAACATCCCTAGCAACCAATAGGAAAGGTGCCTACCCCTTCACTATATAAGAACCTCCCCGGCAGCTATTTCCTGCTGTTTTTTGCAGTTGTGAGAGCAAGTGGAGTGTTGTGGTTGCTGTGTCAGACTCATTACATTAGATAGCTCATCTGTATTATATAATACAGATAGTTAGTCAGTGGCAGATACTCAGTGTAGCTTAGTTAATGAATAGTGTAGCTGATAAGTCTTTTCCCTACTGTTTTAGTGTTATTAGTGTTTGACAAAAACAAAAACAAAAAGTATTTTTCTTGCTTTTTTACTGTCACTGTTTTAGGATTTCGTGTGCTAGGAAGGGATTAGCATCAGTGTTGTTTGTCTTTGAAAAAAACAACAAACAAAAAAAAGTATGGTAGGGAGGGATTATTGTCATCGTCGTTCATCTGAAAAAAAAAAAGTCTTTTGCTTGCTGTTTTACTGGTGATGAATCATGTGACAGACCATGTGATGAGCGTAGTGACATCATCAAAGGTCCTATTCCTCACAAAAGAAGACAGAAGAGATGCCGGCTGCGCGAACAAGTGGATTAAGGTGAGTTAAATTATTATTATTTTTTTTAACCCCTCCAGCCCTATTGTACTATGCATTCTGTATTCAGAATGCTATTATTTTCCCTTATAACCATGTTATAGGGGGAAATAATACAATCTACACTACAACTAACCCTGTGAAGAAGTTCGGGTCTGGGTACCACAGTCGGTTTTTTATCACGCGCGCGCAAAACGCATTGCACCCGCGCAATAAAAACTGAACATCGGAACGCAATCGCAGTCAAAACTGACTGCAATCGCGTCCCTACTCGCGCGGGTTAGCCGCAATGCAGCGGGACGCATCCGGACCTAATCCGGACACGCTCGTCTGCAAGGGGCCTTAGGGTTTCGTGTGCTAGGGAGGGATTATTGTATTACCACAATTTAACATGATATTAAATTACTGTTTTACTCCACATCTCTTTTGGCACACATGAAAATATCTTCAGCCCTCACACATCTGACAGGAGATTATTACTAAGGCCAAACTGAAGCGAGTTCAAGATTAGCTGGCTGTAATGCAACATGAGATGTGAAGTGACTGAGAGAAACAAAGGGAATAATTGAGAAAGGGCAATAACCAAAGACAATTACCTCTCCCAACTGGTTCAGGACCCGACTAGAGGGACGGCCATACTGGACTTAGTATTAACCAATAGGCCTGACAGAACAACAGACGTGCAGGTTGGTGGACACCTGGGAAATAGTGACCATAAAGTAATAACCTTCCAATTATCATTCAAAAGAGCGTTTCTACAGGGAGGAACAAAAATACCAAACTTCAAAAAAGCTAAATTTAGCCAACTAAGAGAGGCCATAGGCCTAACTAACTGGGACAAAGTCCTCAAAAATAAAAATACAGCCACAAAATGGGATATCTTTAAAAACATCCTAAAATCTCATTGTGAGAGGTACATACCATATGGGAATAAAAGGTTAAAGAACAAAAAGAAACCAATGTTGATGAATAGAACTGTAAAGAAAGCAATAAATGACAAAATGAAAGCATATAAATCACTAAAACAGGAGGGTAGCACGGAAGCACTGAAGCACTGGGATGTGGTGGAACAGGAGCTTCGTGCCCTGGATGTGCATCCCTCAAATCTCCATCAACTGCAAGATGCTATCCTATCAATATGGGCCAACATTTCTAAAGAATGCTATCAGCACCTTGTTGAATCAATGCCACGTAGAATTAAGGCAGTTATGAAGGAAAAAGGAGGTCCAACACCGTATTAGTATGGTGTTCCTAACAATTCTGTAGGTGAGTGTGTGTATATATATATATATATATGTATATATATATATATATATATATATACAGGGAGTGCAGAATTATTAGGCAAGTTGTATTTTTGAGGATTAATTTTATTATTGAACAACAACCATGTTCTCAATGAACCCAAAAAACTCATTAATATCAAAGCTGAATATTTTTGGAAGTAGTTTTTAGTTTGTTTTTAGTTTTAGCTATTTTAGGGGGATATCTGTGTGTGCAGGTGACTATTACTGTGCATAATTATTAGGCAACTTAACAAAAAACAAATATATACCCATTTCAATTATTTATTTTTACCAGTGAAACCAATATAACATCTCAACATTCACAAATATACATTTCTGACATTCAAAAACAAAACAAAAACAAATCAGTGACCAATATAGCCACCTTTCTTTGCAAGGACACTCAAAAGCCTGCCATCCATGGATTCTGTCAGTGTTTTGATCTGTTCACCATCAACATTGTGTGCAGCAGCAACCACAGCCTCCCAGACACTGTTCAGAGAGGTGTACTGTTTTCCCTCCTTGTAAATCTCACATTTGATGATGGACCACAGGTTCTCAATGGGGTTCAGATCAGGTGAACAAGGAGGCCATGTCATTCGATTTTCTTCTTTTATACCCTTTCTTGCCAGCCACGCTGTGGAGTACTTGGACGCGTGTGATGGAGCATTGTCCTGCATGAAAATCATGTTTTTCTTGAAGGATGCAGACTTCTTCCTGTACCACTGCTTGAAGAAGGTGTCTTCCAGAAACTGGCAGTAGGACTGGGAGTTGAGCTTGACTCCATCCTCAACCCGAAAAGGCCCCACAAGCCTATCTTTGATGATACCAGCCCAAACCAGTACTCCACCTCCACCTTGCTGGCGTCTGAGTCGGACTGGAGCTCTCTGCCCTTTACCAATCCAGCCACGGGCCCATCCATCTGGCCCATCAAGACTCACTCTCATTTCATCAGTCCATAAAACCTTAGAAAAATCAGTCTTGAGATATTTCTTGGCCCAGTCTTGACGTTTCAGCTTGTGTGTCTTGTTCAGTGGTGGTCGTCTTTCAGCCTTTCTTACCTTGGCCATGTCTCTGAGTATTGCACACCTTGTGCTTTTGGGCACTCCAGTGATGTTGCAGCTCTGAAATATGGCCAAACTGGTGGCAAGTGGCATCTTGGCAGCTGCACGCTTGACTTTTCTCAGTTCATGGGCAGTTATTTTGCGCCTTGGTTTTTCCACACGCTTCTTGCGACCCTGTTGACTATTTTGAATGAAACGCTTGATTGTTCGATGATCACGCTTCAGAAGCTTTGCAATTTTAAGAGTGCTGCATCCCTCTGCAAGATATCTCACTATTTTTGACTTTTCTGAGCCTGTCAAGTCCTTCTTTTGACCCATTTTGCCAAAGGAAAGGAAGTTGCCTAATAATTATGCACACCTAATATAGGGTGTTGAAGTCATTAGACCACACCCCTTCTCATTACAGAGATGCACATCACCTAATATGCTTAATTGGTAGTAGGCTTTCGAGCCTATACAGCTTGGAGTAAGACAACATGCATAAAGAGGATGATGTGGTTAAAATACTAATTTGCCTAATAATTCTGCACGCAGTGTATATATATATTTAATCGTTTGAATAAAATACAATGTGTTACGCTTCATTCTCCAAAAAACATTTTTTTACTTTGTTTCATTTTATATGTTATAATTTTGCTCTACTTGGGTTATGGGCGGCACTGGAGTGGTTCTTACTAAAGCTAGTTGGGGACCTCATGTGGGCTTCCTTTGTCAAAAGGTATTGTGCAGTTCACATTGTACAGGACTGATTGAGGAACCTAATTATATTGTATTATTTTCTTGTTTTTTTTATTCAGGATTTAGATTCGAACATTGTGTTTTCTTTAACAGGATGCCTGACTTCCATATTGGCCTCTCTACATGGTTGGGTGTGACTGGTGTTATACTGATCCTTGTGGTAATCCGGTTTTGGGAATGTAGCGTAATTGCCACATGTATACATCTATACATTTATATTTTATGTTACTTCTTGACAACTATGTAATGATAAGGTGCACATGCTATTTTTATATAATCACATCTTTTCACTTTACTATTTAAACTGTTGAATATATAATGTTCTTGAAGCAAGGTCACCAGTTTCCGAGTTGGTCTATTCATTTCCGTGGTTTCGATCATGTGACTGCATAGACGTGAGGCGCTTGTGGCTCAGCGTGCGTTTCATTTCAGGTATGAACACGTGATCTGATCATGATACCGCCCTGTCAATGTACGCTCGCGGCCTGTGTGCCTTCATTCTTCGATGCGATCACGTGATTGCATCACATGTTTTTTTTAATGTAATGCGGAAGCTATGCGCCGACATGCGAAGTTAACCAAACGGGACGCTATATCGGATCCATGCTGGTTAGTTCTTTGCCCCCTGCATTATGTTTTTCATCGGTACACCTGAAATTTTAATGACACAATTGGTTTTGGATAGAGTTGAGCGAACACCTGGATGTTCTGGTTCGAGAAGTTCGGCCGAACTTCCCGGAAATGTTCGGGTTCGGGATCCGAACCCGACCCGAACTTCGTCCCGAACCCGAACCCCATTGAAGTCAATAGGGACCCGAACTCTTCGGCACTAAAAAGGCTGTAAAACAGCCCAGGAAAGGGCTAGAGGGCTGCAAAAGGCAGCAAAATGTAGTTCAATCCCCTGCAAACAAATGTGGATAGGGAAATGAATAAAAATAAAAATAAAATAAATAAAAATTAACCAATATCAATAGCAGAGAATCAGGCTTCATGTCACCCACCACTGGAACAGGCCACTGTCAGATATTTAGACCCCGGCACCAAGACAGAGGAGAGAGGTCCCATTGCAGAGAATCAGGCTTCATGTCATAGCAGAGAATCAGGCTTCATGTCATAGCAGAGAATAAGGCTTCATTTCATAGCAGAGAATCATGCTTCATGTCACCCAACACTAGAACAGGCCACTGTCAGATATTTTTAGGCCCCGGCCCCCAGACAGAGGAGAGAGGTCCCATAGCAGAGAATCAGGCTTCATGTCATAGCAGAGAATCAGGTTTCACATCACCCAAAACTGGAACAGTCCATTGCCAGATATTTAGGCCCCGGCACCCAGACAGAGGAGAGAGGTCCCATAGCAGAGAATCAGGCTTCATGTCATAGCAGAGAATCAGGCTTCACGTCAGCCAAAACAGGAACAGTCCATTGTCAGATATTTAGGCCCCGGCACCCAGACAGAGGAGAGAGGTCCCATGGCAGAGATTCAGGCTTCATGTCAGCAGAGAATCAGGCTTCATGTCATAGTGGAGAATCAGGCTTCACGTCAGCCAAAACTGGAACAGTCCATTGTCAGATATTTAGGCCCCGGCACCCAGACAGAGGAGAGAGGTCCCATAGCAGAGATTCAGGCTTCATGTCATAGCAGAGAATCATGCTTCATGTCACCCAACACTGGAACAGGCCACTGTCAGATATTTTTAGGCCCCGGCACCCAGACAGAGGAGAGAGGTCCCATAGCAGAGAATCAGGCTTCATGTCATAGCAGAGAATCAGGCTTCATGTCACCCAACACTGGAACAGGCCACTGACAGATATTTTTAGGCCCCGGCACCCAGACAGAGGAGAGGTTCATTCAACTTTGGGTTGCCCCGCAATATAATGGTAAAATGAAAATAAAAATAGGATTAAATGAGGAAGTGCCCTGGAGTACAATAATATATGGTTAAGGGGAGGTAGTTATAAATGTCTAATCTGCACAAGGGATGGACAGGTCCTGTGGGATCCATGCCTGGTTCATTTTTATGAACGTCAGCTTGTCCACATTGGCTGTAGACAGGCGGCTGCGTTTGTCTGTAATGACGCCCCCTGCCGTGCTGAATACACGTTCAGACAAAACGCTGGCCGCCGGGCAGGCCAGCACCTCCAAGGCATAAAAGGCTAGCTCTGGCCACGTGGAAAATTTGGAGACCCAGAAGTTGAATGGGGCCGAACCATCAGTCAGTACGTGGAGGGGTGTGCACACGTACTGTTCCACCATGTTAGTGAAATGTTGCCTCCTGCTAACACGTTCCGTATCAGGTAGTAGTGCAGTTAGCTGTGGCGTGTTGACAAAACTTTTCCACATCTCTGCCATGCTAACCCTGCCCTCAGAGGAGCTGGCCGTGACACAGCTGCGTTGGCGACCTCTTGCTCCTCCTCTGCCTTCGCCTTGGGCTTCCACTTGTTCCCCTGTGACATTTGGGAATGCTCTCAGTAGCGCATCTACCAATGTGCGCTTGTACTCGCGCATCTTCCTATCACCTCCAGGGCAGGAAGTAAGGTGGGCACATTGTCTTTGTACCGGGGATCCAGCAGGGTGGCAACCCAGTAGTCCGCACACGTTAAAATGAGGGCAACTCTGCTGTCGTTGCGCAGGCACTGCAGCATGTAGTCGCTCATGTGTGCCAGGTTGCCCAGAGGTAAGGACAAGCTGTCCTCTGTGGGAGGCGTATCGTCATCGTCCTGCGTTTCCCCCCAGCCACGCACCAGTGATGGGCTCGAGCTGCGTTGGGTGCCATCCCGCTGTGAACATGCTTCATCCTCATCCTCCTCCACCTCCTCCTCATCCTCGTCCTCCTCGTCCTCCAGTAGTGGGCCCTGGCTGGCCACATTTGTACCTGGCCTCTGCTGTTGCAAAAAACCTCCCTCTGAGTCACTTCGAAGAGACTGGCCTGAAAGTGCTAAAAATGACCCCTCTTCCTCCTCCTCCTGGGCCACCTCCTCTTCCATCATCGCCCTAAGTGTTTTCTCAAGGAGACATAGAAGTGGTATTGTAACGCTGATAACGGCGTCATCGCCACTGTTCATGTTGGTGGAGTACTCGAAACAGCGCAACAGGGCACACAGGTCTCGCATGGAGGCCTAGTCATTGGTGGTGAAGTGGTGCTGTTCCGCTGTGCGACTGACCCGTGCGTTCTGCAGCTGAAACTCCACTATGGCCTGCTGCTGCTCGCACAGTCTGTCCAGAATGTGCAAGGTGGAGTTCCACCTGGTGGGCACGTCGCATATGAGGCGGTGAGCGGCAAGGCCGAAGTTACGCTGTAGCACAGACAGGCGAGCAGCGGCAGGATGTGAACGCCGGAAGCGCGAACAGACGGCCCGCACTTTATGCAGCAGCTCTGACATTTCGGGGTAGTTGTGAATGAACTTCTGCACCACCAAATTCAGCACATGCGCCAGGCGAGGGATATGCGTCCAACCGGCTAGTCCCAGAGCTGCAACGAGATTTCGCCCATTATCGCACACCACCAGGCCAGGCTTGAGGCTCACCGGCAGCAACCACTCGTCGGTCTGTTGTTCTATACCCCGCCACAACTCCTGTGCGGTGTGGGGCCTGTCCCCCAAACATATGAGTTTCAGAATGGCCTGCTGACGTTTACCCCGGGCTGTGCTGAAGTTGGTGGTGAAGGTGTGTGGCTGACTGGATGAGCAGGTGGAAGAAGAGGAGGAGGAAGCCGAGTAGGAGGAGGAGGCAACAGGAGGCAAAGAATGTTGCCCTGCGATCCTTGGCGGCGGAAGGACGTGCGCCAAACAGCTCTTCGCCTGGGGCCCAGCCACCACTACATTTACCCAGTGTGCAGTTAGGGAGATATAGCGTCCCTGGCCGTGCTTACTGGTCCACGTATCTGTGGTTAGGTGGACCTTGCAACAGATGGCGTTGCGCAGTGCACACTTGATTTTATCGGATACTTGGTTGTGCAGGGAAGGCACGGCTCTCTTGGAGAAGTAGTGGCGGCTGGGAACAACATACTGTGGGACAGCAAGCAACATGAGCTGTTTGAAGCTGTCTGTGTCCACCAGCCTGAATGACAGCATTTCATAGGCCAGTAGTGTAGAAATGCTGGCATTCAGGGCCAGGGATCGAGGGTGGCTAGGTGGGAATTTAGGCTTTCTCTCAAATGTTTGTGAGATGGAGAGATGAACGCTGCCGTGTGACATGGTTGAGATGCTTGGTGACGCAGGTGGTGGTGGTGTTGGTGGTACATCCTCTGTTTTCTGGGCGGCAGGTGTCAACGTTCCTCCAGAGGCGGAGGAAGAGGCCGAGGCGGCGGCAGCAGCAGAAGAGGTAGCAGGGGGAGCCTGAGTGAGTTCCTTTTTTTTAAGGTGTTCACTCCACTGCAGTTCATGCTTTGCATGCAGGTGCCTGGTCATGCAGGTTGTGCTAAGGTTCAGAACGTTAATGCCTCGCTTCAGGCTCTGATGGCACAGCGTGCAAACCACTCGGGTCTTGTCGTCAGCACATTGTTTGAAGAACTGCCACGCCAAGGAATTCCTTGAAGCTGCCTTTGGGGTGCTGGGTCCCAGATGGCGGTGGCCAATAGCAGACGGACTCTCTTGGCGGCGGGTGTTCTGCTTTTGCCCACTGCTCCCTCTTTTGCTACGCTGTTGGCTCGGTCTCACCACTGCCTCTTCCTCCGAACTGTGAAAGTCAGTGGCACGACCTTCATTCCATGTGGGGTCTAGGACCTCATCGTCCCCTGCATCGTCTTCCACCCAGTCTTGATCCCTGACCTCCTGTTCAGTCTGCACACTGCAGAAAGACGCAGCAGTTGGCACCTGTGTTTCGTCATCTTCAGAGACGTGCTGAGGTGGTATTCCCATGTCCTCATCATCAGGAAAAATAAGTGGTTGTGCGTTAGTGCATTCTATCTCTTCCACCCCTGGGGAAGGGCTAGGTGGATGCCCTTGGGAAACCCTGGCAGCAGAGTCTTCAAACAGCATAAGAGACTACTGCATAACTTGAGGCTCAGACAGTTTCCCTGATATGCATGGGGGTGATGTGACAGACTGATGGGCTTGGTTTTCATGCGCCATCTGTGCGCTTTCTGCAGAAGACTGGGTGGGAGATAATGTGAACGTGCTGGATCCACTGTCGGCCACCCAATTGACTAATGCCTGTACCTGCTCAGGCCTTACCATCCTTAGAACGGCATTGGGCCCCACCAAATATCGCTGTAAATGCTGCTGGCTACTGGGACCTGAGGTAGTTGGTTCACTGGGACGTGTGGCTGTTGCAGAACGGCCACGTCCTCTCCCAGCACCAGAGGGTCCACTAACACCACCACGACCATGTCCGCGTCCCTTACTAGATGTTTTCCTCATTGTTACCGTTCACCAAAATAAGAAAAAAATTATTTGGCCCAATGTATTGAATTCAAATTCAGGCCTTTTTTTACAGGCACCTAACACTATCTGGCTATCTATTTAGGTACCGTATTACACTAATACAGGCACAACAGTAACGACAGATTTAGCTGAATATAAATTGTAGGCCTAGTATTTAGGCGCTGGATGACAGGTATCCCTTTTTACGGACAGAATTAGACTTGGAGATGCACGTTAGCGTGTGAAGTTATTGAAGATGACCCTATCCACACCTTCAATCTAATATACCCTTTTATGGATCGATTTAACCTTGGCCTGATAGTAATTCCCTAAATTTGTGGTTTCTGCTCTAAGTTGGGAATTGTATTTCAACCCAGAACAAAAACTGTGCTTTGGCAGACACTAAATAGATTGACCAGCCACAGCAGTATCAACAGATTTAGCTGAATATAAATTGTAGGCCTAGTATTTAGGCGCTGGATGACCGGTATACGTTTACGGACAGAATTAGACTTGGAGATGCACGGTAGCGTGTGAAGTTATTGAGGATGACCCTATCCGCACCTTCAATCTAATATACCCTTTTATGGATCGATTTAAACTTGGCCTGATACAGCAGAAAAAAAATATTTAGGGAATTGCTAAGTTGGGAATTGTATTCAACCCAGAACAAAAACTGTGCTTCGGCAGACAGCAGACAGTATTACAATTGGCTAGCCACAGCTGAAACACCAGATTTAGGGTACTGCTATTTTGGCAATTGTATTTTACCCCTCAATAAAATAGCAAGCACAGCCAAGACCCTGATGTAGGATATAGCAAAAAAATAACCACACTATTGATGGTTAAATGGACTTGGTGGCAGCTTGTGCTGGCGCACCAGAAGACACAAGATGGCCGCTGATCACCCAAGAAAAAAGTGACATAAAAACGCTCTGGGCAGCCTAAAAACAGTGAGAAATTAAATAGCAGCAGTTCAATGATCCACAGCTGTAGATCGATCACTGAATTAAGTGTTTTTGAAGAGTTAATCACTGTCTAATCTGGCCCTAACAGCAGCTGCATCCTATCCCTACACTGATCAGAGCAGAGTGACGTGCGGCGCTACGTGACTCCAGCTTAAATAGAGGCTGGGTCACATGCTGCACTGGCCAATCACAGCCATGCCAATAGTAGGCATGGCTGTGATGGCCTCTTGGGGCAAGTAGTATGACGCTTGTTGATTGGCTGCTTTGCAGCCTTTCAAAAAGCTCCAAGAAAGCGCCGAACACCGAACCCGGACTTTTACGAAAATGTCCGGGTTCGGGTTCGTGTCACGGACACCCCAAAATTCGGTACGAACCCGAACTATACAGTTCGGGTTCGCTCATCCCTATTTAGAACATATAACTGCACCGCACAAGGGCAAATAAGACGTAGAAATATTTCCTTGTAATAAACCCTGTTAATGGCTGTATCAAACAGCACTTGCACCCCGATAACAAGAATGGTTTGCTGGAATTGCAGAGCTGTATAATGGCAATTTGGATCTGCAGTCAGTGTAGCAAGGTGTACTAGGATTAATACTGTGGAATGATTCCTCCCTATCCTGTCCATGAACTTCTATACAGCAAAATAAAAGTTTTAAAGTCTTTTCTACCACTTTCCCTAGCGCCTGCTGACGTCTCTCCCTGCACTAAGTACACTGGAAAATGGTTGAATCCAAGATGGCTGAGGCTATTTATAGGGCTGTGACATCACAGGGCTGGCTGGCTGCTGATTGGCTGCATGCATGGCATTGTGGGTGATCTTTCGTTCCCAGAGTACCTTGCACCATGTCCTAACACGTGCAGAAGCCATTTTAGGAAAAAATGCAATTCGTTACCACGAAGCGTGAGAAAATTCAGATTCGCTGCAAATGTAATTTTGCCTGAAATTCGGATCGAATTCAACTTCGTCAACTTCGATTCGCTTATCTATAGATATATCTGTTGTGTGAAAGAGGCTTTAGCTGGTGCCAAATACTTTAAATCCTGTAAATTGTAAGGGAGGACCTTTGTGGATCAAACTTATTTTTCAAACGCATTCTACCAATGTTGTATTGGAATTCGGAGGACAGATTATAAGCTTAAACACTTTGTCATGCCCCTCAAACTGTTCCTGAAACAATTTTTCCAGTGTGACAGAGACATTTATCCTGCTGAAATGAAGAAGTTTACTTGGTCTGTACAATGTTTAGGTGTAGATGGTACATCTCAAAGTAATATCCACATGAATGCCATGATCCAAGGTTTCCCAGCAGAACATTAGAGCAACGCACTGACTCTGGCGCCTTGTCTGTTTCCCATAGTGCCATCTCTTTTTCACCCCACAAGATCTTTGGTTTTGTAGATGCACATCTAACAACAGAATTTTATGCTTTCATGTCAAATACCAACTTCAAGAGCTAACTTTTGACAATTTGCATAATATTATATGCAAGAGGCATAACATAAAGCCCCTTGCCCCAATGCAAAATTTGTAACAGCCCTAACCAATGTCACTTCACCAGTCAATGGTTTTTAATCCTATGACAATCAGGATATGTTTCTGATAGAATTCCTTTAATATGGAATTAATGGGGCATAGTAGGTGCCATATTGTCTGATATTTTGGATTAGTAGAAAGACATAGAAAAATATTAAATGTTTATTTGAAAGGGTAGAGAACCGGAGTCCAAAATAAAACGATAACATCAATGGGCATAAGCTATAATTAGTGCCGCGGTAGTAGGGTTGTAGGACCCTAGTGCCTGCTTCTAAGAAGATACCAGTATTATAAAGGGCGCATGGCTGTTACAAATTTTGCATTGGGTCAAGCCGCTTTATGTTATGCCTCTGGATAGTCACATGTAAACAGAGCAGGCATCATAGCACACCTGTAGTCAGACACCTACAAATTCCCAGTGTGTCCATAAACAGATATTGTTGGCTTCAAGGAAATGGAGCAAGCTTAAAGGGCTTGTGCCCCTAATGCAAATGTATCCTGCCCAACAGATATCACTGTTATATCAATTTCCCCAAATAACATTTATCAAAACTGTCTTATATATGCCTATTAGCCTACCATTCCACCATGTGGCAAATCAGGTTTGAAATTCAGTTGCTGTTGGTTATGTGGAGCCTTGCAATGTAGGGCGTAGGATATATCCCTGGTAAGAACAAGGGGTGTGGTTAGTGTCACATGATCTGCTAATGTCAGGACACATGTCACTGCCCTAAGACACAATTGTACAGCAATAAAGAAGAAAGGACCGGCACTCGCGATGATTATTCAAAGATGCTGTAGTTTATTCAGTCACATATTATAGAGCATGGTGACGCATTTCAGCACAACACGTGCTTTCTTCAGACTATACAATAAACTCCTATCCACATCTCTTATATACACAGAAAAAAAGAGGAGTAACAAAAAAAGGGAAATTACATCATACTGTGTGACTCCGCCCACATGGGAGCCGATACAGGTAAGTCAATGAAAGATGCTGTAAACCGTAGAAGTCAATGTAAATGAATTGATATAACAAATGAATGAATCCTTTATATTTAAAACATTGCATATTTTGGCGTCGATTCATAGATGACGTGTTTTGCGTATGGCGGGGCGACGTTCGATCCCTCATGGAATTTAATAGTTATCTTAATTCCATTTGGAGTGAGCTTCAATTTACTATATAATATATTACTATATTTTGATTTTCACAAAATATCCTTTCTTGATACATGGGTGAAGCGTAAAGATGATGGTACGGTTTATACTGATCTATACATTAAAGATACAGATCGTAATAGTTTACTCACCTATACAAGTAGTCATCCCCCAGCAATCAAGAAGGCTATTCCCTTTTCGCAATATCAACGGGTTAAAAGGATCGTGACTGATCCGGATACCTGTGAAATTAGGTTGCAAGAAATGACGAACAAATTCCTTAATAGAGGCTATCCCACCAGGGCCGTCTTTGCCGCAGGGCAAAAGGGGCAGCTGCCCCGGACCAAGTTGCTCCTGGGGGCCCTCGCAACTCCCATCCACTGACTCTGACTCTCTATGCAGCAGCGCAGCTGCGCAGCAGTCTTCTTTACTAGAACAACTTGAATTTACACAAACAAAGCACTTCGGCGCCCGTCACGTGATAAAAGGGGGTGTGTCACTCACCTCAGCCTGGTGAGTGGCGCCACGGCTGAGTAGCCAGCAGCAGGGACTAAGTCCCCGCCTCCGGTCCGGAGCTAAAGGGATTGGGTGGCGGTGGTGAGTTGCCTCACGTGACCAAACAAGAACCAGACCAGACCAGTGACTCACTCACGTCACGTCACTGTCCTGACCTAATAGTAGTAGTAGTTTAAGTTACAGTCAGCCAGCCAGACCTTCCACTGCCGCGCCAGGAGGGGAGGACTGAGGTAAGGTAAAGCAACTGCTGCGCATATATATATTGACTTTATTTGATATTAGAAGAAACCGGTCTGGTCACTGAATGTGATTTAATAATTAACCCCAGATCCGACTATTCATAAATTAGTGGGGGATAAGGGATTATTATAGAGACAGACGGCCCCAGGAGACATAAGGGGTTGTGTTGGGTAAGGGTTCTTCTCTCTGTCTGACTCTGCTGCTGAACTGTGGCCTGGGGTCACCACCTGCCACATTTACTAATCTTTGCTCAGGGGGGGCCCTCATGGTGCAGTGTGGACTGGACTGGTCATTTTCACTAAGGAATATAGTTTAACCGTTTATGTGCAAAAGAGAAAATAAGAAGTCAGCTCCAATCAGATATCAATCTGCACATAGACCAAGACTCTTGGTCTATGTGCAGATATCTGATTGGAGCTGACTTCTTATTTTCTCTTTTGCACATAAACGGTTAAACTATATTCCTTAGTAAAAATGACCATTCCACACCATGAGGGCCCCCTGAGCAAAGGGTGACACCAGCCATAGCAACGCCACTGCCTCTATCTGTAAGTCGCTGGAGTGCACGTCAGTCTCGCTTTTCTGAAGGAAGTGGAACTGTGAACTGTGTGAACTCTAAATGGCTGTACAGTCAGTAGTGGCATGTGACACATGTGGCAATAATAATGTGTCTGCTGGCCTGCAGCCTGGTAAAGACCTGTGTCATGTCATGTGTGATGTGCATCCCATTTATGCCATACAAACATGTGCAGATACTGGTCCTGTACTCCTGTGAGGCTGCAAGGCAGGGGTGTGGACCACTCCTGAGACTGCATGTGCTTAGGCCTCATGCACACGGCCGTTGTTTGGGTCCGCATCTGAGCCGCCGTTTTGGCGGCTCGGATGCCGACCCATTCACTGTGTGTTGGGGTGGAGGGCGTGATTGCATGCTAGGGTGTGTGAAGGCGGGGTCCAGGGGGCCCAAGTAAATTCTTGCCCAGGGTCCAATCAATATTAAAGACGGCCCTGTATCCCACACATCTATTACAATCTCAAAAGAAAAAGTTAGATCAACCGCAGGGACAAAAAAACGTTAAACCACCTCGTATTCCACTAGTAGTGAAATATCATCCTTGGACATACAAAATGAGGGGCATTATTAATAAGCACTGGCATATAGTGTCCAGATCATATCCTCAAATAGAGATATCTCAAAATCCTCCGATGATGTGCTTTAAAAGAGCAGATAATATTCGTGACAAAATCATCAGAGCAGATATAGGCACTAAAAAACCTACCTTTAGACAAACTACACTGACTACCCCGCGTCAGGGCACATTTCCGTGTCTAAATTGCAATAACTGCTCGAGCATCATTAGAGGTCCTACTTTCACTCACCCCCATTCTGGTGAACAAATCCCAATTAAGGGCATGTTCACATGTGATAGCAAAAATGTTATATATATTTTGAAATGTCCCTGCGGTTTGGTCTATGTAGGGGAAACCTCAATGCGGATAAAAGATAGATTAAGCAAGCATAAGTCCACTATCCGCACTGAGAATTTATTGTTACCCCTACCACATCACTTCCATGAGAAACGTCATGCGATATCGCAGTTGCGGTTTCAAGTTATTGAAAGTGTATCATTACCTCGCCGAGGCGGTGATAGGAACAGTTTGCTTCTAAAGCGTGAGGCTTATTGGATCCACCGGTTACAAACGGTGGATCCAAAGGGGCTCAACCGCGAATATAACATTTCTAGTTTCCCTTAGTTCTTAGTTGTATCATTTTTATTATATAATACTTATACTATATTTATGTCTTATTTTCAGCGGACCTGATTCCTGAATCCTTTTCATTCATTTGTTATATCAATTAATTTACATTGACTTCTACGGTTTACAGCATCTTTCATTGACTTACCTGTATCGGCTCCCATGTGGGCGGAGTCACACAGTATGATGTAATTTCCCTTTTTTTGTTACTCCTCTTTTTTTCTGTGTATATAAGAGATGTGGATAGGAGTTTATTGTATAGTCTGAAGAAAGCACGTGTTGTGCTGAAATGCGTCACTATGCTCTATAATATGTGACTGAATAAACTACAGCATCTTTGAATAATCATCGCGAGTGCCGGTCCTTTCTTCTTTATTGTAAGTTTTGGGACGCCTCCCCATCGACTCGTGCACCGCACATATCCTAGCAGTGCCTACCCTTCTCTACAAAACAATTGTACAGCAGTCACATGATGAACCAGGAAGTAGGATTCAAACATGGTGGATAAGAGAAAACTGCAAATGAGGTAAATCTGAAAAAATAAAAATAATAATCCAGGAAGGAATGAGAGCTAGAGTAATTGAGGAAAATATGCCCTAGAGGGAAAAGAAGATTATGGCACAAACCTTTTAATCAGCTAGTCTAAGTAAGCGACATTTCTAAATATTGTATTACAGTATTACAGTCAATTAATGTAATAAAAAAAATAGAAAAGCCTTTAAAGATGAGGAAAAAGAAAATTCAGCGAGAGAGACAATGGAGAAAATACTCTACATCTGCTGTATATTAGTAATGAGCGGCATGGCCAATATTCGTTTTCACAATATTTCTCAAATGTATGGCCTAATATTCATTAAATTCGAGAATTCTAGAATTCGCGATCTCCAGTCATTATTTTCTTGATTGCGAAAATCGCCAATGTAATTTTGCACGTATTGCGTGGGTCACTTTTGCTAAATTTTTCAAGCTGCTAGAAGTTTCCTGAGACATTTCCGGAGAAAATGGTTGGCAGCAATGTTCGTGTCTGTAAGGAAGAACTCCTGATAGAGTGCTCCAATATATTCGCGATTGCGCAAATCGGCACTAATGATGCGCATAGTTTTGACGCAATACATGCAACTTCACATTTTGTCAGGTCTGAGTAGATATTACTGATTGGCAAACTAAGTATTGTTGTGACATCACAGCATTATGTCTGTACCATGTATGTATGGACAGCAGAGAAACAGTAATTCCTATCACACTACCTAACACCCTGCACTAGAACCGCTACACTATATCACCATCTAACCTACACTGACTATCTCCCACTAACTCTCTGTATTATATATATGATCTAACTAACTATCTCATGTAATTGAATAAGGATCCAGATGATTTAGCAAAGCATATAGCACAGCAAGGACACTGCTCTCTATCTCAGAACTACAAAAAAACTGGAGAAAATGGCTGCTGGGGAGGTTCTTATATAGTAAGGGGTAGGCAACTTTCCTATTGGTTGCTAGGGATGTTGCTAAGCTCAGACAAAGATATTGCAGCCTTCTCATTGGTCCACAAGCAAGAAGCAGTGAGGGTACTGATGAAAAAAATTTATAGCACTATATTGTACATCTTTGTGAATTCTCAAAGTGCCGATATTCGTGATAAAAATTTGTGATTAGAATATTCGCACTCAACACTACTGTATATACAGCACATATCACTATATTAAAATTGTAGCCAGTAGTGGATTGTATCTACATACATTTTTCTCTGGTAACAGGTACTTGTCCGATTTCTTGACAATCTAAAAAAGAAATACCCGTTTCTCTTTCCAACATTTACAAGCCACAGCAAGAAGTGGTTCACTGGACAGGGTAGGCTGCGTGCCTCGGCAAACATAGAATGCTAAAAAGCCACCCCTAAAGATCCCTTTTACATTGTACAATAAACAGCATCCAGGCTAATCAATTGCACAGAAGGACATCACATAGGCACTTTTCCAAAGGCTTTAGTCCAGAGGAGGAAATAAATCCAATAGTTGCTCTATTTAAAGTGTCAGATGCAAAGCATTTCTGGGCTCCAGATCCCCTTCTTCAAGTAACAGAGACAACTGATTGAGATGTACAAACACAAAAGACCATTATATAGCCAAAAAAGTGCTAAGAAGAACCATTTAAACATTCTCCACCCCCCCCCCCCACTCCCAGTCCAGCTCCGATTGTCCACAGCATTAAAACACTATTAAAAAACTCAAAGTCCCATACATACTGTAAATTAAGATTCATTTTACTCTCTTATATAGCACCAACATATTCTCCAGCACTTTACAGACTTTGTCTTTACTTGTTGTCTCCATGTCTCCATGGAGCTCACAATTCAATCTCTCTATCAGGAAGGAGGTAAGACCCACAATGATCTGATAGTTATCCTCTATCCAGTGGATGGGGGATAACTTTATAAAACTGGAATTTCTCTTTAACCCTTTCGCTACCAGCGTCGTACATGTACAGGTAATTAGCAGCAGAGACCTGCAGCTAATTAACGTCGATGCCGTGACTGATCAAGTGAATAATCATCGTGACTGATCTTTGAATAATCATCGCGAGTGCCGGTCCTTTCTTCTTTATTGTAAGTTTTGGGACGCCTCCCCATCGACTCGTGCACCGCACATATCCTAGCAGTGCCTACCCTTCTCTACAAAACAATTGTACAGCAGTCACATGATGAACCAGGAAGTAGGATTCAAACATGGTGGATAAGAGAAAACTGCAAATGAGGTAAATCTGAAAAAATAAAAATAATAATCCAGGAAGGAATGAGAGCTAGAGTAATTGAGGAAAATATGCCCTAGAGGGAAAAGAAGATTATGGCACAAACCTTTTAATCAGCTAGTCTAAGTAAGCGACATTTCTAAATATTGTATTACAGTATTACAGTCAATTAATGTAATAAAAAAAATAGAAAAGCCTTTAAAGATGAGGAAAAAGAGAATTCAGCGAGAGAGACAATGGAGAAAATACTCTACATCTGCTGTATATTAGCAATGAGCGGCATGGCCAATATTCGTTTTCACAATATTTCTCAAATGTATGGCCTAATATTCATTAAATTCAAGAATTCTAGAATTCGCGATCTCCAGTCATTATTTTCTTGATTGCGAAAATCGCCAATGTAATTTTGCACGTATTGCGTGGGTCACTTTTGCTAAATTTTTCAAGCTGCTAGAAGTTTCCTGAGACATTTCCGGAGAAAATACTGTAAATTAAGATTCATTTTACTCTCTTATATAGCACCAACATATTCTCCAGCACTTTACAGACTTTGTCTTTACTTGTTGTCTCCATGTCTCCATGTCGCTCACAATTCAATCTCTCTATCAGGAAGGAGGTAAGACCCACAATGATCTGATAGTTATCCTCTATCCAGTGGATGGGGGATAACTTTATAAAACTGGAATTTCTCTTTAACCCTTTCGCTACCAGCGTCGTACATGTACAGGTAATTAGCAGCAGAGACCTGCAGCTAATTAACGTCGATGCCGTGACTGATCAAGTGAGCAAAAACTCCGGGCTTCCTACCAATGTTCCGTGCGGAATATGGAGGCATTGGTAGTTGCGCTGAACACAATGATTCTCGCAGACGAAGCTGAAAATGTTCATGCTGCAATTCTTATTTTGGCCAGGATAAGAAATGAGGAACAAAATCACTGATAGAACAAAATTAAAAATTAAAAAAACAAAATTTATAGGCTCATATTTGAGCTTCAAAAGCATCACAAAAAAAAAATAAGTTTAATATATAAAAAAATATAAAAGTTTCACTCACACCCCTTTCCATATAATTAAAAAATAAATACCTAAATAACAATAAATATAAACATCGTGGGTATCACCACAACCTAAAACTCCCATACTATTAAAATATAAAAAAAAAATCTGACACGGCGAAAAAAATCCAATACCGATTCATTGCTTCTCTTACCCAAAAAAATGTAATAAAATGTGATGAAAAAGTCACGCACACTCCAAAATGGTATTAATAAAAAACAATACATTGTCACGCAAAAAATGAGCCCCTAAACAGCTCAGTAGACATAAGTATAAAAAATTTATGTGGGTCAGAATATGGTGATGTAAAAAAAAAATATTTTTTTATCAAAGTTTCATTTATTTTTACACTATTTAGACATAAAAAAAACCTATACATATGGGGTATCGTTGTAATCGTACTGACCCATAGAATTAAGGGCATGGGTCACATTTGCCGCAAACAAAACGCAGCGGGAGCAAAACCCATAAAACGGTGGAGGAATTGCATTTTTTTTCCAATTCCACCCCATTTGAAAAATGTTTACCGCTTCCAACTACATTTTATGCCATAACTAATATTAGTGGTATAAGAATTACAACTTGTCCTGCAAAAAATAAGCCCTCATACAGCTATGTGAACAGATATATAAAAGATCTATGACTCAAAAAAAATAGGGAAGAAAAATAAAAAAGCAAAAACAAAAAAACCTCCAGTAGTGAAAGGGTTAAAGTTTTTGATCTACGCTATGCTATTCATGGTCTCTTGGGAATGTTATCTTTTAAAATGGGATCCTTAACCACTTAACAGTTTTGCCTGAGTTCTGCTTCGGCTTTGAGAAAACCCCCTAAAGGGAACCTGTCATCAACTTTATGCTGACCTCACTGAGTCATGCTGATTTCAGCAGTGTGTCACTCATGAACTAAAGGTAAGTGGTTGCTGAGAACCAGCATCATAATCATTGCAGCACAGGCCTTAAAGAGTCAAATCTACTTGAGAAGAGTCATGGTTATTCATAATCTCCTGCTCTCCTGCCCATCTGCTGATGATTGCCAGTTCTGTCCTACAGTGAAAAGGAGAAAACTAGGTATTAGACTGTCAATCATCAGCAGGAGAACAGGAATTTATGAATAACCATGACTCTTCTCAGGTGGCCGTAATTCTTTTCCAGGCCTAGTTTGTAATGATTGTGATGTTGATTCTCGGCAACCACTTACTTTTAACTTATAAATGAAAGACCGCTGAAATCAACTCACCTGTCTCTAGTTTTTGCTGCCATTAGTGTGGGTAGCGTAAAGTTAATGACAGGTTCCCTTTAACCACCTCCGGACCGCCTAACGCAGGATCGCGTTCCGGAGGCGGCAGCCCTGCGCACAGTCACGCATATATGCGTCATCTCGCGAGACGCGAGATTTCCTGTGAACGCGCGCACCTGTTCACAGGATCGGAAGGTGAGCGAGTGGATCTCCTGCCTGCCAGCGGCGATCGTTCGCTGGCAGGCTGGAGATGTGATTTTTTTAACCCCTAACAGGTATATTAGACGCTGTTTTGATAACAGCGTCTAATATACCTGCTACCTGGTCCTCTGGTGGTCCCTTTTGTTTGGATCGACCACCAGAGGACACAGGTAGCTCAGCAATATGTAGCACCAAACACCACTACACTACACCCCCCCCTGTCACTTATTAACCCCTTATTAACCCCTGACAGGGGGGTGATCAGGGAGTCTATATGAGGTGATCACCCCCGTCATTGATCACCGCCCTGTAAGGCTCCATTCAGACGTCCGTATGTTTTTACGGATCCGATCCATGTATCAGTGGATCCGTAAAAATCATACGGACGTCTGAATGGAGCCTTACAAGGGGGTGATCAATGACAGGGGGGTGATCAGGGAGTCTATATGGGGTGATCACCCCTGATCACCCCATATAGACTCCCTGATCACCCCCCTGTCATTGATTACCCCCCTATCATTGATCACCCCCTTGTAAGGCTCCATTCAGACGTCCGTATGATTTTTACGGATCCACTGATACATGGATCGGATCCGTAAAAAACATACGGACGTCTGAATGGAGCCTTACAGGGCGGTGATCAATGACGGGGGTGATCACCCCATATAGACTCCCTGATCACCCCCCTGTCATTAATCACCCCCCTGTAAGGCTCTATTCAGATGTCCGTATGATTTTTACGGATCCACTGATACATGGATCGGATCCGTAAAAAACATACGGACGTCTGAATGGAGCCTTACAGGGGGGTGATCAATGACAGGGGTGATCACCCCATATAGACTCCCTGATCACCCCCCTGTCATTGATCACCCCCCTGTCATTTATCACCCGCCTGTAAGGCTGCATTCAGATGTCCGTATGTTTTTTACGGATCCACGTATACATGGATCGGATCCGCAAAACACATACAGACGTCTGAATGGAGCCTTACAGGGGGGGTGATCACCCCATATAGACTCCCTGATCACCCCCCTGTCATTGATCACCCCCCTGTAAGGCTCCATTCAGATGTCCGTATGATTTTTACGGATCCACTGATACATGGATCGGATCCGTAAAAAACATACGGACGTCTGAATGGAGCCTTACAGGGGGGTGATCAATGACGGGGGTGATCACCCCATATAGACTCCCTGATCACCCCCCTGTCATTGATCACCCCCCTGTCATTTATCACCCGCCTGTAAGGCTGCATTCAGATGTCCGTATGTTTTTTAAGGATCCACGGATACATGGATCGGATCCGCAAAACACATACAGACGTCTGAATGGAGCCTTACAGGGGGGTGATCACCCCATATAGACTCCCTGATCACCCCCCTGTCATTGATCACCCCCCTGTAAGGCTCCATTCAGATGTCCGTATGATTTTTACGGATCCACTGATACATGGATCGGATCCGTAAAAAACATACGGACGTCTGAATGGAGCCTTACAGGGGGGTTATCAATGACGGGGGTGATCACCCCATATAGACTCCCTGATCACCCCCCTGTCATTGATCACCCCCCTGTCATTAATTACCCCCCTGTAAGGCTGCATTCAGATGTCCGTATGTTTTTTACGGATACATGGATCGGATCCGCAAAACACATACGGACATCTAAATGGAGCCTTACAGGGGGGTGATCAATGACAGGGGGGTGATCACCCCATATAGACTCCCTGATCACCCCCCTGTCATTGATCACCCCCCTGTAAGGCTGCATTCAGATGTCCGTATGTTTTTTACGGATCCACGGATACATGGATTAGATCCGCAAAACACATACGGACATCTGAATGGAGCCTTATAGGGGGGTGATCAATGACAGGGGGGTGATCACCCCATATAGACTCCCTGATCACCCCCCTGTCATTGATCACCCCCCTGTCATTGATCACCCCCCTGTAAGGCTCCATTCAGACATTTTTTTGGCCCAAGTTAGCGGAATTTTTTATTTTTTTTTCTTACAAAGTCTCATATTCCACTAACTTGTGTCAAAAAATAAAATCTCACATGAACTCACCATACCCCTCACGGAATCCAAATGCGTAAAAATTTTTAGACATTTATATTCCAGACTTCTTCTCACGCTTTAGGGCCCCTAGAATGCCAGGGCAGTATAAATACCCCACATGTGACCCCATTTCGGAAAGAAGACACCCGAAGGTATTCCGTGAGGGGCATATTGAGTCCATGAAAGATTGAAATTTTTGTCCCAAGTTAGCGGAAAGGGAGACTTTGTGAAAAAAAAATAAAAAAATCTATTTCCGCTAACTTGTGCCAAAAAAAAAAATATTCTATGAACTCGCCATGCCCCTCATTGAATACCTTGGGGTGTCTTCTTTCCAAAATGGGGTCACATGTAGGGTATTTATACTGCCCTGGCATTTTAGGGGCCCTAAAGTGTGAGAAGAAGTCTGGGATCCAAATGTCTAAAAATGCCCTCATAAAAGGAATGTGGCCCCTTTGTGCATCTAGGCTGCAAAAAAGTGTCACACATCTGGTATCGCCGTACTCAGGAGAAGTTGGGCAATGTGTTTTGGGGTGTCATTTTACATATACCCATGCTGGGTGAGATAAATATCTTGGTCAAATGCCAACTTTGTATAAAAAAATGGGAAAAGTTGTCTTTTGCCAAGATATTTCTCTCACCCAGCATGGGTATATGTAAAATGACACCCCAAAACACATTGCCCAACTTCTCCTGAGTACGGCAATACCACATGTGTGACACTTTTTTGCAGCCTAGGTGGGCAAAGGGGCCCACATTCCAAAGAGCACCTTTCGGATTTCACCGGCCATTTTTTACAGATTTTGATTTCAAACTACTTCGCACGCATTTGGGCCCCTAAAATGCCAGGGCAGTATAACTACCCCAGAAGTGACCCCATTTTGGAAAGAAGACACCCCAAGGTATTTCTTGATGGGCATAGTGAGTTCATTGAAGTTTTTATTTTTTGTCACAAGTTAGTGGAATATGAGACTTTGTAAGAAAAAAAAAAAAAATCATCATTTTCCGCTAACTTGTGACAAAAAATAAAAAGTTCTATGAACTCACTATGCCCATCAGCGAATACCTTAGGGTGTCTACTTTCCGAAATGGGGTCATTTGTAGGGTGTTTGTACTGTCTGGGCATTGTAGAACCTCAGGAAACATGACAGGTGCTCAGAAAGTCAGAGCTGCTTCAAAAAGCGGAAATTCACATTTTTGTACCATAGTTTGTAAACGCTATAACTTTTACCCAAACCATTTTTTTTTACCCAAACATTTTTTTTTTTATCAAAGACATGTAGAACAATAAATTTAGAGAAAAATTTATATATGGATGACGTTTTTTTTTGCAAAATTTTACAACTGAAAGTGAAAAATTTCATTTTTTTGCAAAAAAAATCGTTAAATTTCGATTAATAACAAAAAAAGTAAAAATGTCAGCAGTAGTGTTGAGCGAACAGTTCGAGCATAGTTCGGGTCCGTACCGAATTTTGGGGTGTTCGTGACACGGACCCGAACCCGAACTTTTTCGTAAAAGTTCGGGTTCGTCGTTCGGCATGTATTTTGGCGCATTTTGAAAGGCTGCAAAGCAGCCAATCAACATGCATCATACTACTTGCCCTAAGATGCCATCGCAGCCATGCCTACTATTGGCAAGGCTGTGATTGGCCAAGTGCAGCATGTGACTCAGCCTCTTATAAGCTTGTGCGCACGTCGGGACGTGCTCACTCCCGATGTGAATAGAACAGGGTTAGACGCAGCTGATGCTAGGGCGAGAATAGGCAGGGATAATTGAATAACTGGAAGCAAATTTCTCTCCTCCACCTGTGATTCATCTGAACAACTGCAGCTGAGCTGCGTTTTTGATAGGGATTGGCTATTTTTAGAGTGGCCAGAGTGATTTTTCCATCCACATGTACCCGGGCTGACCGCCGGCCGCCATTTTGCGACTTGTAGTGCTGCAGCAGAAGCTGCCACAGTGTGCATTCCAAAGCTCCAAACAAGTCAGACATCTACACCTGGGATTCAGACCAATAGCGATTTAGCAGCACAGTCCAAGGCTATTTTTTTTAAAGGTTGTGCAGACCATTTTGTGGCACATGTTACTGGGCTGATAGGCGGCGGCTATCTTGGGACTAGTGCTGCAGCACAATCTCTCCCAACGTCCATTAATCACTTGTAATAGTGGTCTGTGCCATAGAAATCCTACATCAGGGACTTGGGTGTGCTTGTGTCACCCCTACTAATACCAGTCCACCTGTAATCCATACAGTGAAAAGCCATAAAGTATTCCAGTGAGGGAATTTTTTTTTTATTTAAAAAAGGCCAAGTTAGTTTATCTGGCGTTCAATATACTAGATACAGTTAGGCCTGCGTTTCATACATCTGGAATTAGCAAACTAATGTGCTGGGGTTGGGAAAACATATATGTACCCATACTAGAATCTGTCAAAGAAAGCGGTACTCACATATAACAGTCATTCCATCTGTAATCCATACAGTCAAAAGACTAAAAGTATTCCAGTGAGGGAATTTTTTTTTTATTTAAAAAAGGCCAAGTTAGTTTATCTGGCGTTCAATATACTAGATACAGTTAGGCCTGCGTTTCATACATCTGGAATTAGCAAACTAATGTGCTGGGGTTGGGAAAACATATATGTACCCATACTAGAATCTGTCAAAGAAAGCGGTACTCACATATAACAGTCATTCCATCTGTAATCCATACAGTCAAAAGACTGAAAGTATTCCAGTGAGGGAATTTTTTTTATTTAAAAAAGGCCAAGTTAGTTTATCTGGCGTTCAATATACTAGATACAGTTAGGCCTGCGTTTCATACATCTGGAATTAGCAAACTAATTTGCTGGGGTTGGGAAAACATATATGTACCCATACTAGAATCTGTCAAAGAAAGCGGTACTCACATATAACAGTCATTCCATCTGTAATCCATACAGTCAAAAGACTGAAAGTATTCCAGTGAGGGAATTTTTTTTATTTAAAAAAGGCCAAGTTAGTTTATCTGGCGTTCAATATACTAGATACAGTTAGGCCTGCGTTTCATACATCTGGAATTAGCAAACTAATGTGCTGGGGTTGGGAAAACATATATGTACCCATACTAGAATCTGTCAAAGAAAGCGGTACTCACATATAACAGTCATTCCATCTGTAATCCATACAGTCAAAAGACTGAAAGTATTCCAGTGAGGGAATTTTTTTTATTTAAAAAAGGCCAAGTTAGTTTATCTGGCGTTCAATATACTAGATACAGTTAGGCCTGCGTTTCATACATCTGGAATTAGCAAACTAATTTGCTGGGGTTGGGAAAACATATATGTACCCATACTAGAATCTGTCAAAGAAAGCGGTACTCACATATAACAGTCATTCCATCTGTAATCCATACAGTCAAAAGACTGAAAGTATTCCAGTGAGGGAATTTTTTTTTTTTAAAAAGGCCAAGTTAGTTTATCTGGCGTTCAATATACTAGATACAGTTAGGCCTGCGTTTCATACATCTGGAATTAGCAAACTAATGTGCTGGGGTTGGGAAAACATATATGTACCCATACTAGAATCTGTCAAAGAAAGCGGTACTCACATATAACAGTCATTCCATCTGTAATCCATACAGTCAAAAGACTGAAAGTATTCCAGTGAGGGGATTTTGCTTATAAAAAATAATATATTTTATTGTGGTGCGAGTTGAATCGCAACAATGAAGAAAAATACTATTAAGGGACGAGGACGCGGTCGTGGTGGTGTCCGTGGAGCCTCTGTTGCTGGTAGAGGACGTGGCCGTTCGGCCCCAGGCGCACACAGTAGGGAACAAACTCCCTCAACTAGCCGGCAGAATGTACCGCAATATCTCGTGGGGCACAATGCCGCTCTTAGGATGGTAAGGCCTGAGCAGGTACAGGCATTAATCGATTGGGTGGCCGACAGTGCTTCCAGCACGTTCACCACATGGTCTTCCACCCAGTCTTCTGCGGAAAGCGCACAGGTGGCACCTGAAAACCAAGCCCATCAGTCTGTCACATCACCCCCAAGCATATCAGGGAAACGGTCTGAGCCACAAGTTATGCAGCAGTCTCTTCTTCTGTTTGAAGACTCTGCTTCCAGGGTTTCCCAGGGGCGTCCACCTAGCCCTTCCCCAGTGGAGGAAGACATACCATGCACTGACGCACAACCACTTATGTCTCCAGATGAAGAGGACATGGGAATACCACCACAGCAGAGTCACCGACTCTCTGATGATGACGAAACACAGGTGCCCACTGCCGCGTCTTTTTGCAGTGTGCAGACTGAACAGGAGGAGGTCAGGGAGGGAGACTGGGTGGAAGACGATGTAGAGGACGATGAGGTCTTAGACCCCACATGGACTGAAGGTCGTGGCGATGACTTTCACAGTTCAGAGGAAGAGGTAGTGGTGAGACCGAGACAACAGCGAAGCCAAAGAGGGAGCAGGGGGCCAAAGCAGACGAGCCGCCGCCCCCAGAGTTCGCCTGCTACTGGACATCGCCAACAGGGACCCAGCCCCACAAAGGCAGCTTCAAAGAGTTCCCTGGCATGGCACTTCTTTAAACAATGTCCTACCGACAAGACCCGAGTGACTTGCACGCTCTGCCATCAGAGCCTGAGGCGAGGCATTAACGTTCTGAACCTCAGCACAACCTGCATGACCAGGCATCTACATGCAAAGCATGAACTGCAGTGGGGTACACACCTTAAAAACCAGGCACTCGCTGAGGCTCCCCCTGCTCCCTCTACCGCTGCTGCCTCGGCTTCCGCCTCGAGAGGAATGTTGCCACCTGCCGAGCAGCAAACAGAGGATGTGCCACCGACACCACCACCACCGCCACCGTCAACTAGCGTCTCCACTATATCACACAGCAGCGTTCAGCTCTCAATATCTCAAACCTTAGAGAGGAAGCGCAAATTCCCCCCGAGTCACCCTCGAGCCCTTGGCCTGAACGCCAGCTTTTCTAAACTGCTGGCCTTTGAAATGCTGTCATTCCGGCTGGTGGACACAGACAGCTTCAAAAAGCTGATGGCCATGGCTGTCCCGCAGTATGTGGTTCCCAGCCGCCACTACTTCTCCAAGACAGTCGTGCCTTCCCTGCACATGCAAGTGTCCGATAAAATCAAGTGTGCACTGCGCAACGCCATTTGTGGCAAGGTCCACCTAACCACAGATACGTGGACCAGTAAGCACGGCCAGGGACGCTATATCTCACTAACTGCACACTGGATGAATGTAGTGGCGGCTGGGCCCCCGGCGGACAGTTCCTTGGCGCACGTCCTTCCGCCCCCTAGGATCGCAGGGCATCATTCTCTGCCTCCTGTAGCCTCCTCCTCCTACTCGGCTTCCTCCTCCACTGCTTCCACCAGCTCATCCGGTCAGCCACACACCTTCACCACCAACTTCAGCACAGCCCGGGGTAAACGTCAGCAGGCCATTCTGAAACTCATATGTTTGGGGGACAGGCCCCACACCGCACAGGAGTTGTGGCGGGGTATTGAACAACAGACCGACGAGTGGTTTCTGCCGGTGGGCCTCAAGCCAGGCCTGGTGGTATGCGATAATGGGCGAAATCTCGTGGCAGCTCTGGGACTAGCCGGTTTGACGCACATCCCTTGCCTGGCGCATGTGCTGAACTTGGTGGTGCAGAGGTTCATTCACCACTACCCCAACATGTCAGAGCTGCTGCATAAAGTGCGGGCCGTCTGTGCGCGCTTCCGCCGTTCACATCCTGCCGCTGCTCGCCTGTCTGCGCTACAGCGGAACTTCGGCCTTCCCGCTCACCGCCTCATATGCGACGTGCCCACCCGGTGGAACTCCACCTTGCACATGCTGGAGAGACTGTGCGAGCAGCAGCAGGCCATAGTGGAGTTTCAGCTGCAGCACGCTCGCGTCAGTCGTACTGCCGAACAGCACCACTTCACCACCAATGATTGGGCCTCCATGCGAGACCTGTGTGCCCTGCTGCGCTGTTTCGAGTACTCCACCAACATGGCCAGTGGCGATGACACTGTTATCAGCGTTACAATACCACTTCTATGTCTCCTTGAGAAAACACTTAGGGCAATGATGTTAGAGGAGGTGGCCCAGGTGGAGGAGGAGGAGGAGGATGAGGGCTCGTTTCTAACACTTTCGGGCCAGTCTGTTCGAAGTGGCTCAGAGGGAGGTTTGTTTAAGCAGCAGAGGACAGGTTCACAAGTCGCCAGCCAAGGCACTGTACTGGAGGACGAGGAGGAGGTGGAGGGGGACGAGGATGACGCAAGTTCACAGCGGGGTGGCAGCCCAGGCCCATCACTGGTGCGTGGCTGGGGGGATACGGTGGACGATGACGATACGCCTCCCACAGAGGACAGCTTGTCCTTACCCATGGGTAGCCTGGCCCACATGAGCGAATATATGCTCCAATGCCTGCGCAACGACAGCAGAGTTGCCCACGTTTTAACGTGTGCAGACTACTGGGTGGCCACCCTGCTGGATCCCCGGTATAAAGACAATGTGCCCACTTTAATTCCTGAACTGGAGCGCGACCGTAAGATGCGCGAGTACAAGCGCACGCTGATAGAGGCGCTCTTGAGAGCATTCCCACATGTCACAGGGGAACAGGTGGAAGGTGAAGGCAGAGGAGTGGCAAGAGGTCGCCAACGCAGCTGTGTCACGGCCAGCTCATCTGAGGGCAGGGTTAGCATGGCAGAAATGTGGAAAAGTTTTGTCTCCACGCCACAGCTATCTGCACCGACACCTGATACGGAACGTGTTAGCAGGAGGCAGCATTTCACTAACATGGTTGAACAGTATGTCTGCACACCCCTCCACATCCTGACGGATGGTTCGGCCCCATTCAACTACTGGGTTTCGAAATTGTCCACGTGGCCAGAGTTAGCATGTTATGCCTTGGAGGTGCTTTCCTGCCCGGCGGCCAGCGTTTTATCTGAACGCGTATTCAGCACGGCAGGGGGCGTCATTACTGACAAGCGCAGCCGCCTGTCCACAGCCAACGTGGACAAGCTGACCTTCATAAAGATGAACCAGGCATGGATCCCACAGGACCTGTCCCTCCCTTGTGCAGAGTAGTCCTTATTAACTGCCTAAAACATGTCTTGTTGTGCTACGGGCCACTTCTTTATTTGATACAAATTTTATGAAACCCACAGTTGAATGAAACTCTTCTCTGTCTGGGCGCCAGGGCCTAACCAGATGAAAGTGGCCGGTTAAACTAACGGGTGACATGAAGCCATAACCTCTGCCATGCTACCTCTGTCTTCTGTCTGGGTGCTGAGGCCTAAGTCAAATAAAGCGGTCTTCTGCTGTGCTGGGGGATATGAAGCTAATCTCTGACCTCTCTCCTCTGTCTGGGTCCAAAGGCCTAAATCACTGAAAGAGGCCTTCTCCTGTGGTGTGTGATATGATGCCAGAATATGTGCTGTGGGGCCTCTCTCCTCTTCCTGGGTGCAGGGGTCAAATAAACTAAATTGTGGCCTACTCCTGTGGTGGCTGATATGATGCCAGAATATGTGCTGTGGTGCCTCTCTCCTCTTCCTGGGTGCAGGGGTCAAAGTAACTAAATGGTGGCTTCTCCTGTGGTGGCTGATATGATGCCAGAATATGTGCTGTGGGGCCTCTCTCCTCTTCCTGGGTGCAGGGGTCAAAGTAACTCAATGGTGGCTTCTCCTGTGGTGGCTGATATGATGCCAGAATATGTGCTGTGGTGCCTCTCTCCTCTGTCTGGGTCCAAAGGCCTAAATCACTGAAAGAGGCCTTCTCCTGTGGTGTGTGATATGATGCCTGAATATGTGCTGTGGTGCCTCTCTCCTCTTCCTGGGTGCGGGGGTCAAAGTAACTCAATGGTGGCTTCTCCTGTGGTGGCTGATATGATGCCAGAATATGTGCTGTGGGGCCTCTCTCCTCTTCCTGGGTGCAGGGGTCAAAGTAACTCAATGGTGGCTTCTCCTGTGGTGGCTGATATGATGCCAGAATATGTGCTGTGGTGCCTCTCTCCTCTTCCTGGGTGCAGGGGTCAAAGTAACTAAATGGTGGCTTCTCCTGTGGTGGCTGATATGATGCCAGAATATGTGCTGTGGGGCCTCTCTCCTCTTCCTGGGTGCAGGGGTCAAAGTAACTAAATGGTGGCTTCTCCTGTGGTGGCTGATATGATGCCAGAATATGTGCTGTGGGGCCTCTCTCCTCTTCCTGGGTGCAGGGGTCAAAGTAACTCAATGGTGGCTTCTCCTGTGGTGGTTAGTATGATGCCAGAATATGTGCTGTGGGGCCTCTCTCCTCTTCCTGGGTGCAGGGGTCAAAGTAACTCAATCGTGGCTTCTCCTGTGGTGGCTGATATGATGCCAGAATATGTGCTGTGGTGCCTCTCTCCTCTTCCTGGGTGCAGGGGTCAAAGTAACTAAATGGTGGCTTCTCCTGTGGTGGCTGATATGATGCCAGAATATGTGCTGTGGTGCCTCTCTCCTCTTCCTGGGTGCAGGGGTCAAAGTAACTAAATGGTGGCTTCTCCTGTGGTGGCTGATATGATGCCAGAATATGTGCTGTGGTGCCTCTCTCCTCTTCCTGGGTGCGGGGGTCAAAGTAACTCAATGGTGGCTTCTCCTGTGGTGGCTGATATGATGCCAGAATATGTGCTGTGGGGCCTCTCTCCTCTTCCTGGGTGCAGGGGTCAAAGTAACTCAATGGTGGCTTCTCCTGTGCTGATTGATATAAAGCTGATGGTTGTGCCATCTGACATGGTTGCCAGGGTCTGATTCAATGGGGGCCTACTCCTGTGGTGGGTGATCTAAATGCCTGATTCTCTGCTGTGAAACCTCTCTCCTCCGTCTGGGTGTAGGGGTCAAAGTCTTTCAAAGTCGCCTTCTCCTGTGCTGATTGATATGAAGCTGATGGTTGTGCCATCTGACATGGTTGCCGGGTCCCATTAAATTGTGGCCTACTCCTGTGGTGGTTGATATGATGCCTGATTCTCTGATGTGGAACCTCTCTCCTCTGTTTGGGTGAAGGGGTCAAAGTAACTAAATGGTGGCTTCTCCTGTGGTGGCTGATATGATGCCAGAATATGTGCTGTGGTGCCTCTCTCCTCTTCCTGGGTGCAGGGGTCAAAGTAACTCAATGGTGGCTTCTCCTGTGGTGGCTGATATGATGCCAGAATATGTGCTGTGGTGCCTCTCTCCTCTTCCTGGGTGCGGGGGTCAAAGTAACTCAATGGTGGCTTCTCCTGTGGTGGCTGATATGATGCCAGGATATGTGCTGTGGTGCCTCTCTCCTCTTCCTGGGTGCGGGGGTCAAAGTAACTCAATGGTGGCTTCTCCTGTGGTGGCTGATATGATGCCAGAATATGTGCTGTGGTGCCTCTCTCCTCTTCCTGGGTGCAGGGGTCAAAGTAACTAAATGGTGGCTTCTCCTGTGGTGGTTGATATGATGCCTGATTCTCTGCTGTGAAACCTCTCTCCTCCATCTGGGTGTAGGGGTCAAAGTCTTTCAAAGTCGCCTTCTCCTGTGCTGATTGATATAAAGCTGATGGTTGTGCCATCTGACATGGTTGCCAGGGTCTGATTCAATGGGGGCCTACTCCTGTGGTGGGTGATCTAAATGCCTGATTCTCTGCTGTGAAACCTCTCTCCTCCGTCTGGGTGTAGGGGTCAAAGTCTTTCAAAGTCGCCTTCTCCTGTGCTGATTGATATGAAGCTGATGGTTGTGCCATCTGACATGGTTGCCGGGGTCCCATTAAATTGGGGCCTACTCCTGTGGTGGGTGATCTAAATGCCTGATTCTCTGCTTTGAAACCTCTCTCCTCCGTCCGGGTGTAGGGGTCAAAGTCTGTCAAAGTCGCCTTCTCCTGTGCTGATTGATATAAAGCTTATGCTTGTGCCATCTGACATGGTTGCCGGGGTCTGATTCAATGGTGGCCTACTCCTGTGGTGGGTGATCTAAATGCCTGATTCTCTGCTGTGTAACCTCTCTCCTCCGTCTGGGTGTAGGGGTCAAAGTAACTAAATGGTGGCCTACTCCTGTGGTGGGTGATATGATGCCTGGTTCTCTGCTGTGGGACCTCTCTCCTTTGTCTGGGTGCTTTGGTCAAAATAATAGTAAGTGACCTTCTCCATTGGTGGGTGACTTGAAGCCTGATTCTGTGCTATGGGACCTCACTCCAATTAATATTGTTTAATTTTTATTTATTTTATGTTAACTCATCATTTCCCTGTCTACATTTGTTTGCAGGGGATTTAACTACATTTTGCTGCCTTTTGCAGCCCTCTAGCCCTTTCCGGGTGTGTTTTACAGCCTTTTTAGTGCCCAAAAGTTCGGGTCCCCATTGACTTCTATGGGGTTCGGGTTCGGGATGAAGTTCGGGTCGAGTTCGGATCCCGAACCCGAACATTTTTCGAAAGTTCGGCCGAACTCGTCGAACCCGAACATCCAGGTGTTCGCTCAACTCTAGTCAGCAGCAATGAAATACCATCAAATGAAAGCTCTATTAGTGAGAAGAAAATAAGTTAAATTCATTTGGGTGGTAAGTTGCATGACCGAGCAATAAACGGTTAAAGTAGTGTAGGTCAGAACTGTAAAAAGTGGCCTGGTCATTAAGGGTGTTTAAGCTAGGGGGGCTGAGGTGGTTAAGGAGTAACTAAACTTTAATGCAATTTTATTTAAAAAATTCCCAAATGCCCTACAATCATTTTTATAATATACACTGCTCAAAAAAATAAAGGGAACACAAAAATAACACATCCTAGATCTGAGTTAATTAAATATTCTTCTGAAATACTTTGTTCTTTACATACTTGAATGTGCTGACAACAAAATCACACAAAAATAAAAAAATGGAAATCAAATTTTTTAACCCATGGAGGTCTGGATTTGGAGTCACACTCAAAATTAAAGTGGAAAAACACACTACAGGTTGATCCAACTTTGATGTAATGTCCTTAAAACAAGTCAAAATGAGGCTCAGTAGTGTGTGTGGCCTCCACGTGCCTGTATGACCTCCCTACAACGCCTGTGCATGCTCCTGATGAGGTGGCGGACGGTCTCCTGAGGGATCTCCTCCCAGACCTGGACTAAAGCATCTGCCAACTCCTGGACAGTCTGTGGTGCAACGTGACGTTGGTGGATAGAGCGAGACATGATGTCCCAGATGTGCTCAATTGGATTCAGGTCTGGGGAACGGACGGGCCAGTCCATGCCTTCGTCTTGCAGGAACTGCTGACACACTCCAGCCACATGAGGTCTAGCATTGTCTTGCATTAGGAGGAACCCAGGGCCAACCGCACCAGCATATGGTCTCACAAGGGGTCTGAGGATCTCATCTCGGTACCTAATGGCAGTCAGGCTACCTCTGGCGAGCACATGGAGGGCTGTGCGGCCCTCCAAAGAAATGCCACCCCACACCATTACTGACCCAATGCAAAACCGGTCATGCTGGAGGATGTTTCAGACAGCAGAACGTTCTCCACGGCGTCTCAAGACTCTGTCACGTCTGTCACATGTGCTCAGTGTGAACCTGCTTTCATCTGTGAAGAGCACAGGGCGCCAGTAGCGAATTTGCCAATCTTGGTGTTCTCTGGCAAATGCCAAACGTCCTGTCCGGTGTTGGGCTGTAAGCACAACCCCCACCTGTGGACGTCGGGCCCTCATATCACCCTCATGGAGTTTGCTTCTGACTGTTTGAGCAGACACATGCACATTTGTGGCCTGCTGGAGCTCCTCCTGTTCCTCCTTGCACAAAGGCGGAGGTAGCGGTCCTGCTGCTGGGTTGTTGCCCTCCTACAGCCTCCTCCGCATCTCCTGATGTACTGGCCTGTCTCCTGGTAGCGCCTCCATGCTCTGGACACTACGCTGACAGACACAGCAAACCTTCTTGGCACAGCTCGCATTGATGTGCCATCCTGGAGTGAAAGCACCGCCAGCATTCAAAAGTGACCAAAACATCAGCCAGGAAGCATAGGAACTGAGAAATGGTCTGTGGTCACCACCTGCAGAACCACTCCTTTATTGGGGGTGTCTTGCTAATTGCCTATAATTTCCACCTGTTGTCTATCCCATTTGCACAACAGCATGTGAAATTGATTGTCACTCAGTGTTGCTTCCTAAGTGGACAGTTTGATTTCACAGAAGTGTGATTGACTTGGAGTTACATTGTATTGTTTAAGTGTTCCCTTTATTTTTTTGAGCAGTGTACTTTATGAATGAATTTAGCTTTTTCAATAATAATCCTATGGGCAGGAGCACACATTGCTGCTCCTGCCTGTGCCCAATGAGTTTGGCTAAAGGCTTGCATAGCACATGGGTACCATCTAACAATGTGTTATACCAGGATTAGCTGAGCGGATTGGGCTCCTGCCTGGACCCACTCCACTCAGCTATTTTGTGTAACTATTAGGAGATTAATGGAGTTGGCCTATTTGGGGCATATAGCCAGAGGTGGGACCCACACTTATCTCCAGAACGTTGCCCGCAAAGTGAAGGAGAACAGACCCCGTATGCGCGGCCTCCCCCAATTTATTTCTATGAAGCTGCCGAAAACAGACAAGCTCTGGCTTGGCTATTTCCATCAGCCCCATAGAAGTGAATGGAACAGTGGTCGTGCTTGCGTGGTGCACTTCCGATTCATTTCTATGGGACTTTCAAAAATAGCCAAGCTCAGCTATTTTCAGCAGTCTCATCGAAATGAATGGAGGGCGGCCATGCATGCCCGATCTGTCTCCTTAACTTTGCTGGATCTGTTCTAGAGATAGGTGTGAGTCCTAGAGGTGGGACACGTGCCTATCAGATATTGGTAGCATATCCTGGTAATTTGCCCCAATGTATGAGATGAGATAACCCCTTTAATTAATATAGGCCATGGTCTTAGTAATACTCTTTGGATTAGTTTATGGTTTGCAATATTATATGAAATAACATTTTGACTAAAATTACTATTCGTATTTTTAAAGCCAGAGCAAGTATGGGCTTTAGGCAGTAAACCTTTTGTTTTAGTTTTTCAGCCCTCCTATAGGCTGCTTCAATCACTTTAAATGGGTATCCTTTTGCTATAAACCTATCCTTGAGGGTATAACTCTGAGTTATAAAATCAAGATCGCTCAAGCAGTTTCTTCTAATTCTTTTAAATTGGCTGAGGGGGATGTTAGTTTTCCATTTTCTATGATTTCCATTTCTAAAATCCAGATAGCTGTTGCGAACTACTTTCCTGAAGTGTGTTTCGGCTGTAATTTCTGTACCTTCAGAAGATGTTTTACATTGCACGGCTTCCTCATCAACTGCACTGCTCTGTCTGGTGCTGATTCTTCCAGTGTGGAAATAAGACTCATTCCTCTTGTCACTTTAACCCCTTTAGTGATCACCCATTTTTACGGCGGTCACTAAAGGGCTTTAGGCTGGGCCGCTGCTTTTTTATGGCGGCCCAGTCCAAGCGCTGCACGTGTCACATGAGAGCGGCGGCCTTGCTCTAACAGCCCAGACCGACAGGAGTGCCGATCCAGGCTGTTTAACACTTTCATGCTGTGGGCAGGGGCGCCCACTGCATGTAAAGTGCTGACAGAGGGAGTGGACTCCCTCTGTCTCCTATAAGCACCCCGCAAATGCGATCGAGGGGTGCCGATGTTTGTGAAGTTGCAGCCTGCAATATAGGGATAGTGCATTGCATTTTAAAAGCAAAAAAAAAGCTGTGTGTTATAGTCCTCTTGTGGGACTACTAAGTGGTAATTAAAAAAAAAAAAAAACTCATTTATTCAATAAAAAAATCCCATTAAAAAAATTAAGCTTTTTTCCATTTAAAATACGCTTTTTAATGAAGAAAATAGCAACAAAAAATCTTCCCCTTATGTTTGGTATTTCCGCGTCCGTAACGACCCAGACTACATAAATATCATGTAAATAACAAGCAATGAAAAAGCGCTATTTACTCCAAAATGATACCAATGAAAAATACAAGTCTTCCCCCAAAAATCAAGCCCTCACACAACTCCATATAAAGAAAAATAAAAAATGTGCGGGTCTTCGGAAGTGGCAATGCAAAAACATTTATTTTCTTTAAAAAGGGGTTTTATTGCAAAAAAGTAGTAAAACGTCAAAAAACTATATGTATTTTGTATTCCTGTAATCGTACTGACCCAGCGAATAAAGATATTAAGTTATTTATACCGAAAAATTAACGCCGTAAAATTTATAACGTAAAAACGCAGTGGCAGTATTGCTGTTTTTCCCATCTCCCTCCCAGAAAGAGTTAATAAAAGTTAAGCAGAATGTTATGTGTACCCCAAAATGGCACCATTAAAAACTACAACTCGTCCTTCAAAAAACAAACCCTCATAAAGCTATATAGACAAAAAAATAAAAAAGTTATAGCTCTTGAAACGCGACGATGAAAAAAGGAATAAAAACCCTTGGTCAGTAAGGTCCAAAACAGGCTGGTCACTAAGGGGTTAAAGAGGTTGTCTCACCACAGGCGATCCATTTCATATTGGAGCCAACAGCTAGCATTGCATGCAAGGTAAACGGGCTTATAGACAGGGATATTGTAATGAGATGAACCCCTTAACTTGGCATTTGCATGTAGTCATAATTTACAACATGCAAATGGAAAATAATGAATCATAAGACATGAAACATGAATAGAAATGTAATGCTGTCCATGACAAGAGTGACTATAACACCTCAAGTAAAGTGCATCTTGGACCATGAAAAATAAAGACCATGGATTATTAATATTGGCTATAATCTATGTAAGCTCCTTAGATTTCTTTGTATGTAAATGCTTATATTTTGTCTCTTCTGCTGTTTCTAATTCTGAGTTTTCCAATGGTGACATGTCATTTATTTACTGCTTTGTTCTATATTCCGAAAATCAAGATGTTGAGAAGCTTTAGCTGTACATTTGTGAAGCAAAACAATGTCAACATCTATCACTTGTCTTACCCCAGACAAAGACAGATGATTTGACAGTTTTGTTTTTACGATAGATGACTGATGTAGAGTTTGCAAAAGTTTAGAGATGGAGAGTTACTTGTAAACACTAGACTTGAAAAATATCAGCCAGCAATGTACTGTATCAAGAGTGAATAGGTAGAGAGGGCTCACCTGTATATTCAAGAATGGAACAGGGTGCTCCTATCAAGAGGATTCACCCAATCCTCCAAATAAGGTAAATCAGAGAAAGAAGTGGTAGGGCACACCAATATCAGGTACCACACGGATAAAGGGTAATGTAATATATTATTTTATTATATTATTAGTGATATACTATTAGCAACCATTCATAAAAATATCAGAAAAATATCATAAAAAATTCCATAAAATTTCATATAAAATACATAAAAAGCTAGTACATATAAGAATTATATTAAATACAATAATACATATAACAACAGTAATGTATAACTCCTATACTTTGTGCTGATAATTCAATATATGTAAGCCAAAGTGAATTTGAAGAGGTGATTGATATCCTTCTAAGTGGGTTAATAACCCTTTCAATGCTGCTATATAAGAGAAAAGTTCATCTGTTTAGATAGAGTCTTTTAAATAGTCACAGATTTGCAACTGTTGCGACTCAACAGTCGCGGTCTGTATTGAAATGTTACACTGTTGCTGGGTTTAGTAACAAAGTGCCGAAGCTGTTTGTACTCACAATTTCTGATGTAGTGATGTCGGCTATTACTGCGTCACAGGTGGCGTCCCACGTGTGATAGGCAGTGATTACACAAATACCAGCGTGTACAGATGATGCGGCTTTCAGGATCTTCGGTGTGTTGCCGTGCTGTATTGGAGAGAATCACTTATTCAGCAGAGGTAGACGATGTCACAAGGCTGGCTCTCCAAACAGGCAAATGTCCGGCTTATCTCCGCTTATTCACAAAGAAAAATCACCGATCCTTTACTTCTCATTCTTTTCCTTTAAACTCTTTAAATCCTCCGGTGCTGTACTCTATTCCATGGGACAGTTACCATGGTAACTGTCCCATGGAATAGAGTACAGCACCGGAGGATTTAAAGAGTTTAAAGGAAAAGAATGAGAAGTAAAGGATCGGTGATTTTTCTTTGTGAATAAGCGGAGATAAGCCGGACATTTGCCTGTTTGGAGAGCCAGCCTTGTGACATCGTCTACCTCTGCTGAATAAGTGATTCTCTCCAATACAGCACGGCAACACACCGAAGATCCTGAAAGCCGCATCATCTGTACACGCTGGTATTTGTGTAATCACTGCCTATCACACGTGGGACGCCACCTGTGACGCAGTAATAGCCGACATCACTACATCAGAAATTGTGAGTACAAACAGCTTCGGCACTTTGTTACTAAACCCAGCAACAGTGTAACATTTCAATACAGACCGCGACTGTTGAGTCGCAACAGTTGCAAATCTGTGACTATTTAAAAGACTCTATCTAAACAGATGAACTTTTCTCTTATATAGCAGCATTGAAAGGGTTATTAACCCACTTAGAAGGATATCAATCACCTCTTCAAATTCACTTTGGCTTACATATAATTGAATTATCAGCACAAAGTATAGGAGTTATACATTACTGTTGTTATATGTATTATTGTATTTAATATAATTCTTATATGTACTAGCTTTTTATGTATTTTATATGAAATTTTATGGAATTTTTTATGATATTTTTCTGATATTTTTATGAATGGTTGCTAATAGTATATCACTAATAATATAATAAAATAATATATTACATTACCCTTTATCCGTGTGGTACCTGATATTGGTGTGCCCTACCACTTCTTTCTCTAATGTACTGTATGTTGAGAGGAATCTATTTAGACCCCCCATATAGTCACTGCAGAACTTCTAGGAAATATGGGGTAACTTATCAAATTTTCAGGTCAGTAGTATCACCTATGACTTGGAGGGATAAATATACATTCACTGATTAAATAGGGAACCAAATTTTATTTTTTGGTGAGGTGGATAGCAAGCTGTATGTGGTTAAAAATACTTAGAAGACTAGACAATCGTGTGCCAATCTTCTAATAAAGTTGCAGTGCCCCATTATGTGCCATATGTGGGTACTTTAAATTGCTGCTAAATGTCATATGCAATGTATCTAATATATTGTATTTCCTAATATCAGGCTGGCATTGTAATTACATCTATTCGCCCCTAGGTGGTGCTGGCGCCACATAATATATATAGCTTGGGGCGTGTTTAGAACAGAAAGTGAATTTAGTTAGTTCAGAGTGTAGCAGGAGAGGAGGAAGTGTATGGAGAAGGAGAACAGGCAAGTTCCACAATGTAGCTGGCCTTTCTTTCCTCTGGGCCCTGATCAAGCTTGGAGATGACAGACCAAGGCGTTACAGCAGCCCAGCACAGGACAGTAAGTTTAAGTATGAATATTAAGCAAGTCTAGTGAATATTAAGCCAAGGGACTTCACCAACACAAGTGACCAGGAGGAACTTAAAGGTACCTGGACACAACTGAATAATTAGTGTGCAGAATTGTCCTTTTTCACTAAATGCCTTCATAGTGAACCTGAATATTTCAGGAGAGCATCCTGCATCAAATAATATAACAGAGAGTTTGCCTGCCACGAGGGAGAATGCCCTTATTGGATTGCTGAAGATAAATAGGAAATCATTATATTCAGTACCTGAGTGCTAGAAAGTAGACTTAGTACAATTGTACCCATTATTTGCCTTCAAAGTTACAGCATTAGAAACTCCTCGAGTTGCCAGACCTGTTATAAGGAATTCCAGTTATATCAACATCTGGATTATTGTGTTTGCTGTATTGATGAACTGGAACAACTGCCCTAAGACGATTGATTCAATAAATGTTCAACTGTTTTCTACTACAACTGACTCCTCATGCTTTCTACTACTCTCAACATTTGCACTTTACGGTGCTGGCATCACAAACACAGGGGCCCAGCTACCAAAGCACCTTAAACACCTATACCATCAAGAGCACCTCAACTTCCATCTGGCTGGTGTACTCTGCAATAGAGAGTGCCCCTAAGAATTTAGGGCTGTCTTCTCCATCACTGCATGCTGACCCAGGGAGGCTCTGCTAACCGTGAGTACAACCAACTACTATCCCTATCGGCCCACTGTAGCCTGACATGTTGCCTCTACGCTGCAAAGTAAGGAATGCACATTAGTATTCTTGAGACACAAGAAATAAGATAGCAAGATGTATGTGATTAAATAGACCTAGGAGAATAGACAATCTTGTGCCAATCAATATATATAAAGAAGGACGTACAGTCAGGTCCATAAATATTAGGACATCTACACAATTCTAAAAATGTTGGCTCTATACACCACCCCAATGGATTTGAAATGAAACAAACAAGATGTGCTTTAACTGCAGACTGTCTGCTTTAATTTGAGGGTATTTACATCCAAATCAGGTGAACGGTGTAGGAATTACAACAGTTTGCATATGTGCCTCCCACTTGTTAAGGAACCAAAAGTAATGGGACAATTGGCTTCTCAGCTTTTCCATGACCAGGTGTGTGTTATTCATTCATTTATCCCAATTACAATGAGCAGATAAAAGGTCCAGAGTTAATTTCAAGTGTGCTATTTGCATTTTGAACCAAAAGTAATGGGACAGAATAATAATCATAAATCAAACTTTCATTTTTTAATACTTGGTTACAAATCCTTTGCAGTCAATTACAGCCTGAAGTCTGGAACACATAGCCATCACCAGACGCTGGGTTTCATCCCTGGGGATGCTCTACCAGGCCTCTACTGCAACTGTCTTCAGTTCCTGCTTGTTCTTGGGGCATTTTCCCTTCAGTTTTGTTTTCAGCAAGTGAAATGCATGCTTGATCAGATTCAGGTCAAGTGATTGACTGGGCCATTGCATAACATTCCACTCCGTTCCCTTAAAAAACTCTTTGGCTGCTTTTGCAGTATGCTTTGGCCATCCAATGAGTTCTGAAGCATTTGGCTGAATATGAGCAGATAATATTGCCCGAACCACTTCAGAATTCATCCTTCTGCTTTTGTCAGCAGTCACATCATCAATAAATACAAGAGAACCAGTTCCATTGGCAGCCATTCATGCCAAAGCCATGACACTACCACCACCATGCTTCACTGATGAGGTTGTATGCTTAGGATCATGAGCAGTTCCTTTCCTTCTCCATACTCTTCTCTTCCCATTACTCTGGTACAAGTTGATCTTGGTCTCATCTGTCCATAGGATGTTGTTCCAGAACTGTGACGGCTTTTTTAGATGTCGTTTGGCAAACTCTAATCTGGCCTTCCTGTTTTTGAGGCTCACCAATGGTTTACATCTTGTAGTGAACCCTCTGTATTCACTCTATTCTCTATGAAATCTTCTCTTGATTGTTGACTTTGACACACATACACCTACCTCCTGGAGAGTTTTCTTGATCTGGCTAACTGTTGTGAAGGGTGTCTTCTTCAACAGGGCAAGAATTCTTCGGTCATCCACCACAGTTGTTTTCCGTGGTCTTCCAGGGAAAACGGTGTTGCTGAGCTCACCGGTGCGTTCCTTCTTTTTAAGAATGTTCCAAACAGTTGTTTTGGCCACGCCTAATGTTTTTGCTATCACTCTGATGGGTTTGTTTTGTTTTTTCAGCCTAATGATGGCTTGCTTCACTGATAGTGACAGCTCTTTGGATCTTATCTTGAGAGTTGACAGCAACAGATTCCAAATGCAAATAGCACACTTGAAATTAACTCTGGACCTTTTATCTGCTCATTGTAATTAGGATAATGAGGGAATAACACACACCTGGTCATGGAAAAGCTGAGAAGCCAATCGTCCAATTACTTTTGGTTCCTTATCAAGTGGAAGGCACGTATGCAAACTGTTGTAATTCCTACACCGTTCACCTGATTTGGATGTAAATACCCTCAAATTAAAGCTGACCATCTGCAGTTAAAGCACATCTTGTCAGTTTCATTTCAAATCCATTGTGGTGGTGTATAAAGCCAAAAATTTTAGAATTGTGTCGATGTCCTAATAATTATGGACCTGACTGTAAATTAATGAACTTGGGGTCATTATTTGTAACAGAGATGGTTTGTGACCTTCGAGCTACAGTTGCAAGAAAGTATGTGAACCCTTTGGAATGATATGGATTTCTGCACAAATTGGTCATAAAATGTGATCTGATCTTCATGTAAGTCACAACAATAGACACTCACAGTCTGCTTAAACTAATAAGACACAAAGAATTAAATGTTACCATGTGTAACGGTCATGTACACACACACACAGGGGGGAGGATAGTGACTAATGCGCTCCATCCTGACCCCTGGCCCTGCCTACTTGCCTCGCAAGTCCTGATGACAGGGGACAACTGGACGGCAGTCCCTAGCTTAAAATATGTGCTGGGAGGACAGACAAGACAAATAACAGATAGTTAATGGACCTGGTCAATACCAAGAGAGCAACATAGTACAAAAGGATAAAGCAGAGAATAGTCAGGAGAAGCCGGGGTCAAATACCAGGAGAGTAATGAAGTACAACATGAGTCCGCAAAGAATCATCAGATCGAATCCGTGGTTAGAATACCAGGAGAGCAGCGCAGTACAGGAGGAGCAGGCAGAGGATCGTCAGGGAACAGAGGAACAGGTAAGTATGCCAGGTAACAAAATCGCAAAGAACCTAATTAACAGGCAACCTGTGGCCAGCAGGCTGCCTGTTAAATACTGACTAGCTGGGGTCATGTGAGGTGGCAGCACCACATGACCCACACTAGTGAATACAGCTGAGCATTGAGTGTCCAGCTCGGTGCTCAGACCTCCCCTAGTTGCCGGGGGAACTGAGGACGCCGGCCGAACGGAGGAGAAGTCCGTCCTGTCCCCTAACAACTAGAGACGGGACGCCAATGGCACTAAGGAGAGCGAGCGCCTCGGCGTCTTGTGACAGTACCCCTCCTCTTATGCGGGGCCACCGGATCCAAGACTTCAGGAAACGGCCTTTCAGGACGTTCTAAATTAAATTTTCGAACCAGTCTAGGAGCATGAACCTACCTAACAGTTATCCAAGATCTCTCTTCGGGTCATACCCCTTCCAGTGGATCAGGTACAGTAAGGATTACACACTCTCCTGACATCCACTATCTTCGACAGCACATACTCGACAGCATCATTAACAAGAACCGGCGGAGGCGAGGCTTTCGATGGTACAACAGGTTAAAAATATTTTTTTAAGTAGAGATTTATGAAACACGTTGTGAATGTGGAACGACTCGGGCAGCTCCAACCTAGACGATACCTGATTAATCACTTCCGTAATCTTATACAGTCCAATAAAACGAGGAGTAAATTTTCTAGAAGCTACCTTGAGAGAGAGATTCTTGGAGGACAACCACACCTTATCCCCAACCTGAAAGTTCACCCCCTTACAACGTCTCCTATCGACCTTGACTTTCTAAGTACTTTGAGCCTTTTCTAGGTTCGATCAAAGGAGACCTTATCCGCCTCGGGGTTAGAGGAGGAGATGGATGACCCAGAATGGATGAAAACGTGGATGGATCAGGTGTTATCATGAGGTTAGTGAAATTGAAGTAGTCCAGTGTTATATTATTTTTAAATAAGTGAGAAACAAGAGTCTTTGGAAAACCCCCAGTGTCATACACAACATTTCAGTCCATAGAGCGCTTTCGATTAAGGTAGAATTAATTCAGACCCGAATCAAATTGATCAACCGATTTGGCTGAATCAATCACAAATCGAATTTTGATTGATTTGTATATCTCTATTTACTAAGCATGCATTTTAATTATCTCAGTAAAATTGTTTATTTCCCATTAACAACCCTCTTAATGTAGTAGTAATGTATAACCCACCTCTTCAGACAAGCCTACAACCAGTGACCCTGCTACCTCTATACCCATGACCAACTTAACCCGCACCTACTGTGTCCTTCTCCCATACCATGTAGATTGTAAGCCCTCACGAGCAGGGCCCTCCCTCCTTCTGTACCAGTTTGTAACTTGTCTTGTTATGAATAGTGCAATTGTCTGTATTATGTATGTGCACCGCTTATCATATGTACAGCGCTATGGAATGAATGGCGCTTTAATAATAATTAATAATAATAATGTGTACAATCTATTGTGTTCAATTTATAGAAAATGAGAATTTTATAAATGCATAACATGAATTCAGTTTTCAGCATCTCTTGCGCCTTTCTTCTGCAGATTAATAAGAGCAGCGAGCACCACATGGTCTGAAATCTATTATTTCACTTCTTGACTGAGCCCTGGATATTTATAATTCTATAGTTAGATGCTGTATGCTTGATTGCTCTTTAAGAACAGAGGCAACAGAAGGACAACAGAAGTACATCAAGTTAAGCATAGGAGGAATTTTCAGTACATTTGCAAATGTTTCGTTTTACAACGTGAGCTGTTTCTATAAAAACAAATCTATCTTTATACTGAAGATCACATCTGAGCAGAGATTCCCAGTAGGTCTGTGAAAAAAAGGAATCCCTTATACATTATGATTAGACTTTGCATATTTTACCCAACAAAACATATGCTTCAGAAAATCCAGCTTGAAGGTATCATTGCTGTTTAATGAGGAGAACATTGAAAGTGCTATTATTATTTTACTTGGATTTTTAAGTATTTTTTTAAAGGCATAAAGCTTTCCTTCAGAGCTAACCAAAACCTTAGAGAAAGCCTCTAAGGGATCATGCACATAAATGTATTTCTTTCCGTGTCTGTTTCCGTTTTTTTGCGGACCATATGCGGAAACATTATTTTCAATGGGTCAGCAAAAAAAAACAAAAACTGAAGTTACTCCATGTGCATTCCATTCCTATGTCCATTCTGCAAAAAAATAGAACATGTCCTATTATCGTCTGCATAACGGACAAGGATAATACTGTTCTATTAGGGGCCAGCTGTTACGTTCCGCAAAATACGGAATGCACACGGACGTCATCCAAATATTTCGGATCCATTTTGCGGACCGCAAAATACATACGGTCGCGTGCATGAGCCCTACTTCTCTGTAGTGCTATAAAGGCTCTGTCGGACTCCCGATTTACTTGTCCCCTAAGAACCAATACTTCAAGAGTATATGGAGCCCAAGTAAGTGTGCCACTATTTTTTTCTGTTAGATTCATACAAAATCCAACCTCCTCATGCCTCTATATGATATTGAAAGCAAACAGAGGTAGAGTAGAAGGCTCATGCACCTCTATGGAATCCCTATTACCGCTCTGTACATGACCCTTAAAATATTGTAAGCATCTATTTTAATAATAACATAATTTATTCTTAAAATGTACCTTCGGGCTGTTCTCTGACCTAGCACAGTATCAGTAATACTATAGCTTGAAGGGACATGGGGAGTTTAACGCCAACCACCAACTGAAGTCTTTTTCTGTTTCCAGTGTTGAAGAGGAAAATAACTGTCTTTAGACTTTATCCCATCTTTAAAACCAAGTGAATCACTGTAGACAATTTACAGCAAATTAGCTTGAATTGTTATGAATATTACATGACCCATAAGACATAGGAAATATTGGAAAAATGTGGGCTGTCAACAAAGAAATGCACAGTCCTCCTGGATATATGAAATTAAGTGTTTTTTACTCTATGATTAATGAAACAAGCACTGCGCAATATAATATGTAGACTACAAATAGAGATGAGCCAATCGAACCCACCGAAGTGGAATTCGATCCGAATTTCAGGACAAATTTGTTTTGCCTCGAAGCCGAATTTCCTCATGCTTCATGGTAGTCAAAAAAACAAAGCCGGCCAGCGTGATGACATCATCTCGGAGCATGCAAAATTTTGCGCCAGATCTACAGAGATGGCGGCAGCCGACCTGTCACGAGCAAATGGAGGTGGCAAGTTTGATTTAATTTTTTTTTATGTTAATTTTATAAAATTTTTACATGTATGAACGTGGCATCTGAGGGGTACAATGACGGGGGGCGGCGCTATCGCAGCTCCCTGTCATTGTACCCGCTACTTACAAAACAATGTGCTTCATGACTAAATAATTCCTCACAAAGCAATTTTTTTTGCAAAATTTGGCGAAGCAGCCGAATCTAATTTTCTAACAATTGGCTCATCTCTAACTACAAATAAAAAAAATAGGGCAATTTAAAACAACTTTTAATTATAACAAAGGTAATGAACGCACAGACTGGGGAAAAAGTTAGGAGGAGGTGCTGCCAGTAAAAGAGGATCCGCCCTTCCTCTAAAGTGAATAAATAATGATAAAAAGTATACTGGGCACACTCACTTATGCAGAATCATACATTTATTTATGGACATATAAGGTAAAATACAGTCAATAGTTCTAAAAGCACATATAAAATACAATCAAGCAATATAAGAACACATTAGTACAATAAAAATATTATTCAATATAAATAGAATAAATAGGTATAGAATAATATAAATAATTAGGATAAATAATTGATGCCAGCCGGAAAGGCTGAGGATGGTAAGGATCAGTCCATATAACGAAAAAAATGGAATAAAATGTATATATGTATGAAATAGCCCAACTGGTGGCTTGTGCTAGTCTGATGACTAGCCTCACAAAGTCCTATATAGTTCTCAGTCCTGATTCATTAGAAGAGAATGAATAACTGTGGTCAAAGCAATTCACTTGAGTGAGGTATACTCGCGGCGTCCCGCTTATACTCACTGTGCAATGCGGTTCTGGTGAAGAGACCCCCGGAGCAACCCTAAGAAGGACGTGCTGGAACTCTCCAAAGCCGTGCGGTAATTCAAACCCTTTGAGAACTCTGTGTCTTACCAACCCCTGACACGCCAGCAGTTACAAGCGCAAACACACGAGGAGTGTGTCGCATACCAGCCGACGTGGGGAAAAAGCATTTGTGAGTCCCAGCGCTGACCGGCTCCCTGCTACTACGGAGCGGTAGCCAGAGGGATTGTAAGGGCACGGAGAGAAGGCACAGCATCATTCAGTTGCTACAGTAGTAGCCGAGAACGACATTGGGCCCAAGTTTACCTGTACAAAGAACCGCATTGCACAGTGAGTATAAGCGGGACGCCGCGAGTATACTCACTCAAGTGAATTGCTTTGACCACAGTTATATCTTTCTCTTCTAATGAATCAAGACTGAGAACTATATAGACTTTGTGAGGCTAGTCCATCAGACTAGCACAAGCCACCAGTTGGGCTATTTCATACATATATACATTTTATTCCATTTTTTCGTTATATGGACTGATCCTTACCATCCTCAGCCTTTCACGCTGCATCAATTATTTATCCCAATTATTTATATTATTCTATACCTATTTATTCTATTTATATTGAATAATATTTTTATTGTACTAATGTGTTTCTTATATTGCTTGATTGTATTTTATATGTGCTTTTAGAACTATTGACTGTTTTTACCTTATATGTCCATAAATAAATGTATGATTCTGCATAAGTGAGTGTGCCCAGTATACTTTTATCAACTTTTAATTATAATACAGTATAATCTAAAATAATTATGATACAATGCAAAATAAAATCACAAAGTTGTCTCTACGCTTTGTGGGGATTTTCTCTGTAGACAGGCTTGTGGATCAGTATAGAGGCAACGACAACATCTTTAACTTAAACAGTTCAGTGTTTTAATTCACACATAAGGAGAGTGACAACAAAAAGTCAGTTTGGTGTTTGTTCACACCAGGCAGCAACACATAAGTCCTTGGTGAAACAGAAGTCCACGTGCTTTCATCCAAACAAGATAGCAGGCCTTAATCCCAGCCCAAAACTCTCGGGTCCCAACACAGAGACTGGCCAAGCTCCACTATAAGATTTAGGATAATCCACACCCAGCTGAGACTGCTGGCTGGGTTTTATATCCCTAACAAGAACCTGGCCTGAATGTGGGGAACAGCCACCCACCCTGCACTTTGGCTGCTCGCAGTAAGAGCCGGCTCGGATCGGCTTTACAGCCACACTAAATAACCAATAGTGTCAGTCAGCACTAGCTGCTGCTGACAATTAAAATTACCGGTTCTTACCTCACGAGGCCAGGAACCTCGGTGACACACATCTTCCGTCAATGACGGCCCCTTGCGCTTTCATACATACCTCCCCCCTTTGTTCACCCGGGGACAGGGCATCTGCATTTCCCTGTAACCTGCCTGCCCTATGTTCCACAGAAAACTTAAAGTGCTGTAGAGACAAAAAACACCTGGCGACCCGAGCATTCCTCTCTTTGGCTTGGCTCATCCACTTGAGAGGTGAGAGATCGGTTACCAGACGGAACTTTCTCCTCAACAATTCTCCCCATTGATGTCCTTAGAGAGTACAGCTCCGAGGCCTACTTCAGAGGCATCTGTCCTATACCACCAAACTCCCTCTTGAACTCGGGCGTAACCAACACCTGGGAACCACACAGGCAGACTCAGAGCGGAGAATGCCTTTTCCGCCTGCTCATTCCACTGGACCGCACTGACTTGCGTCCTTTCAAAAGGCCTGTCATGGTGCAGCGACTGTAGCAAAGTGGGGGACAAACGTCATATAGTATCCCACTATTCCCAGGAATGACTTTACTTGCCGAGTAGTGACAGGTTGTGGCCAATTCCGAATTGAATCAATTTTGTTACCTGAGGTTTAATAATTCCGCGCCCTATCACATACCCCAGGTACTGGTCTCTTCTAACCCTATCACACACTTTTTAGGGTAAGTGGTTAGCCAGCCTCCTAAGGGAGTCCACTACAGCCTATACTTTAGGTAGGTGACTGTGGATAATGATATCGTTCAGGTATCAGGTGTATCAATGGATGTCGTATATCTGGACTTCTCCAAAGCATTTGACACTGTACCACATAAAAGGGTTAGTATATAAAAAGAGAATGCTTGGACTGGGAGTAAAACGTCTGTATGTGGGTAAGTAACTGGCTCAATGATAGAAAACAATGGATGGTTATTAAACGATACACACTCAGATTGGGTCACTGTCACTAGTGGGGTACCTCAGGGGTCAGTATTGGGCCCCATTCTCTTCAATATATTTATTAATGATTTGTAGAAGGCTTGCATAGTAAAATATCAATTTTCGCAGATGACACTAAACGTGTAAAGTAATTAACACTGAAGAGGATAGTATACTGCTACAGAGGGATCTGGATAGATTGGAGGCTTGGGCAGATAAGTGGCAGATGAGGTTTAACACTGAGAAATGTAAAGTTATGCACATGGGAAGGAAAAATGCAAGTCACCCGTACATACTAAATAGTAAAACACTCGGTAACACTGACATGGAAAAGGATGTAGGAATTTTAATAAATAATAAACTAAGCTGCAAAAAACCAGTGTCAGGCAGCTGCTGCCAAGGCCTATAAGATAATGGGTTGCATCAAATGAGGCATAGATGCCCGTGATAAGAACATAGTCCTACCACTTTACAAATCGCTAGACAGACCACACATGGAGTACTGTGTACAGTTCTGGGCTCCTGTGAACAAGGCAGACATAGCAGAGCTGGAGAGGGTCCAGAGGAGGGCAACTAAAGTAATAACTGGAATGGGGCAACTACAGTAACCTGAAAGATTATCAAAATTAGGCTTATTCACTTTAGAAAAAAGACGACTGAGGGGAGATCTAATTACTATGTATAAATATATCAGGGGTCAGTACAGAGATCTATCCCATCATCTATTTATCCCCAGGACTGTGACTGTGACGAGGGGACAACCTCTGCGTCTGGAGGAAAGAAGGTTTGTACACAAACATAGAAAGGGATTCTTTACGGTAAGAGCAGTGAGACTATGGAACTCTCTGCCTGAGGAGGTGGTGATGGTAAGTACAATAAAGGAATTCAAGAGAAGCCTGGATGTATTTCTGGAGTGTAATAATATTACAGGCTATAGCTACTAGAGAGGGGTCGTTGATCCAGGGAGTCATTCTGATTGCCTGATTGGAGTCGGGAAGGAATTTTTTATTTAAAGTGGGGAAAATTGCCTTCTCCCTCACAGGATTTTTTTTGCCTTACTCTGGATCAACTTGCAGGATGACAGGCCGAATTGGATGGACAAATGTCTTTTTTCAGCCTTATGTACTATGTTACTATGAAGCAAGGGAAGCAGCTGCCACAGTGAAAATTGCTGACAGCCTCTCCTCTAAACAGGCTCAGAAAGCCAGAGAGTTCGTTAGTCAGAACACTGATTGAAGAGAAATGTGACTCCATCTTGTCTTCTCTAAATATGTAAAGAATTGTTATAACATCTCACCCACGCACTGTTTCACCTTCCCCCGCTGTGAGTTAGGTTTTCTTATCTGTCCCAGGACAGATTCTGAGAATATCCCAGAACTAGAACAAACGGTCTTGCCTTATTCAGGGTCATTCGGCACAACTGCGTACATTCTTATATGTGACTGATTTAAACCTATTCTTTCTGCTTACTGCACGTACACATACCATATAAGGACATTCCTGTAGTATGTATATGGGCACTAATGTTTATCTTTTATGATTGGTTTAACGCTGTTGTTATGCAAACTTTTCTACTGCCTATATAAGGCCAAACGATAGCATAATAAAGTTAGAGTATTTTTCAGTGATACCTGTGTGTGTGTGTGTGTCATGTTATTGCTAGCTGAGAAATATCTCTCCTAACGGTTCAGAAAGGTCCAAATCCTTTCAGTTTGGGGGCTCGGTCCGGGATAGAGAAGGCTATCCTCGTGTCCGGTAAGAGAGACATTCTTTTTGTCCACTGCCCGGTCCAAGGGCACTGGCCACATCTCTACCCGTGAGTTTTTTTATTTTATTATGTATCCGGGATACATTGTTAAGCCTTAAAAATAGACTCAGGGAGTTTATAATAAGTACTTGGAGTACTTTCATGAATAAGGCCGGCACTTGAAGTGCCACGCACGGCATAGAGTCTCAGGGAGATCTATCCGTAAGTTTTTTTGTGCCAGGGACACACCATAGGATCTCAAGGAGATCTATTTACTTTATCTAACTGTCGACAGAGATTTTTTAGTACCAGGGGTACATGTAAGAGAACAGTCTCAGGTAGACTGACCTACCTTGGTTTGATCCATATAGATAGGATTATTATTACTATAAAGTGATAAGATCAACTATTGATTATCTGTCTTGTTTTGTGGAGGTCTTGTCTGGGTGTTAAGTGTACAGACATACCTCCGTGTTAGTATTGCTGTGTATTGTCATATATTATTATGGGTGGACAAGGTTCAAAAGTGGAGTTTTCTCCTCCAAATGTAGGAGAAACATGTAAAGAATATGTTGCAAGGGTTAGTCCCACAAATTACTACCTCATCAATCCGTGGGTAGATAACTTGGCAGGATGGACAGAGTTTATGGACGCATGTAGTCCATTTCCACTTGACGGTAACAATAGTCCCTATCACATGGATATGGTCAAAAGACTGTGTTTGGGAGACAAAGTCGCCTGGCCACACTTTGACCCAGACCCACAGTGGGACACAACATATATGCAAAAAGGAGGAGAACAATGGTTAGAAATAGCATGTCATTGGTATGATAGGCCCACAGAAAAGGCCAAATCACCTAAAAATGTACCCAATGACTCAAATAAACATGATCTTGAGGCGGACCTCATAAAGGGAAGAGAGAACGAAATCCTAGAAAAACCACCACCATACAAAACCCTGAGTGTAACCAAAAACCACACGTGACAGGTTGTACAAAAAAACACACGTTTCACTGAAAAGACACAAAGGGAGGAAGATAGGTTAACCAGTCCCGTCGCCCAACACACTAGGAGTAAAGAACAGGAGAAGGGACATGAGGATTCATTCCCCATTATGACAATAGGAGATCAGTTAATGAAGAAACCCATAGAAATAGAGGACATCAATAGGATTATCAAACATTGTCCCAAACTGATTATGAAAAATTGGCTAGCAAGTATCAAAAAGAAGCTGAAGAAAGGTTCCTGGCCCAGTCCAAGGAACTGCAAGTACAAGTTGTCACTGGAAGTCAAGAAGTCCAAACTTCTAAATCAGAAATCACAAACCTCAAACACACTCTACAGAGTCTGGAGATAGAGTTGCAGTCTCAACTCAGTATGAAAGCAGCTCTAGAGTCCTCCTTGGCAGAAACAGAAGGACGCTACTGCGCACAGTTGTCACAACTCCAGGAAGTCATAGCTAAGGTCCAGTGTGAGCTTCAAGAGATCAGGAGCCAGCTGGAACTTCAGAGCAGTGAATACAAGATGCTATTAGATGTGAAGACCCGCCTGGAACAAGAGATTGCCAAATACAGAGAGCTGCTGGATGGACAAGACAGCAAGATTCCTGTAACTGGTGGATATTCTTCAACTACAAGCACTACCACTACATCTACTAGTCCGCTGAGCCTGAATCAAAGCAACCCAGAAAAAACATGGTGTCGTCACACAGCCTGTTTTATACTGCATTGCCAATATATACCTTCCACCCCTTCTCCCTGTTACTTCAAATACAAGAACACTAGTTTACAAGGTGTTTCTCTAGCTTTTATGGTGGTCAATAAATCCTTTCTTTTTTGCAATTTAAAAATAAATAAAAATAAACATAGTCCCAAACTTACTACAGCACCATTAGGTACTATCACCTATCTGAAAAGGGCATGTAAGGGGAGAAATTACACATAGGAGCATATGAAGCTGATAGTGGATGGTATAATAGGGATGCACTCAGGGTGGGATTGGGTTAAAATACCCAGCATTAGCCTCATTCAGACAACCCCCGATGCTACTACATACAGCCTGAACACAGAACAGGGCAGGAACAAGATGTGGGAAGAACTCACGGAACACATGAAAGAGGTTTTCAAACAGAGGTCCTCCCTCCCATAGCTGTAGCATGCAAACAAAAGAACAATGAGTCAGTTACTGACTTCTGGAAACAGTTCATAGATTGCTGGAAACACGAAGCAGGTCTCACAGTGACTAACCAAGATAGTTTGGTTATCTCAACCTTTGTAAACAACCTATTGCCTAGTTTGATGCTTACTGTGAAACAGAACGTATCCTCCTGGACTTCTGATGACGTTGCAGATTTTGAAAAGCATTTATATGAGAAAGAGGCAGCAGGCTGTTTTGAGGTAAGGAAATCTATAACTACTCATGGGTATGCCGGCAACAGATGCCCGTTGCCCAGACGACAGTGCTACTCAAACCCTGGCACTCAGCACCAGGTAAGGGATAGCCAGAACCCAAGGTTTCCCATTGACTGGAACCAACAGGGTCAACACTGATGCTGCCCAGAGGACGGTACCCCACTTTCACACAGGTCACAAAACATTGGAAAGACTCACCTGTCATTCTCTTAACAGTAGCGGGGAGAAAGGTAGGTTTCATGGTAGATAGCGGAGCCACATCCAGTGTCCTGTGTAGGGATTTTTACAAAGGTCCTTTAAGAAAGTCCGATCCTTCCATGGGAATCAATGAGGTTCTTACAAAAACATACCAAAACTGACCCACTGACACTTGAAACCATAGACAGAGATTACATCACTGACCACACTTTCAGCAACATCCCAGACTGTCCAGTAAACCTCTTAGGTAGAGATTTGTTAGAGAGTCACAAGAATTGGAGGACATTGACCCTAACCTGTGGTCATCCGGAGACTATGACACAGGATTCATTGACTGTACTCCATATAGGGCCACACTCAGAGCAGATGCAACCACGGTGTACCAAAAACAATACTCACTATCGAAAGAGAAAATCGAAGGTTTAAGACCCATGATACAGGAATTCATACGGACCGGAGTCCTAGAGGACACTGTCTCACCATACAGTACACCCATCAATCCGGTGACGAAGGCCGATGGTACGGTAAGATTTGTACAAGACTTAAGGGCAATTTATAGTCTCATCATCCCTATTGCGGCCATTGAACCTGATGTGACACAACTGCTCTCAGCCATCCCAGCAGATGCTGTTTGTTTCAGCGTGATAGACCTGAAAAATGCTTTCTTCTCTATCCTGGTTGACAAGCAGACCAGACTCCTTTTTGCTTTTTCCTTTGAGGGTCGTCAACTCACCTGGTGCAGGATGCCCCAGGGATATGCTGATTCACCTATAGTGTATAGCATTGTCCTCCAAGCCAGTTTAAAACCATGGCACCCCTTCCCCCCAGGGTTCTGTACTCTTGCAATACGTGGATGATTTGTTATTGTGCAGTGTGTCAGAGGAGGCCAATGTAACAGATGGTTTATCTTTGTTAAAGTGGTTGTCTGAATGTGGACATAAGGTGTCACACAAGAAAATGCAATGGTGTAAAATGCAAGTTGAATACTTGGGCTTTGTTCTCACAAAGGGAGAAAGGAGAATCAGCACAGAAAGAGTCCAGTCTGTTGTGGGCCTTGTCACCCCGCACACCAAGAAAGAAATGTTATCTTTCCTTGGTATGATAAACTACTGCAGACAATGGATTCCTGATTGCTCCTACTATGACAATGTAATGAGACAAGCCACTCTGGCAGACATGCCAGATCTCATCAGGTGGTCTGAGGAAATGTTTAATGCATTTGATTATTTGAAAAGTTCTTTAATGACAAGTCCGGGTTTGGGCCTCCCTGACTACAAACTCACATTCCACGTATAGGCTCGACAAAATTGTAAAACCATGGCGGGTGTGCTGACACAATATCACGGAGGCAAGTTACGTCCTTGTGCCTTTTTCTCAAAGGTGGTTCCAGCATCCGTCCAAGGAATGCCGGCCTGTATGAGATCTCTTGCAGCCTGTGCTATGATGGTTGAGCTTGCAACGCCACTCACAATGGGCATGAGACTATCCTATACACCACACATGATGTATTAGGCCTTCTCAAAGGCATACACACACAGCACATGTCTGCACAAAGACTTTTGGCCACTGCACAAAGACTTTTGGTAGAGGAAGTGTCCGGCTGCAGCAGTGCTGTCCCTGAACCGACATCCCCCGCATCTGCCAACTTTGCAAACTTGTTGGGGTGTGACAGATCAGGGCTAGCCTCCCTGGCACTCTTCCTTCTACCCTGCTTTCTAACTGTTACCCAGCTAGCTACCTCTCTTTCCTCAGCCTCCTCGCTTTCACCCTCCCCCTCATCTACCCCATAGAGTGCTTGCGCTGTCAATAATGGAACACATACTAGATGGTGATTACACAAAGAAAGCGAAAAATACAATATAATGCAGTAATAAGAAACTGATTTACTGCAGTCCCCCACTGAAATCCCTGAATCTGAGGTCACTTAATCTAACTCGCACACTTATACAAACACACACTTAAATGAAACACATGATGCGCAAACTCGCGTTATATGCCTGCTTATATAAATGGAGCTCTCAAAACCAGCCTGTTTTGTTTCCTCTGGATTCAAAAGGCTTCAGACAGAGGGACCGAATCCGCTTCCCCTAGAAACTCTGGACGTGGGATGTCTTCCGTACAGGTTTCCCTATCTTTCCAGGGTTTGAGCAGATTCACATGGTACACCTGCTCTGGCTTTCGCCTCCCTGGCTGGTGTACCTTGTAATCTACCTCTGCAATTTTTTCAAGTACCTTGTAGGGCCCCTGCCACCTAGCTAGGAACTTACTGTCTATGGTTGGTACCAGCACCAACACCCGATCACCCGGGTTAAAGTTCCAGACCCGAGCCTGCCGATTATATACCCTACTCTGGGCTCGCTGCGCTGCCTTCATATGCTCCCTAACCAGAGGTAACACTGTTTCCATCCATCCTTGCATCTGGGTGACAACACTTTTGTATGGTGTGGGTTGTTCCCACGCCTCTTTGGCCACGTCCAACAGACCGCGAGGGTGTCTGCTGTATAGCAGTTCGAAGGGTGAGAACCCAGGGCACCTCTCGCACTGAGAATATGAGATAGGGCAGAAGAAGGTCCCAGTCCCTCCCATCATTAGACACTAGAGTTGAGCGAACACCTGGATGTTCGGGTTCGAGAAGTTCGGCCGAACTTCCCGGAAATGTTCGGGTTCGGGATCCGAACCCGACCCGAACTTCGTCCCGAACCCGAACCCCATTGAAGTCAATGGGGACCCGAACTTTTCTGCACTAAAAAGGCTGTAAAACAGCCCAGGAAAGGGCTAGAGGGCTGCAAAAGGCAACAAATGTAGTTAAATCCCCTGCAAACAAATGTGGATAGGGAAATGAATAAAAATAAAAATAAAATAAATAAAAATTAACCAATATCAATTGGAGAGAGGTCCCATAGCAGAGAATCTGGCTTCATGTCAGCAGAGAATCAGTCTTCATGTCATAGCAGAGAATCAGGCTTCACGTCACCCAAAACTGGAACAGTCCATTGTCAGATATTTAGGCCCCGGCACCCAGGCAGAGGAGGCCTGTCCCCCAAACATATGAGTTTCAGAATGGCCTGCTGACGTTTACCCCGGGCTGTGCTGAAGTTGGTGGTGAAGGTGTGTGGCTGACTGGATGAGCAGGTGGAAGAAGAGGAGGAGGAAGCTGAGTAGGAGGAGGAGGAGACAGGAGGCAAAGAATGTTGCCCTGCGATCCTTGGCAGCGGAAGGACGTGCGCCAAACAGCTCTCCGCCTGGGGCCCAGCCGCCACTACATTTACCCAGTGTGCAGTTAGGGAGATATAGCGTCCCTGTCCGTGCTTACTGGTCCACGTATCTGTGGTTAGGTGGACCTTGCCACAGATGTCGTTGCGCAGTGCACACTTGATTTTATCGGATACTTGGTTGTGCAGGGAAGGCACGGCTCTCTTGGAGAAGTAGTGACGGCTGGGAACAACATACTGTGGGACAGCAAGCGACATGAGCTGTTTGAAGCTGTCTGTGTCCACCAGCCTAAATGACAGCATTTCATAGGCCAGTAGTTTAGAAATGCTGGCATTCAGGGCCAGGGATCGAGGGTGGCTAGGTGGGAATTAACGCTTTCTCTCAAATGTTTGTGAGATGGAGAGCTGAACGCTGCCGTGTGACATGGTTGAGATGCTTGGTGACGCAGGTGGTGGTGTTGGTGGTACATCCAATGTTTGCTGGGCGGCAGGTGCCAACATTCCTCCAGAGGCGGAGGAAGATGCCGAGGCGGCAGCAGCAGAAGAGGCCGAGGCGGCAGCAGCAGAAGAGGTAGCAGGGGGAGCCTGAGTGACTTCCTTGTTTTTAAGGTGTTTACTCCACTGCAGTTCATGCTTTGCATGCAGGTGCCTGGTCATGCAGGTTGTGCTAAGGTTCAGAATGTTAATGCCTCGCTTCAGGCTCTGATGGCACAGCGTGCAAACCACTCGGGTCTTGTCGTCAGCACATTGTTTGAAGAAGTGCCATGCCAGGGAACTCCTTGAAGCTGCCTTTGGGGTGCTCGGTCCCAGATGGCGGCGGTCAGTAGCAGGCGGTGTCTCTTGGCGGCCGGTGTTCTGCTTTTGCCCACTGCTCCCTCTTTGTCTTTTGCTACGCTGTTGGCTCGGTCTCACCACTGCCTCTTCCTCCGAACTGTGAAAGTCAGTGGCACGACCTTCATTCCATGTGGGGTCTAGGACCTCATCGTCCCCTGCATCGTCTTCATCCCTGACCTCCTGTTCAGTCTGCACACTGCAGAAAGACGCAGCAGTTGGCACCTGTGTTTCGTCATCATCAGAGACGTGCTGAGGTGGAATTCCCATGTCCTCATCATCAGGAAACATAAGTGGTTGTGCGTTAGTGCATTCTATGTCTTCCACCGCTGGGGAAGGGCTAGGTGGATGCCCTTGGGAAACCCTGCCAGCAGAGTGTTTAAAAAGCATAAGAGACTGCTGCATAACTTGAGGCTCAGACAGTTTCCCTGATATGCATGGGGGTGATGTGACAGACTGATGGGCTTCGTTTTCAGGTGCCATCTGTGCGCTTTCTGCAGAAGACTGGGTGGGAGATAATGTAAACGTGCTGGATCCACTGTCGGCCACCCAATTGACTAATGCCTGTACCTGCTCAGGCCTTACCATCCTTAGAACGGCATTGGGCCCCACCAAATATCCCTGTAAATTCTGGCAGCTACTGGGACCTGAGGTAGTTGGTACACTAGGACGTGTGGCTGTGGCAGAACGGCCACGTCCTCTCCCAGCACCAGAAGGTCCACTAACACCACCACGACCATGTCCGCGTCCCTTACTAGATGTTTTCCTCATTGTTTCCGTTCACCAGAATAAGAAAAATATTATTTGGCCCAATGTATTGAATTCAAATTCAGGCCTTTTTTTACAGACACCTAACACTATCTGGCTATCTATTTAGGTACCGTATTACACTAATACAGGCACAGCAGTAATGACAGATTTAGCTGAATATAAATTTGAGGCCTATTATTTAGGCGCTGGGTGACAGGTAAACGTTTACGGACAGAATTAGACTTGGATATGCACAGTAGCGTGTGTGTGAAGTTATTGAGAATGACCCTATCAGCACCTTGAATCTAATATACCCTTTAAGGGATAGATTTAAAGTAGGCCTGACACAGCAGAAACCACTAATTTAGAAAATTGCTAGGTTGGGAATTGTATTTCAACCCAGAACAAAAACTGTGCTTTGACGGACACAAAATAACTTGAGCAGCTACAGCAATAGCCACAGATTTAGCTGAATATAAATTTGGGGCCTATTATTTAGGCGCTGGGTGACAGGTATACGTTTACGGATAGAATTAGACTTGGATATGCACAGTAGCGTGTGTGTGAAGTTATTGAGAATGACCCTATCAGCACCTTGAATCTAATATACCTTTTAAGGATAGATTTAAAGTAGGCCTGATACAGCAGAAACCACTAATTTAGAAAATTGCTAGGTTGGGAATTGTATTTCAACCCAGAACAAAAACTGCGCTTTGACGGACACAAAATAACTTGAACAGCTACAGCAATAGCCACAGATTTAGCTGAATATAAATTTGAGGCCTATTATTTAGGCGCTGGGTGACAGGTATACGTTTACGGACAGAATTAGACTTGGATATGCACAGTAGCGTGTGTGTGAAGTTATTGAGAATGACCCTATCAGCACCTTGAATCTAATATACCCTTTAAGGGATAGATTTAAAGTAGGCCTGACACAGCAGAAACCACTAATTTAGAAAACTGCTAGGTTGGGAATTGTATTTCAACCCAGAACAAAAACTGTGCTTTGACGGACACAAAATAACTTGAGCAGCTACAGCAATAGCCACAGATTTAGCTGAATATAAATTTGAGGCCTATTATTTAGGCGCTGGGTGACAGGTATACGTTTACGGACAGAATTAGACTTGGATATGCACAGTAGCGTGTGTGTGAAGTTATTGAGAATGACCCTATCAGCACCTTGAATCTAATATACCCTTTTAGGGATAGATTTAAAGTAGGCCTGATACAGCAGAAACCACTAATTTAGAAAATTGCTAGGTTGGGAATTGTATTTCAACCCAGAACAAAAACTGTGCTTTGACGGACGCAAAATAACTTGAGCAGCTACAGCAATAGCCACAGATTTAGCTGAATATAAATTTGAGGCCTATTATTTAGGCGCTGGGTGACAGGTATACGTTTACGGACAGAATTAGACTTGGATATGCACAGTAGCGTGTGTGTGAAGTTATTGAGAATGACCCTATCAGCACCTTGAATCTAATATACCCTTTAAGGGATAGATTTAAAGTAGGCCTGATACAGCAGAAACCACTAATTTAGAAAATTGCTAGGTTGGGAATTGTATTTCAACCCAGAACAAAAACTGTGCTTTGACGGACACAAAATAACTTGAGCAGCTACAGCAATAGCCACAGATTTAGCTGAATATAAATTTGAGGCCTATTATTTAGGCGCTGGGTGACAGGTATACGTTTACGGACAGAATTAGACTTGGATATGCACAGTAGCGTGTGTGTGAAGTTATTGAGAATGACCCTATCAGCACCTTGAATCTAATATACCCTTTTAGGGATAGATTTAAAGTAGGCCTGATACAGCAGAAACCACTAATTTAGAAAATTGCTAGGTTGGGAATTGTATTTCAACCCAGAACAAAAACTGTGCTTTGACGGACGCAAAATAACTTGAGCAGCTACAGCAATAGCCACAGATTTAGCTGAATATAAATTTGAGGCCTATTATTTAGGCGCTGGGTGACAGGTATACGTTTACGGACAGAATTAGACTTGGATATGCACAGTAGCGTGTGTGTGAAGTTATTGAGAATGACCCTATCAGCACCTTGAATCTAATATACCCTTTTAGGGATAGATTTAAAGTAGGCCTGATACAGCAGAAACCACTAATTTAGAAAATTGCTAGGTTGGGAATTGTATTTCAACCCAGAACAAAAACTGTGCTTTGACGGACACAAAATAACTTGAGCAGTTACAGCAATAGCCACAGATTTAGCTGAATATAAATTTGAGGCCTATTATTTAGGCGCTGGGTGACAGGTATACGTTTACGGACAGAATTAGACTTGGATATGCACAGTAGCGTGTGTGTAAAGTTATTGAGAATGACCCTATCAGCACCTTGAATCTAATATACCCTTTTAGGGATAGATTTAAAGTAGGCCTGATACAGCAGAAACCACTAATTTAGAAAATTGCTAGGTTGGGAATTGTATTTCAACCCAGAACAAAAACTGTGCTTTGACGGACACAAAATAACTTGAGCAGCTACAGCAATAGCCACAGATTTAGCTGAATATAAATTTGAGGCCTATTATTTAGGCACTGGGTGACAGGTATACGTTTACGGACAGAATTAGACTTGGATATGCACAGTAGCGTGTGTGTGACGTTATTGAGAATGACCCTATCAGCACCTTGAATCTAATATACCCTTTTAGGGATAGATTTAAAGTAGGCCTGATACAGCAGAAACCACTAATTTAGAAAATTGCTAGGTTGGGAATTGTATTTCAACCCAGAACAAAAACTGTGCTTTGACGGACACAAAATAACTTGAGCACCTACAGCAATAGCCACAGATTTAGCTGAATATAAATTTGAGGCCTATTATTTAGGCGCTGGGTGACAGGTATACGTTTACAGACAGAATTAGACTTGGATATGCACAGTAGCGTGTGTGTGAAGTTATTGAGAATGACCCTATTAGCACCTTGAATCTAATATACCCTTTTAGGGATAGATTTAAAGTAGGCCTGATACAGCAGAAACCACTAATTTAGAAAATTGCTAGGTTGGAATTGTATTTCAACCCAGAACAAAAACTGTGCTTTGACGGACACAAAATAACTTGAGCAGCTACAGCAATAGCTACAGATTTAGCTGAATATAAATTTGAGGCCTATTATTTAGGCGCTGGGTGACAGGTATACGTTTACGGACAGAATTAGACTTGGATATGCACAGTAGCGTGTGTGTGAAGTTATTGAGAATGACCCTATCAGCACCTTGAATCGAATATACCCTTTTAGGGATAGATTTAAATAACCACACTATTGATGGTTAAATGGACTTGGTGGCAGCTTGCCCCTGATGTAGGATATAGCCAAAAAATAACCACACTATTGATGGTTAAATGGACTTGGTGGCAGCTTGCCCCTGATGTATGATATAGCCAAAAAATTACCACACTATTGATGGTTAAATGGACTCGGTGGCAGCTTGCCCTTGATGTAGGATATAGCCAAAAAATAACCACACTATTGATGGTTAAATGGACTCGGTGGCAGCTTGCCCCTGATGTAGGATATAGCCAAAAATTAACCACACTATTGATGGTTAAATGGACTTGGTGGCAGCTTGCCCTTGATGTAGGATATAGCCAAAAAATAACCACACTATTGATGGTTAAATAGACTTGGTGACAGCTCTCCCCTGATGTAAGATATAGCAAAAAATAACCACACTGTTGATGGTTAAATGGACTTGGTGGCAGCTTGTGCTGGCGCACCACAAGCCACAAAATGGCCGCCGATCACCCCAGAAAAAAGTGACTGAAAAACGCTCTGGGCAGCCTAAAAACACTGAGCAATTGAATAGCAGCAGTTCAATGATCCACAGCTGTAGATCGATCACTGTCTTAAGTGTTTTGGAGGAGTTAATCACTGCCTAATCTCGCCCTAACGTCGCAGCTGCAACCTCTCCCTACACTTGTAACAGCAGAGTGACGTGCAGCGCTGCGTGACCCAAGCTTATATAGAGGCTGGGTCACATGCTGCACTGGCCAATCACAGCCATGCCAATAGTAGGCATGGCTGTGATGGCCTCTTGATGACGCTTGTTGATTGGCAACTTCGGTACTGGACCTATGAGATCCATAGAGATCCGCTCGAATAGCACCCTGAATAATCAGTAGAGGGACCAGGGGACTACGGAAATGTGGCTGGGGCCTGGTTATCTGGCAGGTTAGGAAAGACTTGCAATACTCTTCCACCTCTCTGAACACACTGGGCCAGTAGAACCGCTGTAGAATTCGGTCTTGCAAGAACATGTTGGTGGGCTAACTCTAACACGAGCTTGCGATACGCCTTGGGCACCACCAGCTGTTCAATATGTTCACCGCTTAGTTGATTTATCCAGTACAGCATCTCCTGTTGAACCACAAAACGGGGCAACATAGACTCGGCCCCGGGTTGTTGCGGATCACCCTCAACTATTACTATATTTTCCCAGGCTCGAGACAGTGTCGAGTCCTGGTGCTGTACTGTACCAAAATTATCCCCAGAGACATTGAAGTCTGCCAGATCAGGACCCGGCGGCAAGTCCTCCACGTCTCCCACCATCACACTTAGCGGAGTTGTCTCCCCCTCTTCCACTAAAGAGGCGGTCACCCCTACTGCTGTCCCTTCTGACTCAGGTTCCCAGAATTCTGGTCTCACCCCCTGAGTCGGGCCACTCTGCTAGGGTTACATCTGTCTCCCGGGTATTGGTAACTTTTGTATCCAGCCATAGTGCCGGGAAACCGTGGAATAATTAACTCATACGGTAACTTTGTGGCGACTGCCACCTCATGCGTCCACCTGCCGGCCACCGTTGACAGAGATGCCAGGGTGCGGTGGGATAGTCCTTTAAGTCTCCATGAATGCAGACAACGCCGACCCTTCGGCCAGTATACTCGGTGGGCCACACCAGGGCAGCTCTTACCAGGGACACCAGGCTCCCTGAATCCAGCAGTGCCACCGCCAGAGTGTCCCCCACTTCCACCTGGCACAGGTGACTATTGTCTACGGTCCCAGAGGTACCTGTGGCGCACAGCTTCCTGGCATACAATGAGTGGCGGTAGCCATAGTTGGTTTCCATGGGCAGTTGACTCTTATGTGTCCAGGCACTTGACACCGCCAGGAGACCACCGGGGCTGGGGCTGCAGGGGGTACGTCCTGGGCGGGTTTGGCTGGCACCAGCCGCCGGGTTTGGAGTGGAGATTTCCAGGGTTTGACTGGCCCCCTCTCAAAAGAACTCACCTGCAGATTTCTGGTGGCCTCGTATTGCTCCACCGGGTCAACCATCTCCAAGGCATTATAAAAAAACAATACTTCTAGTCCGTAGTTAGATGGGATGTGCAGCGAGTCTCCAAAGTGATGTCGGTTCAGTTCACATAGAGCGTTAATGGAAAAATGAGACCGCGCGTTTTCACTCCTAAAATACAGGTATGCTCCCACTCACCACACCAAGAAGAAACCAGGGTCTACAGACGTCCTTTGATTTAAAACATCCTGTGGAACATCAAAGTGCGCTGATAGTGAAATACCGCTATTTTGATCTTATTACAATTGCGCTATTATACTCACAAGCGCAAACAGATTACATTCACATCAAGTGAATTCAAGTCTACTTTTTCCCTTTTATATCAGCTCAAATGATATATCATCCTAAGGAAAAGGTTGCTTCCATAGTGAAATACCATCAATCAATGTATATAAAAAGTGGTTTATTGTACTCACAAGCGTCTTTTAAAAACATGCATATCCAACAAATATCCTGCGTCATCAAACAGCCTGTTGGGCTGACCAAGAGACCAACCTAAAAAGCATAGCTAGATGTAACACCATTAATTGACCCATTATGTATAACAGAGCAACAATAAAAATAATGATAAGGGAGGCCTTGTAGTCCCACAGGTGAATCTGTTCATGGTAGTTTGAATTGTTCTATACCAGGTGAAGTTGTGAAAAATTAAAATTATGGGCATTGTCGCATCCCCAAAGTGCCTTAACTATTTAAATATAAATGTATTTATGTTGTACAGTGGATACCGTCACAAAAAATAAATAAATAAATCAAAATGGCTGATTTGTCATTTTTTCATTGCTTTACCTTTCCCCAAAAAATATTAAAAAAGTGATCAAAAAGACATACAGACACCAAAATGATATAGATAAAAACTACAGATCACTCTACAAAAAAATTATCTCTCACAAAGCTCCCTAGACATAACTATAGAGTTGAGCGGACACCTGGATGTTCGGGTTCGACGGGTTCGGCCGAACTTAACAAAAAAGTTCGAGTTCGGGACCCGAACTTGACCCCGAAACCGAACCCCATTGAAGTCAATGGGGACCCAAACTTTTGAGCACTAAAATGGCTGTAAAAATGTCATGGAAAGGGCTAGAGGGCTGCAAATGCCAGCAAAATGTGGTTAAGAGCATGGCAAGTGCTATGCAAACAAATGTGGATAGGGAAATGACTTTAAATAACATAAAATACGTAAAAATAAAAAATCATAATCTTGATCTAGGAGGACGAGTTCCATATGGAGTAGGAGGTTGAGGAGGCGGTGGATGTGGCGGTGTAGGTGGAAGCAGCGGTGGAGGAGGAGGAGGTAGACTACACAGTTTTTTGGTTTTAAATGTATTTGTATTTTTTTAATTAGGGTACACCCCAAAACATTGGGAAATATAACCTAAGATAACCCCCTCCAGTCGTGCTAAACACACGTTCAGACAATACACTGGCTGCAGGGCAGGCCAGCACCTCCAAGGCGTAAAGGGCAAGTTCAGGCCATGTGCCAAATTTGGAGACCCAGAAGTTGTAGGGGGCAGACCCATTTCTCAGTACGTGTAGGCGTGTGCATACATACTGCCCCACCATGTCGCACGTCCCCGTGATGTTCACGATCCAATTGGATATCTTCTCTATCAACTTTCGATGTTCTTTTATGCGCCTACCATGGTGATCACGGGTGGCGGGGAATCAGGGTTCCAGGCCGGAGAGGGAGCCTGAGAAATGGATACCACATCCAAGGGAGGTCAATGGATGAAATTAAATGTAATCGAGCGGAAATGTGGGACAAAGTATTGAAGCATAAGCTTCCAAGTTAAGGCGGGGGCGCCCAGCAATTACCCACTCCTGACTCGGGAGGTAGTCATGATAAATAACAATACAGGACTCTTAAGATGCCTTGTTATCGGAATGATTAATAAAAAACTATAGGGAATGTCACTGTGGTATTTTGGATTTGGAAACGTTAGCCAGGAGAGGCCCTGCTGCCGCTTTGTTGACTCTAGATAACTTTTGATGTTCTTTTCTGAGCCTACCATGTTGATCACGGTTATCGGCGAATCAGGGTTCCACGCCGAAGAGGGATCGTGAGAAAGAGAGACCACATCCAAGGGAGTTTAATTGTTTCAAATTAAATATGATAGAGTGGAAATATGGGACAAAGTATTGAAGCGCAAATGTGGGACAACTTGTTAAAGTTTAGGCATTGAATGAAAGGAGGTGGCTCGCATCAATTACAGAAGAATTTCTGAAATTTTACTCCCTATCACCTATGCAGAGCAGGGGTTTCTATCCGGCAAAATTGGTAAAATGTCACCTGACAATGTAACAGACAATTTTTTGAAATTTATGTTCCTGTCACCTATGCAGAGGTGCCCCCGTGACATCCACCATCCATTTGGATATCTTCTCTATCAACTTTCGATGTTCTTTTCTGAGCCTACCATGTTGATCACGGTTATCGGCGAATCAGGGTTCCACGCCAGAGAGGGAGCGTGAGAAAGAGAGGCAACATCCATTGGAGATAAATGGATGAAATTTTATTTTGATAAAGCGGAAATATGGGAAAAGTTATTGAGGCGCAAATGTGGGACAAATTATTGAAGCGCAAATGTGGGACAAATTATTGAAGCGCAAATGTGGGACAATTTATTGAAGTGCAAATGTTGGACAAATTATTGAAGCGCAAATGTGGGACAAATTATTAAAGCGCAAATGTGGGACAAATTATTGAAGCGCAAATGTGGGACAAATTATTAAAGCGCAAATGTGGGACAAATTATTGAAGCGCAAATGTGGGACTACTTGTTAAAGTTTAAGCATTGAATGAAAGGACGTGGCGCGCATCAAGTAAAGAAGAATTTCAGAAATTGTATTCCCTGTCACCTACAGTATACAGAGCGGGGGTTTATTCACATCCAAAAGTTTAAAATGTTAACCCAAGAATGTAACAGAAAAATTTGTGAAATTTAGTAAGCTGTCAACTAAGTAGAGGAGGGGTATATTACACCCAAAAATTTTTGAATTTTACCCGAAAATGTAACAGACAAATTTGTGAAATGACATAAAATAAAATATGTACAAATCAAAAAAATAAATTTGATTTATAAGGTGGAGGTCCATATGGAGTAGGAGTTTGAGGAGGCGGTGGACTCGTAGCGGTGTAGGTGGAAGCAGCGTTGGAGGAGGACAAGGTAGCTAACACTATTTTTTGGTTTTCATTTTTATTTATTTTTTAAATTAGGATACACACCAAAAGAGTGTGAAATATCCAAAATACAAGAATGAGCAATTGCGCTACAGTATAACAATGGCTGGTTAAGGCCGGTATACATGTCTATTCTGCACAAGGTACGGACAAGTCCTGTGGGATCCATGCCTGGTTTATTTTAATAACCTTGAGCTTGTGCACATTGGCTGTGGACAGGCGGCTGCGCTTATCTGTAATAACGCCCCCTGCCGTGCTAAACACACGTTCAGATAATACACTGGCTGCAGGGCAGGCCAGCACCTCTAAGGCGTAAATGGCAAGCTCAGGCCATGTGCCCAATTTGGAGACCCAGAAGTTGAAGGGGGCAGACCCGTCATTCAGGACACGTAGGCGTGTGCACAAATACTGCTCCACTATGTTGGTGAAATGCTGCCTCCTGCTAAGACGTTCCATATCAGCTGGTGGTGCTGGTTGTTGTAGCATGCTGACAAAGCTTTTCCACATTTCGTCCATGCTAACCCTGCCTTCTGAGGTGCTGACGGTGTCCCAGCTGCGTTGGCAACCTCTTCCTCCTCCTCTGCCTTCGCCTTGTGCTTCCACTGTGCCCCCGCTGTCAGGTGGGAATGCCACCAGCAGCGCGTCTACCAGTGTACGCTTGTACTCACGCATCTTACGATCACGCTCCAGTGAGGGAATTAAGGACGGTACGTTGTCCTTGTAACAGGGATTCAGCAGCGCGGCCACCCAGTAATCAGCACAAGTTAGAATGTGGGCAACTCGGCGGTCATTGCGGAGACACTACAGCATGTAATCGCTCAAGTGTGCCAGGCTGCCCAGAGGCCATGAAAATCTGTCCTCTGTGGGAGGTGTATCGTCTGTGTCCTCTGTATCCCCCCAGCCACGCACCAGTGATGGCCATGAGCTGGTCTGGGTGCCACCCTGCTGTGAACATGGTTCCTCCTCCTCCATTTCCTCCCCCTCATCCTCCACCTCGTCATCCTCCAGAACTGTGCCCTGGCTGGACAATAGTGTACCTGGCGTTTGTGGGTGCAGGAACCCAGCCTCTGAGCCACTTGTGAATGACTGGCCGGAAACCCTACGAAATGATCCCTCTTACTCCTCCTCCTCCTTCTGTGCCACATCCTCTTCCATCATCGCCAGCAGCGTTTTTTTTAAGGAGGTATAGAAGTGGGATAGTAACGCTGAGAACGGCATTATCGGCACTGGCCACGTTGGTGGAATATTCAAAACAGCGCATGGAGGCCCAGTCATTGTTGGTGAAGTGGTGCTGTTCCGCAGAGCGACTCACCCATGCGTGCTGCAGCTGAAACTCCACTATCGCCTGCTGCTGCTCACACAGTCTGGCCAGCATATGCAAGGTGGAGTTCCAACTTGTGGGCATGTCGCATATGAGTCGGTGAGCGGGAAGGCCGAAGTTACGCTGCAGCGCTGACAGGCGAGCAGCAGCAGGGTGAGAACGCCGAAAGCGCGCACAGACGGCCCGCACTTTATGCAGCAGCTCTGACATGTCGGGGTAATTTTTAAGGAATCTCTGCACCACCAAATTCAGCACATGCGCCAAGGCAAGGGATGTGCGTTAAACCGGCTAGTCCCAGAGCTGCTATGAGATTTCGCCCATTATCGCACACTTACAGGCCGGGCTTGAGGCTCACTGGCACCAACCACTCATCGGTCTGTTGTTCGAAGCCCGTCGACAGCTCTTGAGTGGTGTGGGGTTTGTCCCCCAAACAGATAAGTTTTAAAACTGCCTGCTGTCGTTTACCCCTGGCTGTGCTGAAGTTGGTGGTGAAGGTGTTACGCTGAACAGATGAGGAGCTGGTAGAGGATGAGGAAGCGGAGTAGGATGAGGAAGCAACAGGAGACAAACTGAAGCGCCCTGCAATCCTCGGCGGTGGAAGGACATGCGCCAAACTGCTATCTGCCTCAGGCCTAGCCGCCACTGCATTTACCAAGTGTGTTGTTATGGAGATATAACGTCCCTGACCGTGCTTACTGGTCCACGTATCCGTAGTGAGGTGCACCTTGCTACAGATGGCGTTGCGCAGTGCACACCTGATTTTGTCCCCCACTTGGTTGTGCAGGGAAGGGATGGCTCGCCTGGAAAAGTAGTGGCGGCTGGGCACGACGTACTGTGGGACAGCCACCGCCATAAGGCCTTTAAAACTCTCCATCTCCACCAGACGGAATGACAGCATTTCAAAGGCCAGTCATTTAGAAATGCTGGCATTCAGGGCTAGGGATCGCGGGTGGGTAGGGGGGTACTTCCTCTTCCTCTCCAGTATTTGGGAGATGGAGAGCTGAATGCTTCTGTGGGACATTGTGGAGATGCTTGGTGACCCAGGTGGTGGTGTTGCTGGCAGATCCTCTGTTTGCGGGGTGGCAGGTGGCACTGTCACTCCAGAGGTGGATGAAGAGGCCGAGACTGCAGCAGAAGAGGAAGCAGGAGCCAGAGACCTTTCTTGGTTTTTGAGGTGTCTACTCCACTGCAGCTCGTGCTTTGCACTTAAATGCCTGGTCATGCATGCTGTGCTCAGGTTTAAAACATTTATGCATCGCTTCAGGCTCTGATTGCACAGCGTGCAAACCACTCGTGTCTTGTCGTCAGCATATTGTCTGAAGAACTGCCACGCCAGGGAACTCCTTGGTGGTCCCTTGCTGCAGTGGGCAGTAGCAGGAGTACTGTCTAGGGGACAGCCGCTCCGCTTTTGCACCCTGCTCCCTCTTCTGCTGTGCTGGTGGCTCTGTGCGACCACCGCCTCTTCCTCCGAACTACATAGGTCACTTGCATGACCTTGATTCCATGTGGGGTCGAGGACCTCATCGTCCTCCACATCATCTTCCACCCAGTCTTCACCCCTACCCTCCTTGTCAGTCTGCACACTTTCGAAAGCCCCAGCAGTTGGCACCTGTGTTTCGTCATCATCAGAGACGTGCTGCGATGGTCCTCCCATGTACTCATCTTGAAAGATAAGTGGTTGGGCATCGGTGCACTCAATCTCTTCCACTTCTGGGGCAGATGGCCTTGGGTAACCCTGTTAAGAGAGTCATCAAAAAGCAGAAGAGACTGCTGCATGACTTGGGGCTCAGACTGCTTGGCTGATTTGCAAGGGGGTGAGGTGAAAGACTGATGGACATCGGCTGCAAGTGCCAACTCTGATCTTTTAGCAGAAGACTGGGTGGGAGACAATGTGAAGGAACTGGAGGCACTGTCAGCAACCCAATCTACTATCGCCTGTACTTGTTCTGGCCTCACCATTCGTAGAGCCGCATTAGGCCCGACCAAATACCGATGCAGGTTCAGTCGCCTACTCGCTCCTGAGGAAGGGGTTTCACATGTGCGTGTAGCTGGCACAGATCCACCACGTCCTCTCCCTGCGACAGGAGCTCCACCAGCAGCACCACGACCTGGGCAATGTCCCTTATTTGACGCTCTCCTCATATTTCTCAAATTTAGGATCTTGCCCTAAATGGATGTTTAATTAATAGCGAAATAGAACGACAGTATGTAAAGGTTGTATCTCACAAGTACAGATCCAGACTAGGCCGCAACTAAAGTTTTTTGCCCAAAATGTTTTTTTTTTCAAATAACTGAATAGAATCACAGTATCTAAAGTGTGTATCTCACAATGACATATGCAGCAAAGGCTGCAAAATTCTGTTTTTTGCACAAAATGGGTGTTTGTTTAATAAGAGAATATGACGGCAGTATATAACCCTTGAATTTCACACGTGCTGATGCAGGAAGGGCTGTAAAATTGTGTATTTTGCCCAAAAAGGGTGTTTTATTAATAGAAGAATATAACCACAGTATCTAAAGTGTGTATCTCACACGTACAGATCCAGACTAGGCCGCAATTAAAGTTTTTTGCCCAAAATGGCTGTTTTTCAAATAACAAAATATAACCACAGTATCTAAAGTGTGTATCTCACACGTACAGATCCAGACTAGGCTGTTTCAGACTAGGCCGCAATTAAAGTTTTTGGCCCAAAATGGTTGTTTTTCAAATAACAGAATATAACCACAGTATCTAAAGTGTGTATCTCACACGTACAGATCCAGACTAGGCCGCAATTAAAGTTTTTTGCCCAAAATGGTTGTTTTTTAAATAACTGAATAGAACCACAGTATATAAAAGTGTGTATCTCACAATGACATATGCAGCAAAGGCTGCAAAATTCAGTTTTTTGCCCAAAATGGGTGTTTGTTTAATAACTGAATATGATAGCAGTATATAACTCTTGAACTTCACACGTGCTGATGCAGCAAGGGCTGTAAAATTGTGTATTTTGCCCAAAAAGGGTGTTTTATTAATAGAAGAATATAACCACAGTATCTAAACTGTGTATCTCACTCGTACAGATCCAGACTAGGCCGCATTTAAAGTTTTTTGCCCAAAATGGCTGTTTTTCAAATAACAAAATATGACCACAGTATCTAAAGTGTGTATCTCCCACGTACAGATCCAGACTAGGCCGCAATTAAAGTTTTTTGCCCAAAATGGTTGTTTTTCAAATAACTGAATAGAACCACAGTATGTAAAGGGTGTATCTCACATGTACTGATCCAGACTAGGCCGCAAGTAAAGTGTTTTGCCCAAAATGGTTGTTTTTCAAATAACTGAATAGAACCACAGTATCTAAAGTGTGAATCTCACACGTACTGATCCAGACTAGGCCGCAATTAAAGTTTTTTGCCCAAAATGGTTGTTTTTCAAATAACTGAATAGAACCACAGTATCTAAAGTGTGTATCTCACAATGACATATGCAGCAAAGGCTGCAAAATTAAGTTTTTTGTCTAAAATGGGTGTTTGTTTAATAACTGAATATGACAGCAGTATATAACTCTTGAACTTCACACGTGCTGATGCAGCAAGGGCTGTAAAATTGTGTATTTTGCCAAAAAAGGGTGTTTTTAAAATCCCAGAAAATTATGGCTGTATTTCTAGCTTAAATTGCACACTGACTAATCCTGCAAAGGCACCAGATGTTAGATATTGCCAAAAATGGGTGTTTTTTCAAAGCCAGAAAATTATTAAATTTTTTAAAACTTGTTTTTAACAATCACAGATGCAACAAGGGCTGCAATATTAAGTATTTAGCCCAAAATAGTTGTTTGTTTAATAACAGAATATGAAAGCTGTATATAACGATTGAATTTCACACGTGCACATGCAGCTAGGGATGTAAATTAGTGTATTTTGCACAAAAAGGGTGTTTTTAAAAACCCAGAAAATTATGGCTTTATTTCTAGCTTAAATTGCACACTGACTAATCCTGCAAAAGCACCAGATGTTGTATATTGCCAAAAAAGTGTGTTTTTTTATTAACAGAATATGAAAGCTGTATATAACGTTTGAATTTCACACGTGCGCACCTATTTTATCTTGGGAGTAGCATTCCTCTGCACTTTTGCCCTGCCTATCCAATTGAGCGCCTTTATTAGGTGGTACATATAGGTGTGCTTGCTCCTCCTCCCATTGGTTGCTTGATGCACATGGAGGTGACTAGGAGCAGCACACCATATGTGCGGCGTCTGCGCTCCTGAACATAGAAGCCCAATGGCTTAGGTAGGTTTGGCGTAGGACCCGCCTGACCTGAGACCACCTTGGCGCTTGGTAGGCGGGCTCAGATGTGTTTTGATCAAAATATATTGTCTAAGTGTCTCAGATATGATCATATCAGAGTGAGGACTTTGTCCATATATAATGCTTGCATCTACTTTACTAAGTGAATTATTATCTTATTTCTGTGATTTTCTTCAATAATATGGCCAGTGACATCCGCAGATTTGTATATCATACCGTGCAGGATGTTTATATCTTAGTTTTTTCTGTAATTTTTTTGTCTATGTAGTATTTGCTTGAGGGAGTGGCACCTTCAAGTGTGAATGCGCACCTATTTTATCTTGGGAGTAGCATTCCTCTGCACTTTTGCCCTTCCTATCCAATAGAGCGCCTTGATTAGGTGGTACATATAGGTGTGCTTGCTCCTCCTCCCATTGGTTGCTTGATGCACATGGAGGTGACTAGGAGCAGCACACCATATGTGCGGCGTCTGCGCTCGCTCCTGAACATAGAAGCCCAATGGCTTAGGTAGGTTTAGCGTAGGACCCGCCTGACCTGAGACCACCTTGGCGCTTGGTAGGCGGGCTCAGATGTGTTTTGATCAAAATATATTGGCTAAGTGTCTCAGATATTATCATATCAGAGTGAGGACTTTGTCCATATATAATGCTTGCATCTACTTTAATAAGTGCATTATTATCTTATTTCTGTGATTTTCCCATGTGCTGATGCAGCAAGGGCTGTAAAATTGTGTATTTTGCCAAAAAAGGGTGTTTTTAAAAACCCAGAAAATTATGGCTGTATTGCTAGCTTAATTGCACACTGACTAATCCTGCAAAGGCACCAGATGTTGGATATTGCCAAAAATGGGTGTTTTTTCAAAGCCAGAAAATTATTTAATTTTTTAAAACTTGTTTTTAACAATCACAGATGCAGCAAGGGCTGCAATATTAAGTATTTTGCAAAAAAAGGGTGTTTTTTTACTAACAGAATATGAAAGCTGTATATAACGATGAGAATTTCACACGTGCACATGCAGCTAGGAATGTAAATTAGTGTATTTTGCACAAAAAGGGTGTTTTTAACAACCCAGAAAATTATGGCTGTATTTCTAGCTTAAATTGCACACTGACTAATACTGCAAAGGCACCAGATGTTGTATATTGCCAAAAAAGGGTGTTTTTTTTAAAACCAGATTATTATTGCAGTATTTTAAGCTTGGATTTGAATGTCACAAAAGCACAGATGCAGTGCTAGTGCACTGAGCTTGCATAAAATGGCCTCCGCCGCCCACCTAACTAACAGACGGATAAAAGTAATTTTTTTCTGTCACTGGGCTCAGGGCAGGGTAAAAATATTGTGCCCTGCACCCACACAACTAAATCTATGTAGATAGCTGAATTCAATTGGAGTTCTGATCACAGATTCTGTCCTATTCTCTCCCTCACAGCAGCAGCATCCTCTCCCTACACTAAGAACAGCAGAGTGACATGCAACACTACGTGACTCCAGCTTATATAGAGGCTGGGTCACATGCCCTAAGGACTATTTTACCAAGAAGGATAGTGATGGAGATCATGGCTTAAACCTTTTTGAGATGATTTGGGATAGGTTGGACTGCAGGATGAAGGAAATGCAGCCAACAAGTTCTCAGCATCTCTGGGAACTTCTTCAAGATTGTTGGAAAACCATTCCAGGTGACTACCTCATGAAGCTGATTGAGAGAATGCAGGAGTGTGCAAAGCTGTCACCAAACCAAAAGGGTCTACTTTGTTTATGCCATTATTGCAAATTACCCCACTAAAGTCACAAATTATTGCGCACTCTATATTTGCCCCACAAAGGGGCTGGGCTCCATGGGGGGTGGTGGCAGTGGAGTGACAGGCTTTGCATGGCTGCTGGATTTGCTATAACTTACACCAGAAATTGGTGTAAGTTGTAGCTTAAGTTTATTCCAGCCCCTAGCTGGTGCATAGACTGCCAGAGATGTGGCCAATTTATTAGGAGGCATCTGCCTCTAAATAAGTTAGGCACATCTCACTCCGATGAACAGGGGATTAAGAATGACGTATAGGAACACCACTTGTGATAAATGTCCCCCATTCTGTTTTTGTTTAGCACTTTTTTGTTCAATGCTTAGCTCTATATGTGTTCCTTTATCATTTTGATGTCTTCAATATTAATCTACAATGAAGAAAATAAGAAGTAACAAAAAACACATGAAATGAAAATGTGTGGCCAAATTGTAACTGCTACTGTATGTAAAACTATATTTTACTATACTATACTACTGTATAATTAGCTTCTTACAAAATAGCCCATAGGATACTGTATAAATTCTGCTTATCTCTAAATTAGGAAAATTACATTTGAGAAGCTTGATGAGTATAATGTATGTGTATACATTTCAGGTATTAACTGTGATGTGTGTTTTACTGTGAGAAAATGTGACAAAAATGTTGCAGAAATTTAGATTAGAATTCATTTCTTGGTTTTCTCTTCTCTTTTATTAGCTGCACCACTTTACAGTATTCTCGGCATTTCCTTGAATGTATTTTAATAGACAGTCATCGAGCGCTTGTTCTGTTAATGCTTCATCCCATCATCCTAGAATCTTATTCCCAGTTGAGCATATTCTGTTTCCAAGTGTTCCAGTTAACTTTATATTATCATATTTAGGGAGCAAACTATATTTTACTGGCACTTTTATTGAAATTAGAATGTTTTATGACACAGAGCCAATATTTTTTTATGATGTAAAGGTGAAAACGGCAAGTGAAGCTCAGCTGGCTTATAAAAATGGGTCAATAAGAATCTTACTGTAAATATAGACATCTGAATATATACAGATGCAGCAGAGTCAACATTGTCAATGTAGCAGTCCTGAGTTTCTCATATGGCATAAACTTCTATGGAATTGTAGCACAAACCACTACAGTATCTTAACTGAGAGTTAAAATAACAAAATGTATGTATCTTACATGGGACTGTATGCTGGAGGGGCTGAAGGCAGGCAGCGAAGAGAGAGAGGGTGATATTATTTACATGGGACTGTATGCTGGAGGGGCTGAAGGCAGGGGGAGTTTTGTATTTCACATGGGACTGTATGTTGGATGGGCTATAGGCGGGGAGTGATGTATTTTACATGGGACTGTATGCTGGAGGGGCTGAAGGCAGGGGATAGGTTGTACCTTACATGGGACTGTATGCTGGAGGGGCTGAAGGCAGGGGAGTGATGTATTTTACATGGTACTGTATGCTGGAGGGGCTGAAAGTGGCCATAATGATTATAATACAGAGGGGGCCATAATTATTACAATAATACTACAGAGGGGGCCATTATAATATTAATAATAATAATACAGTGGGGGCAATAATAATAATAATAATAATAATACAGAGGGGCCATTATATATTATAATTATAAAGAGGGCATTATACTTATGGGCACTACGGGGGGAGGGGAGGTCTGTTATCTGAGGATGATAGTAAAGTGAGGAATCTAAAAAAATTCTGTAAAAATCTGCAGAGACGTGATGCGGCTGAAAGAAGGTGTCATGACGGTCCTATCTCTTAATGAAGATGCTGAGGAAAGTGTACATCACAAGAGATGCCAATGGATGTAACAGGTATAGTGCTGTATTCTCCTGTATATTTCATAGCAATGTATGTTACGTCCATACAAATAGTTTTTTTTGGGGGGGGGATATAGAATTTGGCCCACACTGCCAAAGCCTGGCCCCAGACTTCAGGTCACACTGTGTGTGTTCTGAATTCTGGGGCCTCACACCCATCTACTACATTATCTGTACTCAGAGAGTTATCACTGTGTTATCTGTGGTGTTATGTAGGACTGCAGGTGATATCTACTGCATTATTTGTAAAAAAAAAGGGGCGTGGTCACAGGTTTGGGGGGTGCAATACTTGGCTTGCCCCGGGTGCTGGCAACCTACGCTACGCCACTGCCTCACATAGATCCAGAGGTCCCCCTATGCAGTGCTGAAAAAAGGGGGGAGTGTCCTTTCTTAGGGGGTCGTGTCCTTTCTGCTGCAGAGCTCTACCCATCACAGCTCAGGACGTATGTCCTTTTTGCTGACGCTCTGACCATATCACAGCGCAGGGGACAATTCCTTTTCAGGGAATGTGCCCTTTCTGTGGCAGCTGTATCCCTGTAACTGTTACAGTTTCTAACAGTAGATCCAACTAGTGGCAGCTGAAGGATGGAACTGATGTGTATCCACTTCAGAAATGTTACTGAGGTGGATAGAGAAATAAGGAAAATAACATGCAAGAGGTGGCACTAAATAGATAGAATTTATTGAATAACTCAGTGGCTATACAAACCTTTTAATTACATGCAATTACAAAAGTATTCAGATCCAGTTGCTGGTTTGAAAACCGTAGAAACTTTTTCATGGGGCGACTCTTTTAATTATTCAAGTTTCAGCAAATAAATGGTATTCTTACTTCAATAAAAAGGTCTACAATTTTCTCATACATCTTGTGTGTCAATTCTTGATGGTCAAGATCTGCTTCCTGTGATTCTTTAGGAACATTGTCCTGGTGATGTGATGGACATACAGGTGCATGGCTCATTACAGCCAAGCATCATCCCATGACCATGTACAGATATTTATACTTTGGAAGGAAGCAATGAAGGTTGCTTTTTATTAACAGAACATATATCTTGAGAACCATGAGGAATTAATACATGGAATGCATTTTTATCAAATACCTGTTGAACAAAAATTTATATTTATTTGCTGAAAATGGAGATGTAAGTTCTTTGATGTAAGACCTCCAGATTACGAACTCCCACCTCCCCATTTTTATTTACATGTGGTTTAGCATTGCATCCAAATCAATTCTACCATAATAAAAAGTGGTTCAATTAGTCTGCAATTTGTTATTTGTCACTCTGAGGTCTCCCACGACACATATTTCTCTCCTCTCTCTCCGCTTTTTACTTTTTTTCTGCTTCTTTTTTGCACTGACATGTATAGCTAGATGCTTGAGTAAACGCATGGTTGTGGTTGACAGAGTGTTTAAAAACACACAGCACCATCACATTTGTTATGCATTTTTTGTCCCTTAGTGGGGGCGAGATTGCTTGTTCGTGTTATACACAAACCTAGTATAGAAAAAAGCAGTGACTTGTTCATGTGCAAGCACCCAAAGAAATTCTCATTTCTTTTTGGGAGCAGCAGCAGTAGAGGGTGCGAGGATCGCATTAGGAGCAGGGCAGGAGATGTGCAGGCCATTTGGGGTAGTACGTATAGGGAGATGCAGCAGCTGGGGTAGCAACAGCTACAGTACAATAATGGAACATGATAAACAGGCAGACAGAGGCAGTTGCATCATTGTGTCAGTGGTAAATAGCCAGCATCACCTGTTTCCAAGCTGACCACAATAGAAACAGATCTGGCCCTGGCAATTTTGGGGAGATTTGTGCCACTATTCTGTCCTTCCACCACAGCCACTGCTGAGCTCCCCTAATGTCACCTTCTACTCAGCACCCCAGTCTTGCTCCCAGGTCCAGTCCAACACACAATCATCATTACCACTTTTATCAGACTGTAATATGTCATCATGTGCTCCTTGGTCCACCTTCCTATTCCCTGCTCTGTATTTGATTTGAGTTTCACTGTTGCCATTGCTACCACTGCCCCTACGCCCACAAGTCTGGCTATAAGTGCCACTACTACTACCACTGCCACCAACACAGCTATGCATCAGGTCCCCCGCCTCTACCTGAACCTCCTCCTCATGGCAGTCCAAATGCTGATGCCAATGCTTATCACACAAGTCTTCAACAGGAAGACCAGAGTATCTTCCATAGCAAATGGGTGTTGTTGAATCTCCTTAGAAAAAAAAGAAGCTACCCCTCTAGCAGGGGCACTAAAGACAGAGATGATGCAAGTGAAAGGCTTCTTTGGGGCTGCAAGGTGGAGGAGCAGGAGGAATGCACTGACCCCTGTCTCCTAGGTACAGTCTCAGACTCAGAGGTCACATAGACATCATACTACTGGGATCGAGAGGAAGAAGAAGCCTTTGAGTCCATATTACCATCCTCTTTGTTCTCAGTAATAATCTGGAGCTTACCAGAAGCAAGGGAGAACTGTGGTCTGCTGCTGCTACTACTACTACTGACTAGATGGCTGGTGCTGCTACTGTTCTCTGCTTTAGTACAGTAACCCACATTCTGACTCTTGGATGACAAGCCATGGATCTTTTGTTTTCTACTCTTCTGTTTACCAGAAACTTTATTATGATGCCTATAAATGAAAAGTCACAGGTTGGGGTGCTCAGATTATTAAATGGTAGCAAATTTTCAAGTGTATTTTTTTTTTTTTATATAATTAACCAACAGAGGTACAATGAAACGTTCCTCCTCTTTTACAAACGGAGTGCACACTGGTATTTACAATTTACAATGGTATATTGACACAATCCAGTGAATCCAGTGAGTGGTATTTTATGGCAATGTGTTGAATTTCTCAGTTTTTTTTGCAATAATAAGACATATCAGTTATTTTTCATTTTTCTGTTCTTCTGACGGATCAGAACAGAAAGCTAAACGCAGATGTGAAAAAGCCCTAATGTGTTAAATCTATCTGATGTATTACTGGAGCAGTATAATTTACATCAGTATAATGCATTCAATTTACATGTATCTGGTATATAAATACAATATATAATGTGTTAAATGTAACTGCTATATTAACACAACAATATAATGCATTGAACTGGTATATTAATGTAGTAGCACAATGCTTTGAATTTAACTAGCGTATTAGCACAGTGTGTCAAAGCTTTGAACTACACAATTTTAAATGGTAGCAAAATTGCAGCTATTTTTAACAGAGAAAAAGGTGCAACTCTGCAGTGTACCAAGCGAAATGTATGCTGCATTACTGGGATTGCCTGGAAATGTCCCTGTAAAACACTTAAAAACTTTAGAAGCTTTGGGTTTTTAAAAAAATAAAAAGGCTGGCTGCTGAAAAAATGTTTTTACAGGCACTGTAGGATTCTGGTTATTGCAATATTAACCACTTACCGTCACGCTATAACGCCGGAAAGGCGTCATTTCTGCGGCGCTCCCAAGGTCCAACTAACGCCGATTGGCGTCATCCTCGCGTGAGCCGAGATTTCCTGTGAACGCGCGCACACAGAGCGCGCGCCTCACAGGAACGGAAGGTAAGAGAGTTGATCTCCAGCCTGCCACGGGCGATGCTTCGGCTGGCAGCTAGGAAGATGTGATCTTTTTTTAACCCTAACAGTATATAGACGCTGTATTTTGATAACAGCGTCTAATATACCTGCTACCTGGTCCTCTGGTGGTCCCCTTTAGTTTGGATCGACCACCAGAGGAACAAGGTAGCTCAGTAAAGTAGCACCAAGCACCACTACACTACCCTACACCCCCCCCCCCCCGTCACTTATTAACCCCTTATTAGCCCCTGATCACCCCTGATCACCCCATATAGACTCCCTGATCACTCCCCTGTCATTGATTACCCCCCTGTCATTGATCACACCCCTGTAAAGCTCCATTCAGATGTCCGCATGATTTTTACGGATCCACTGATAGATGGATCGGATCCGCAAAATGCACACGGACGTCTGAATGGAGCCTTACAGGGGCGTGATCAATGACTGTGGTGATCACCCCATATAGACTCCCTGATCACCCCCTGTCATTGATTACACCCCTGTCATTGATCACACCCCTGTAAAGCTCCATTCAGACGTCCGCATGATTTTTACGGATCCACTGATAGATGGATTGGATCCGCAAAACACATACAGGCGTCTCCCTGGAGCCTTCTAGGGGGGGTGATCACCCCATATAGACTCCCTGATCACCCCCCTGTCATTGATCACCCCCCCTGTCAGGCTGCATTCAGATGTCCGTATGATTTTTACGGAACCACGGATACATGGATCAGATCCGCAAAACACATCGGACATCTGAATGGAGCCTTACAGGGGCATGATCAATGACTTTGGTGATCACCCCATATAGACTCCCTGATCACCCCCCCCTGTCATTGATCACCCCCCCCCTGTCATTGATCACCCACCCGACATTTGATCACAACCCCTGGTAAAGCTCCATTCAGACGTCGCATGATTTTTACGGATCCACTGATAGATGGAATCGGATCCGCAAAATGCATACGGACGTATGAATGGAGCCTTACAGGGGCGTGATCAATGACCGTGGTGATCACCCCATATAGACTCCCTGATCACCCCCCTATCATTGATTACCCCCTGTCATTGATAACCCCCTGTAAAGCTCCATTCAGACGTCCGCATGATTTTTTACGGATCACTGATAGATGGATCGGATCCGCAAAACGCATACGGACGTCTGAATGGAGCCTTACAGGGGCATGATCAATGACTGTGGTGATCACCCCATATAGACTCCCTGATCACCCCCCTGTCATTGATTACCCCCCTGTCATTGATCACCCCCCTGTAAAGCTCCATTCAGACGTCCGCATGATTTTTACGGATCCACTGATAGATGGATCGGATCCGCAAAACACATACAGGCGTCTCCCTGGAGCCTTCCAGGGGGGGTGATCACCCCATATAGACTCCCTGATCACCCCCCTGTCATTGATCACCCCCCCTGTCAGGCTGCATTCAGATGTCTGTATGATTTTTACGGATCCACGGATACATGGATCGGATCCGCAAAACACATACGGACATCTGAATGGAGCCTTATAGGGGGGTGATCAATGACAGGGGGGTGATCACCCCATATAGACTCCCTGATCACCCCCCTGTCATTGATCACCCCCCTGTAAGGCTCCATTCAGACATTTTTTTGGCCCAAGTTAGCGGAATTTTTTTTTTTTTTCTTACAAAGTCTCATATTCCACTAACTTGTGTCAAAAAATAAATCTCACATGACTCACCATACCCCTCACGGAATCCAAATGCCGTAAAATTTTTAGACATTTATATTCCAGACTTCTTCTCACGCTTTAGGGCCCCTAGAATGCCAGGGCAGTATAAATACCCCACATGTGACCCCATTTCGGAAAGAAGACACCCCCAGGTATTCCGTGAGGGCATATTGAGTCCATGAAAGATTGAAATTTTGTCCCAAGTTAGCGGAAAGGGAGACTTTTGAGATAAAAAAAATAAAAATATCAATTTCCGCTAATTTGTGCCAAAAAACAAAATTTCTATGAACTCGCCATGCCCTCATTGAATACCTTGGGGGTGTCTTCTTTCCAAAATGGGTCACATGTGGGGTATTTATACTGCCCTGGCATTCTAGGGGCCCCAAAGCATGAGAAGAAGTCTGGTATCCAAATGTCTAAAAAATGCCCTCCTAAAAGGAATTTGGGCACCTTTGCGCATCTAGGCTGCAAAAAAGTGTCACACATCTGGTATCGCCGTACTCAGGAGAAGTTGGGGAATGTGTTTTGGGGTGTCATTATACATATACCCATGCTGGGTGAGAGAAGTATCTTGGTCAAATGCCAATCTTGTATAAAAAAATGGGAAAAGTTGTCATTTGCCAAGATAATTCTCTCACCCAGCATGGGTATATGTAAAATGACACCACAAAACACATTCCCCAACTTCTCCTGAGTACGGAGATACCAGATGTGTGACACTTTTTTGCAGCCTAGGTGGGCAAAGGGGCCCATATTCCAAAGAGCACCTTTCGGATTTCACAGGTCATTTACCTACTTACCACACATTAGGGGCCCCTGGAAAATGCCAGGGCAGTATAACTACCCCACAAGTGACCCCATTTTGGAAAGAAGACACCCCAAGGTATTCCGTGAGGGGCATGGCGAGTTCCTAGAATTTTCTATTTTTTGTCACAAGTTAGTGGAAAATGATGATTTTTTTTTTTTTTTTTTTCATACAAAGTCTCATATTCCACTAACTTGTGACAAAAAATAAAAACTTCCATGAACTTACTATGCCCATCAGCGAATACCTTGGGGTCTCTTCTTCCAAAATGGGTCACTTGTGGGGTAGTTCTACTGCCCTAGCATTCTAGGGGCCCAAATGTGTGGTAAGGAGTTTGAAATCAAATTCTGTAAAAAATTGACCAGTGAATCCGAAAGGTGCTCTTTGGAATATGGGCCCCTTTGCCCACCTAGGCTGCAAAAAAATTGTCACACATCTGGTATCTCTGTATTCAGGAGAAGTTGAGGAATGTGTTTGGGGTGTCTTTTTACATATACCCATGCTGGGTGAGATAAATATCTTGGTCAAATGCCAACTTTGTATAAAAAAATGGGAAAAGTTGTCTTTGCCAAGATATTTTCTCATCACCCAGCATGGGTATATGTAAAATGACACCCCAAAAACACATTCCCCAACTTCTCCTGAGTACGGAGATACCAGATGTGTGACACTTTTTTGCAGCCTAGGTGGGCAAAGGGGCCCATATTCCAAAAGAGCACCTTTCGGATTTCACAGGTCATTTACCTACTTACCACACATTAGGGCCCTGGAAAATGCCAGGGCAGTATAACTACCCCACAAGTGACCCCATTTTGAAAGAAGACACCCCAAGGTATTCCGTGAGGGGCATGGCGAGTTCCTAGAATTTTTATTTTTTGTCACAAGTTAGTGGAAAATGATGATTTTTTTTTTTTTTCATATCAAAGTCTCATATTCCACTAACTTGTGACAAAAAATAAAAACTTCCATGAACTCACTATGCCCATCAGCGAATACCTTGGGGTCTCTTCTTTCCAAAATGGGGTCACTTGTGGGGGTAGTTCTACTGCCCTGGCATTCTAGGGGCCCAAATGTGTGGTAAGGAGTTTGAAATCAAATTCTGTAAAAAATGACCAGTGAAATCCGAATGGTGCTCTATGGAATATGGGCCCCTTTGCCACCTAGGCTGCAAAAAAGTTCACACATCTGGTATCTCCGTACTCAGGAGAAGTTGGGGAATGTGTTTTGGGTGTCATTTACATATACCTCAACATGCTGGGTGAGAGAAATATCTTGGCAAAAGACAACTTTTTTCCCATTTTTTATACAAAGTTGGCATTTGACCAAGATATTTATCTCACCCAGCATGGGTATATGTAAAAAGACACCCCAAAACACATTCCTCAACTTCTCCTGAATACAGAGATACCAGATGTGTGACACTTTTTTGCAGCCTAGGTGGGCAAAGGGGCCCATATTCCAAAGAGCACCTTTCGGATTTCACTGGTCATTTTTTACAGAATTTGATTTCAAACTCCTTACCACACATTTGGGCCCCTAGAATGCCAGGGCAGTAGAACTACCCCACAAGTGACCCCATTTTGGAAAGAAGAGACCCCAAAGTATTTCGTGATGGGCATAGTGAGTTCATAGAACTTTTTATTTTTTGTCACAAGTTAGTGGAATATGAGACTTTGTAAGAAAAAAATAAATAAATAAAAAATCATCATTTTCCGCTAACTTGTGACAAAAAATAAAAAGTTTTATGAACTCACTATGCCCATCAGCGAATACCTTAGGGTGTCTACTTTCCGAAATGGGGTCATTTGTGGGGTGTTTGTACTGTCTGGCCATTGTAGAACCTCAGGAAACATGACAGGTGCTCAGAAAGTCAGAGCTGCTTCAAAAAGCGAAATTCCACATTTTGTACCATAGTTTGTAAACGCTTAACTTTTACCCAAAACCATTTTTTTTTTACCCAAACATTTTTTTTATCAAAGACATGTAGAACAATAAATTTAGAGCAAAATTTATATATGGATCTCGTTTTTTTTTGCAAAATTTTACAACTGAAAGTGAAAAATGTCATTTTTTTGCAAAAAAATCGTTAATTTCGATTATAACAAAAAAAGTAAAAATGTCAGCAGCAATGAAATACCACCAAATGAAAGCTCTATTAGTGAGAAGAAAAGGAGGTAAAATTCATTTGGGTGGTAAGTTGCATTACCGAGCAATAAACCGCTAAAGTTGTGGAGTGCCGATTTGTAAAAAAGGGCCTGGTCACTAGGGGGGGTATAAACCTGTGGTCCTTAAGTGGTTAAAAAGGGTTGCGTCACTTAATCAAATAGCATTTACTAATGTATTGTGATTGTCAGTGGCGTACTAAGAGAAGTAAGGCCCCCATAGCAAGAAGTAAGGGCCCCATAGCAAGGCCCCCCACAGGACAGAAGGGTTTCCGCCTAAACCCCTTTCAATGACCCTTGGGCCCTTTTTTCCACTGCCTCATTTGCTAAAAGTTGTTTTTATAGAGGGTAGAGTCCTGACCAAGTTTGTACCCCCACTAGAAGAGGAGATGATCCCAACTGGTCCCCCTCTTGTCCTGGGCCCCATAGCATTCACATGGTCTGCCGCTATGGTAGTTACGCCCCTGGTGATTGTCCATATTGCTATCTTTGCTGGCTTGATTCATTTTTCCATCACATTGTACACTACTTGTTTCCAGGGGTTATGACCAATCAGGAATCCTGCAGTGATGGCTATGCTTGCACACTATAGGAAAAGACACCAGCCTATGTGCACTCCTGCAGTCCTGGCCACCAGAGAAGCCAACACCTTTTCGAGTAAGGGGGGGGTAATTTCCTAATTAGCACTGAAGTACTCATTAGTACAGGAAGACCAGGGAGTGGTGAGTATGGTGTTACAGTGTATCAGTGACGCACAGACACAGTGCTGCATGAAGAGAGGTGAGTATTTTTTTGGGGTCTGGTCTGAGGTTTGCATTTAGGAGACCAAGGAGTGAGGTGGATGTTATAGGGGGCAACAGGAGTCTGTATAAACTTGGGATCTGATTTGGGGTCTGATCTGGGGCCCGCATAAGTTTGGGGGCTAATCTGATGTCAGTATCAATTTGGGGTCTGATCTGGAGTCTGCTTAAATTTAGGGTCTGCATAATTTTGGGGGTTTATCCAGGGTCTGTATAAACTTGGGGTCTGACTTGGGGTCTGTATAAATTTGAGGCCTGATATGAGTTCTGAATAAATTTTGTGTCTGCCTAAACTCGGGGGCTGGTCTGGGGTCTGTATAACTTGGGGGCTGATATGGCATCTATAAATTTGGGGGCTAGTCTTGTGTCTATAAATTTGGGGGTTGATATTGTGTCTAAATTCAGGGACTGATCTGGCATCTGTATAAATTTGAGGGGTTGATTTAGGGTTTGTATTAATATAGGGGCTAATTTGGGATCTGTATAAATTGGGGGCTAATTTGCAAGATCTTTTCCCCATCTACCATGTGCCATATATTAATACTTGTGTCTTGTTATGTGGCAGAGGGGACTGCACACCCCTGACCAAAGACGTCTGTGTGTGATGTCTGGACCAAATGGAGAATAAAAGGAAAGTGAACATCTCAAATCTGTGGAGATGTCACTGGAGCTGCCCTTGACTGCTTCTTTTAAAATGTGTTCTAATCTTTAATCACTTTAAAGTGAGAGGCACAATTTTCCTGCTCCACTTAGGGCACCAAAATACCTCATCCTGGCCCTGGTTCTGGAAATCAACTTTAAATAAGCATAGAAATGTGTCTTTAATTTTTATGTCAACTACCTACTGGATTAATATTGCATACATAATGCTAATACATTTAACAAGTCTCATAACTGTAATATAGTAATAATTCATACCTGGAATCTGAATACTGACCATTCAGCAACTCATGTACTTTTCACTCTACTTTTACAAACTGACTTGCTGGGCCAATGGCTCTAATATCTTGCACAAATGGTTAATAAATGTTAATAAATGTGTCCAACAGCATACAAGACACAATAATGGACTAATAGGTTCAGTAAAAAGGAACAAACACAATGATAAATGCAGGCTGAAGTGTACAATAAAGTACTTATGTACTAGATTACAAATGCTTGGAGAAATGTCATTATCATGAACATATGGATCATTAGCATAATTAGCAGTTAAATGTTCATAATATTAACCCCTTTCCACACCACAATGTAACTGAACATCATAAGGACTTCCGCACATTACAACATTTCTGCAGGAAAGGCTCCTGTCCTGACCTATCCGTTGGCTGGATTAAGCATATGCCACTTTCTAATTGAACGGGAAAAACATAATCAGTAGAAATGAGTGAATCGAATCCACGAAGTGGAATTCGATCTGAATTTCAGGAAAATTTGTTTCACCTAGAAGCCGAATTTCCTCGTGCTTTGTGTCAGCGACTCGATTAACCTGAACTAGTTTAAAAAAAACAAATAATTCAAACTTACCTCCTCCGTTGGCTCGTGACGGGCCACCAACCTCCATTTTGCTTGAAGATCCAGCCGAAATCCCCGTGCGGTGCGAGATTACATCATCACGTCAGCAGGCGTGATGACATCATACATCACCACGCCAGCTGGCGTGATGAAGTAATCTTGCGCCGCACAGGATTTCGGCCGAGATCTTCAAGCAAGATGGCGGCGCCCGGCCCGTCGCGAGCAAATTGAGGCGGTAAGTTTGATAAAAAAAAATGTTATTGTTAATTTTACACTCAGTATGCCGCGATCATGTATGAACATCTGAGGGGTACAATGACGGGGGGGCGGCGCTATCGCAGCTTCCTGTCATTGCACCCGCTACTTACCAAAAAATGCGATCGTGACAAAGTAATCGTCACAAAGTGGATTTTTTGGGTGAAATTCGCCGAATCAGCCGAATGGAACTTTAAGAAATTTGCTCATCTCTAATAATCAGCTAAGATTTTCAATAAAGGGGTATTTAGCAAAGAAAAGTATAATGCAAACACTCTAAGTAGTTCCCAAAGTGATGGTATAACGCTTCCCAAGTGTGAACCTCCAAGCTATGATAATAGTGAAGAGAAAAGCAGTAATTCCATAAATAAAGCTAAAATGGTGGGGGGGTGTTTTCACCAACACTGTTTCAGATCCTCTTTGGGGCTTTTTTAAAGCTTTAATGAGGAGTTAAAATGTTGCTTGTGAAGATGGGTGAGAAGATCAACACCATTTTCCCTTTATCGATCAAAGTGCTGCTAGGATATACTGTATATTTACAATGGAAGTCAATGGCAGTTCTATGCAACTACGTCTTGTACATACAGTGCCTTGCGAAAGAATTAACCCCCCTTGGTGTTCTTTTCCATTTTTTTTTTGTTACAGCCTGGAATGAAAATGGATTTTAATTTCAACTTTATATAATGGCCCTGATAAAATATGTTACTGTAATCTCTGCTGTACTTCCATGGGCTGTGGACTCTTTCGGATGTGGCCTCTTCTTTTCCTGTTTAGCTGAATAGTACTAACTACAGGAAAATAAGTGGCCACATCTGGTCAGGACCTAGGTGGAAGAACTCGCATCATGTGCAAGTGCAGTGGAGACTGTGGCATATTGGAGTGGGGGATGCATAAGTACTATGTAAAGCATCTTACTTCTGTAGGATAATGCAAACTCCTGCTTAGGTGAGATGGCCAGATAACCCCTTTAAATGTCTTGGAAGGTCCTAGTCAAAGCCCAGACCTCAGTCTAATGGAGATTATGTGGCAAAACCTGAAGACTGCTGTACACCAACACAACCCATTTACTTCAAGGGGTTAAAACTGTTTTGCCCGGAACTATGGGCTAAAATCCCAGTGTCAAGATGTGCTTAGCTATAGAGACATACCCCAAGAGACTTGTACCTGTAATTACAGAAAAAGGTGGCTCCACCAAGTATTGAATACTATTGCAAATTAAAGTTCTCAGGTTTTTTGCATTCACTATATTATATGGGTTATTATTAGGGATGAGCGAACTTCAAGTTTTGAAGTTCAGGTTCGGGTTTACACTGAATTGCGTTCTGCATTCTGTTACTACGGTCCATGACGGAATTCATACCAGAATGCCTTTAGAGGCATCCATTACGCATTCCCTCATAATAGAGGTCTATGGCCAGCCTAAAGGATCTGTCCACTTTCCGTAATGGTAACTGAATCCATAACGCAATTCAGTGTAAACCACAACTCAAACTTCAAAAACTGATGTTCGCTCATCCCTAGTTATTATGATTACAGGGATACCAAATACCGTTTTGTATTAATTGAAAAAAAACAATAATACTAAAATCCACAAAAGAATTCCACATTTCTATAGAGAGTGGATAAGGCTACTGTTTACTTCACATGAAGGTCTGGGGTTCAAATCCTGCTAAAGACATGTTACATTTCAGTAGTAAAAGTCTATGTGCTGGAAGAGGACCCCTTCCCCAAACCAGCTTCATTAGTTTTCACTGCATTGTATACTACTGTATCTGCCTGCCCTGCTTGGATCTGTGATGTTCAAGCTGGGAGGGGAAAGAGAGGCAGAGACCTGATTCTACAGACCCTCCCTGGGAGTCTTACTCTGGGATGCAAACAAAGGGTGCAGGTCACAGATTGCAATTATGCTGGAGGAGTCAAAATGCACTCAAAACGTCATCATCTGATTTATATAATGCAGTAAAGGTCAATTCTGATGTTATTTATTTATTACTAGCAGAAGGACCCGGCTTTGCACGGTCATATTTCATCTTTTCATTAATGTTTGTGTGTGTCTTAAAAGATTCGACAGTATCCCCCCATAAAAGTGACCTCTACAGCACCCCGCCCCTTTAACAGTGACCTCCACAGCCCCCCAGCCCTCAACACTGACCATCCACAGTGCCCCGCCCCTTAAAAAAGGGACCTCCACAGCAGCCTCCACTAAACTTTGATCTTCACAGCAGCCCGTCCCTTTAACAGTGAGTTTCCACAGCACCTCACTCCCTTGATAGTGACTCACTCAGGGGCCCCGCCCCCTCCTTAACAGTCACCTCTACGCACCCCTCCTCTTACACACTGACCTCCATAGGGGACATCCCCTTATCTTTGACCTCCACTGTTTCCCTGCCCTCTTAACAGGGAGCCTCCACAGCACATGATCCATTAAACAGTGACTGCACAGCACCCCGGTCCTTAACAGTGACCTACACAGTAACACGCTCCCTTAACAGTGACCTCACAGTATCCTGCTGCCTTAAGAGTGACCTCCACAGCAACTTCCCCTTTAATAGTAGGCCCCTGCCCCTTAAGGCTCCATTCACATGTCCGTTGTTTCTTTCCTGATCTGTTTCCGTTTTTTGCGAACAGATCTTGGACCAGATCTGGATCTATTCATTTTCAATGGGTCCTGAAAAAAAATCAGACATTGAGCTGTCCGTTTTTGTTTCAGGACCCATTGAAAAATGAATGGGTCCAGATCTGTTCCGCAAAAAACGGAACAGATCAGGAAAGAAACAACGGACGTGTGAATGGACCGTAACAGTGACCTCTCCTTTAAGGCTAGGCTCATGACGACCATGTGGTGCACAGCATTTTGTCGTACCAATGTCGCTCAACAATATTTATAATGATAGACTTGGTGTCACACTGCAACATTGCGACATGCTGCGACTGCGACACACAGACAGTAGCAAAAATATTTTCTCCACTTGATGATGACTATCTTCACTGTGTTCCATGGTATATCTAATGCCTTGGACATTCTTTTGTACCCTTCTCCTGACTGATACCTTTCAACAATGAGATCCCTCTGATGCTTTGGAAGCTCTCTGTGGACCATGGCTTTTGCTGTGGGATGCGACTAAGAAAATTTCAGGAAAGACCAACTAGAGCAGCTGAACTTTATTTGGGGTTAATCAGAGGCACTTTAAATGATGGCAGGTGTATGCTGACTCCTGTTTAACATGATTTTGAATGTGATTGCTTAATTCTGAGCACAGCTACATCCCCAGTTATAAGAGGGTGTGAATACTTATGCAACCACATTATTTTAGTTATTTTTGTTTTCTTCCCTCCACCTAAAAGATTTTTGATGTTTAGATGTTTGTTTTTTGAGTGGTACAGTTTATAGGTCACATTAAGTATGGAAAAAGTTCTGAAATGATTTATCTTTGTCCCATTTGTCCACTGTATATATATATATATATATATACAGTGATACCTCGGTTCACGAACGCTTCTGTTCACGAACAACTCGGTTCACGAACAGAAAAGTTCATAAAAATATGCTCCGGTTCACGAACTCCGCCTCGGTTCATGAACAGGAGCCGTGGCCATTTTAATGCTATTTCCAGGCTGTCACATGGTCGTGACTTCCTGTAGGAAGACCGTGGAGAGAAGAAGAGACACAGAAAGAAGTACTGTGAGTACTCTGCAAACATTTTAAGTGATTTTTAGATTTTTGGTGTGCTTTTTAGCACATACAGTACTGTACAGTTCACTGGACACCCAATATGGCTCTCAAGAAGCATAGTGGAAAGAAGAAAGTGCGGAGCAGCAATGAAGGTGACAAGAACAGCAATGCAGGTGACAATGTGCAAAGTGGAAATGTAAGTGACAATGTGCAAAGTGGAGATGCAAGTGACAATGTGCAAAGTGGAAATGCAAGTGACAATGTGCAAAGTGGAAATGCAGGTGACAAGAATGTGCAGCGCAAGCATGGTGGCAAAAAGAAAGTGCAGAGCAGTAGTAAAGGTGACAGCAAGGTTGTGAAGAAAATAACCATTGAGCTATACTATACTGTACTAATGTGTATTGTAATTTGTTTCATATTTTTGTGCTTCAAAAACCCCCAAAAAAATGTCAGCACGGATTAACACGGATTTTAAATTATACCCTATGGGAAAATGTGCCTCGGTTCGCGACCAATTCGGTTCGCGACCAGAGTCAGTTCACGAATTAAGTTCGTGAACCGAGGTATCACTGTATATATATATATATACACTCACCTAAAGAATTATTAGGAACACCTGTTCTATTTCTCATTAATGCAATTATCTAGACAACCAATCACATGGCAGTTGCTTCAATGCATTTAGGAATGTGGTCCTGGTCAAGATAATCTCCTGAACTCCAAACTGAATGTCAGAATGGGAAGGAAGGTGCTTTAAGCAATTTTGAGCGTGGCATGATTGTTGGTGCCAGACGGGCCGGTCTGAGTATTTCACAATCTGCTCAGTTACTGGGATTTTCACGCACAACCATTTCTAGGGTTTACAAAGAATGGTGTGAAAAGGGAAAAACTTGCAGTATGCGGCAGTCCTGTGGGCAAAAAATGCCTTGAGGATGCTAGAGGTCAGAGGAGAATGGGCCGACTGATTCAACTGATAGAAGAGCAACGTTGACTGAAATAACCACTCGTTACAACCGAGGTATGCAGCAAAGCATTTGTGAAGCCACAAACACGCACAACCTTGAGGCGGAGGGCTACAACAGCAGAAGACCCCACCGGGTAACCACTCATCTCCACTACAAATAGGAAAAAGAGGCTACAATATGCACGAGCTCACCAAAATTGGACTGTTGAAGACTGGAAAAATGTTGCCTGGTCGATGAGTCTGGATTCTGTTGAGACATTTCAAATGGTAGAGTCCGAATTTGGCGTAAACAGAATGAGAACATGTATCCATCTCTGATGGCTACTTCCAGCAGGATAATGCACCATGTCACAAAGCTCGAATCATTTCAAATTGGTTTCTTGAACATGACAATGAGTTCACTGTACTAAAATGGGCCCACAGTCACCAGATCTCAACCCAATAGAGCATCTTTGGGATGTGGTGGAACGGGAGCTTCGTGCCCTGGATGTGCATCCCTCAAATCTCCATCAACTGCAAGATGCTATCCTGGTCAATATGGGCCAACATTTCTAAGAATGCTATCAGCACCTTGTTGAATCAATGCCACGTAGAATTAAGGCAGTTCTGAAGGCAAAAGAGGGTCCAACACTGTATTAGTATGGTGTTCCTAATAATTCTTTAGGTGAGTATATATATATATATATAAAATCATACTTCTGATATATATGAATGCATAACATGTGGGAAACTACTACTGATGTTTCTGCCATAATATATTTACATTAAATAATGTATATAATAATGGCTAAGAACTTTTATATTTATAACGTTTCTGCTGGGATTCAAACTCCCAACCTTGTACATTAGAGGCAAGGATGTTAACCACTACACTATAGGGCTAAATGTTAACCTGCACAGAAATATAAAATACATCTTCTGCTGAATATGAATGTTCACTACATCAGAAACTTCTATGAGGTTTTTCTGACACAGTTTAGTACTCAGCTTTATAGCTGAGTGGATAAGAGCCTTGCCTCTAATATGCAATGTTGGGAGTTCAAATTAGATTTAAATACACTGGGGTGTCCCCAAGCACTGACTCCATATATGGATATAGCTATATATGGAGTCAGAGCAGGGACTCCTAAGCCGAACTAGAGTCTCAACACCATCCCCTCTTCAGAGCAGGTGTTCTCCTATTGACTTTCATTGTGCTCTGGTGCTCGGTAGAACGTACGAGCACCGGAAACTTTTTTTAAGAGAAAATCACATTGCTACTTTAATTTTATATTCTGCTTTACAAAAATAAAAGCTGCACTATGATTGTTTGCTGTGGGCAACAAAGACTCTTTTTTCATTTTGCCTGCTTCTGTCATGCATAGTAACCAATTATCAGTGTAGTTTTCATTTTTGAAAGCAGTATAGTAAATGAAAGCTATGCCATGATTGGCTACTATGAGCAACAAAGATTATTTTTTTTTTTTTGCCAGCTTCTTTGTCTCCCATAATAACCAATAACAGTGCAGCTATCTTTTTTTTTTTTTAAAGCAGGATGTGAAATGATCGTATCTACATAAAACAGCATAATAAACCTGTAGGAGACCTATAATTTTGTGCAGGATTTTTTTTATAAATTTGAAAGATTCCACTAGGAAAGACTTATTACCATAGAGAGTGACTTACAATATTACTAGCATACAGAGCAATATATCCTCACACATTCACTCAATGTGTAAGTGTAATTTCCCAAGGCCTACCAGATACCTTCCACCACTGCTGGAGGCTGCAATGGAAATATAATGTAATTAATCCTTTCTTCAAGAGGAATCACAGGACTAAATTATGTTTTCATGCCCCTTTAATTCTGTCCTCTTTAGTATTCTGTATAATGATATTCCTTGTAATGTAGTGGATTAGGGATAGTTAAATAATATACCCATCCCACATTGTGCTGATAAGGCCACATTCCTAAGTGGTTATCTCAGAGACTTGCATGCTGCACACCGGAGGAGGAGGGGCTAAAAGGATATAACCTTGGCTGAAAACAGACAGGTAATTGGCACTCCATTAAAGAAATCATCCAGGTAGAATGTGATTGAAATGCTATTTTATTTCTTGTATCACCATAAGGCCATGTGCTACTATATGCCTGACTGGGAGTTCCCCCCATATTGTATGTTTAGGCCAGTGATGATTAGGGATGAGCGAACCCGTGGAAGTTCGGGTTCCCCGGGTTCGGCCGAACTTCAGGTCAAAGTTCGGGTTCGGGACCCGAACTTGACCGCGAACCCGGACCCCATTAAAGTTAATGGGGCCTGAACCTCACTTGATTATTTTCCGGAAAATAATAGCATTCTCAAGACAGAATGCTAAATAAAATGGCCATGGAAGGGTTAATAATAAATAATCTTCTATCTTCATTCAGCAGGACCTGCGGTGACGTCACCGCGCTCGCCACGTGACGCCATCGCAGGTCCTTTCGCAGGTCCTGAAGAAAGAAGACCTGCGCGATCAAGGCTGCGCAATCAAGTGGATGAGGTGAGTTTTTTTTTATTATTTTTAACCCCTCCATTGCCATTTTATTTATCATTCTGTCTTAAGAATGCTATTATTTTCTGTTACAACCATGTTATAACGGAAAATAATAAAATCACGCAAACGCCGAACCCGAACTTCAGTGAAAAAGTCCAGGTTCAGGTCCGGGTACCCGAACTTGCAAAGGTCGGTACGAACCCGAACTTTGCAGTTCGGGTTCGCTCAACCCCAGTAATGATTATTTACTTTTTACTACTATGTATATGATTTGTCTGTTTTACCTTATATTTAATTACACAGTAAATATATGTATTCACTTAGCCTGTGTGAGCTTATCATTCTAATATCTTATTGAATTCATGTTTTAACAACTTACAAACATCAATGTAAAGGTGACTGGAAGGAGTAGAGACGTAACCTAATGAAAGACTATACACAGGCATTTTCTAGTCAAGGCTTCTGTAAAATCAGATCGACTCTCTAAAAAATTACTATGTCTACATATAGATGGCACTGAATGTCCCATATACAGTAGCAGCTTACATAACACAGCACATGCACATGATTGTACTACACAACCATGTTGTAGAAGTTTGAAAACAAGACATCCATACTATCAGTAGGCTAATACTGTACCACCACTTACCAACATTTTTTTTTTAGAGTTAACTAGAATATTGCATATCACTTCTTGGTAACTCTCCCTATTTGTTTTTACCCACATCAACAGCCCAAGACCCATATGACTTTTCTTCCACACCAATACGCCAATGAGCCATGTTACGTTTACATTTACATTTACAGTGACTTTATGATGTCACTGTTTCTTGGGACCTGAAACAGGTGTCTTAGGTGTCAAAGCAGGACATCTGTAGTCTAGTGGAAGATAAAGGCTTAACACTGATTGCTGAACCAACCGCTATGTTCAAATACCAAGGATCAAGCTAAATTCTTATGACGGCAAACATAATGGTGGGTAGTTCAAGTCAGTTGCTGTGTTTTTATGACAGATATTAGCTTATAAATGTACAATAAAAATGTAATGATGTTTTATGTAATGTTTTCCTGAGGCTAGGGACCTATTGGCATTCTGGTATTAATGCAACATAGCTGCAATGTTTCCACAATGTTGTGCCAGGGCTATTACTTAGCATCAATCTAGAAAGCTACTGGTTGACAACCACAAATCTGCTTGGTCCTATTTTTTCTACAATTGTCACACAATATTACTTTTCTGCAGATGATTTACGTTTCAGCAAATCAATTGTGTGTGCTTCTCTTGCAGGTGGGCAGGAGTTTGCACACTTGCCTGTGCACGGGCGCCCTGTTGACTCCTTCACCTGCTATACTCTCTAGTACTGGGAATCTCTGGTTAACTACTGTAATCTGTCACAATTAGAGATGAGTCGGTTCGGTTTGCTGAATTTTCCGAAAAGATTTGATTTGATCGAATTTATTTGTGGCGAATTGCATTAAAAACAGCTATTTTCTGGCTACAGAGAGCCTGTATAGTAGTGTTAGACACTGTGCCTTGCAGTAACACGCATAGGGACTCTGCTGTCATAGAGCAACAATACTGTGAGTCAGTATGACATACACATGACAGGCGTCGCTCTTAGAATCACTGACTGCACACTTCACTTATTGTGGGCATTACAGGACAAAACTGACCAAATAAATTAGTGTGAACTCTGCCTTACAGGTCGATGTTAGCGTTAAGAAGAAGTGCACTCCTTTTACATTGTCGTCAGCTGATTCCACATAGATGTCTACAGAACTGTTCTATTAAACGCTTATACAAGTAGAGCCCCCCGACAGAGTGGAGAGGGTGTCAGCAGTAAATTTGTGTTGACATCACTGATTATTTTGCCCATCCTCTGATCCGTCAGAACAATAACCCCCCAAAAAAGGATCCTGTCTGTTGAGCATCTGCCTTCTCTCGGTCAGCCTTTGGTCAGTAATCCATCAGTATTGCTAAAACCACATAAAACAGGAGTGGATCCAAACAGAGATGACAGGTGAATAGAATATTTGCCATGTCTTTTGTGTTTTGTACCACTCCTGCTTTTGGCTACCAAATCATAACTCAATTCTGATGGGACCATACAGGCCTAACAGCTGCTACATAGACAGGATCCAATGTGCGTCTAATTTTTCCTTCTTCTGACAGATCAGAGAAGGGTCAATTAAATGATGATGTCAACCAGGCCAAAAAAGGCAAAATACTGGCCCAGTAATGAAGTAAGGAGGGTGGGAACAGCATAGGAGACCACAGATTGGCCAAATGACATAGTGGAGAGATGGCAGCAGCATGAGGAGAGCACAGAGTGGCCCAGTGACACAGTGGTGATGTAGCAGTAGCATGAGGAGACCACAGAGTAGTGAGGTGGCAGCAGCATGAGGAGACCACAAAGTGGTGAAGTGGCAGCAGCATGAGGAGACCACAGAGTGGCTCAGAGACATATTGTTGAGGTGTCAGCAGCATAAGGAGACCACAGAGTGGTGATGTGGTAGCAGCATAAGGAGACCACAGAGTGGTGATGTGGCAGCAGCATGAGGAGACCAAAAAGTGGTGATGTGGCAGCATCATGAGGAGTCCACAGAGTGGTGATGTGGTAGCAGCATGAAGAGACCACAGAATGACACAGAAACATAGTGTTAAAGTGGCAGCAGCATGAGGAGAACACAGAGTGGTGAAGTTGCAGCAGCATGAAGAGACCACAGAGTGGATCAGAGACATAGTGTGGAGGTGAGGTGGCAGCAGCATGAGGAGACCACAGAGTTGTGAAGTGGCAGCAGCATGAGGTGACCACAGAGTGATGATGTGGCAGCAGCATGATGAGACCACAGAGTGGTGAGGTGGCAGCAGCATGAAGAGACCACAGAGTCGCCCAATGATATAGTGGTGAGGTGGCAGCAGCATGAGAAGACTACAGACTGGTGAAGTGGCAGCAGCATTAAGAGACCACAGAGTGGCCCAGTGAAATAGTGTTGAGTTGGAAACAGCATGAGGAGACCACAGAGTAGTGAAGTGCAGCAGCATGAGGATACCACAGAGTGGTGATGTCAAAGCAGCATGAAAAGAACACAGTTCTTTTAGTATATTCTAACTTGAAGCGTCCCCATCACCATGGGAACGCCTCTGTGTTCGATATACTGTCGGATCTGAGTTTTCACGAAGTGAAAAATCAGATCTGGTTATGCAGCCGGATCCGTTCTGAACGGATGCAAACGTTTGCATTATAGGAGCGGATCCGTCTGTACAGACACCAGACGGATCCGCTCCTAACGCAAGTGTGAAAGTAGCCTTAAAAGAACCTTTTTACTCCACTACTTAATTGGGACTGCCTCCATGTCCTTCTTTTGTTCCACTAAAGAGTCATTGGGACACAAGTCTTTCAAGGACACACAGTGTTTTTTGTTGTTGTAAGACTGCAGTAGCCTTTTCTTTTGGTTCAGCTAGGGGTTCGCTAGGACTTTTGGTGGCCTGCACGACAATGCGCACATCCATATACTGTATGAAACCTGCCTATCATACTGACACACATTAACTGTTTTATTATCAGAAATGACTAGCTATGCATGTTGCTGCAATGCACAGTCATTTACACCAAGATACACTCTCCCTGCAGAATGAGATATACCGTAGCTGATTTGACATGCTTCATGACGAATTTATTTGGAACAAAGCATTTTATTTAAAATAATTAAACGAAGCGCCTGAATTGAATCAACTTCGCTCATCTCTACTAATAACATAGTGAACTAGTCATTGAGTTATTGGCTGCTACCTCTGTACACACAAATGAGAAATCTAGTCAAATGTTCTTCTCATTGAAACAGATAAACTGTATGTAGAAGATGACATTTAATGAAGCACGTGATCTGGGATTACACTGAATTGGAAATGGTTACAACATTTTATGCAAAGATCAATGCACATCAATGGTACAAAGTAAAAGCGGAAAATTGTGTCTCATTTGCAAAAAGGAAATTTCAAAAATGAGATGTTGGTAAGTGCAACTGCTCCACGTTGTCTTTGACTTTTTGACAAGTCTGTCCCAAAGCCTTTTGTTAAAGCTGTTGATTGTAAAAATCAATGGTGGTCCATGATGACAGACATCATCAGTAGGCTAGAAAATGATGGACACCTTGGTAGGAACCCACATACCCCATTATATGTCATTGTGGTCTACTGGACATCAATAGTGGCCCTTGTGCAATGGGTATGGCACTGCATCATGGTGTTGGTTTATAGCAAAGCCTTACATGTATGTGACATGCTGTTCCTTTGAATTCTTCTCCAGGGGGAATTGATTTATCATGTGCTCCTTGTATCTCCTTCCTATGTTATTCACTTCATGTTATCAAGAGGTAGCTGTAGTTCACCTAATCAAAGCCCTTTTTTCTTTTTTTGATTTGAGGCTACGTTTCCTAGTTATGATACTTTTTTTAAATATGCAAATTAGGCTTTTGGTGCAATGTGGATGTCGGCAGTGCTCTTGTTGCACCCAAGCTCTGCTCTTTTCATGTGAAACACTGCTATCTGTCTATGCAAATAGTTGGATAGGGAAGTCGCTGGTGGCAGACTCCCTTGAAAGAGAACCTGTCACCACAAAATGCAGTGCAATCTGCTGGCAGTATGTCAGAGCAGATTGATATACAGTTTTATGAGAAAAGATTCAGCAAAACTTGTAATTTATACATTTAAGGCTACATGCACACGGCCGTATGTATTTTGCGGTTCGCAAATTGCGGATCCGCAAAAAAAAAACTTATGCCATCTGTTTATTTTTGCGGATCCATTGTAACAATGCCTAAAACGGAAAAGAATAGGACATGTTCTATTTTTTTCTTTTTTGCGGGGCTATGGAAGAGATATACAGTGTGCTGTCTGCATTTTTTGCGGACCCATTGAAATGAAAGGGTCCGCATCCTATCCGCAAAAAAAACTGAAACGGACACGGATAAACAATACGTTCGTGTGCATGTAGCCTAAATCTCCTCTCTTTCTGAGCTTATTTGCACACAGGAGCTGTCTAGTCAGTCACTGCAAGACCACCCACTTGGGCAACTGAGCTCAGAAAGAGAAGAGATTAAAATCAATATAAGTTTTGCTGAATCTTTTCCCACAAAACCATATATCAATCTGCTCAGCTTCTCCTGTTCTATAACCCACTGCCCGCAGATTGCATGGTATTTCAAGGCTTCCCATGGTATTACAGGTTCCCTTTAATTTCTTATAATGCTTTAAGAAGTTGGGTGCACAGAAGAGTTACATAGTGAATCTGAAGTCATTTAAGGAGAGAGTTGATAGTTTTAAAGTAACAGACTCAGGGAAGAACTGGAAACAGGCTTTGAATTGCTTCGGCTTCTAAGGATTATAAAACTTGCAATACAAAACAGAGTTAAGTCAATATGTAGGCGAGTAAGCGGAGTACACGCACACAGCGCTTTCTCTGGTGGGACATTAAAATAAAAACGTATGCTCTAGTCGTGTTCCAATGCTGCCGAATAATAGAGATTGCACTGTAGGGGGAGTCAGTAGGGAGGAAGCAAACAGCAGGACACACTTCAGTTTGTTGGAAGGAAAATACGGTTATGTTGATAGGACAAACACATTTTATCGGAAGGTGAATTTCAGCAGGGTAAGAAAAACAACTCTTTCAAACCATGAGATGCACAGATGGCAGCAAATTTACAAGCTGAAGACAATTAAGACATTTTTATTTTATTTGCAGGAAGATATGGGGGAGGGAGAATTGAATTTCAATGGTGTACGACAAGAAGAATCCAGAATTCGACTCAAAATGTAGCAAAGTAGAGAAGAAGACTAATAGCAAAAAAAAAAAAGGGCCAGTCATAAACCGCCAGGCATCAGCATACAACTGCTGCAAACATTTTTATTGCAAATGAACAACAGGTGGGTTGTCCATTATCACGCTGCTTATTGCTTTACCTAGTTTCTCTGTGAAACATACAGACTTTCCAAGCAATTTGTTAGTATTATTTTATAATGTGATTATCTGCAAATATAGGGTTCCACGGGTTAATTTGTGTATTACATGGATGGATGGATGGATGGATGGATAGATAGATAGATAGATAGATAGATAGATAGATAGATAGATAGAACATAGATAGATAAACGATATATAAATTAGATAGATAGATAGATAGACAGACAGACAGATAGACAAATAGGAGATAGATAGATAGATAGATAATAGATAGATAATAGATAGATTGATAGATAGATAGATAGATAGATAGATAGATAGATAGATATGGGTGGATGGATAGATACCCTAATGCTTTTTCAAATAACTGCATCACCCAATACCATGTTTAGTTTAGCTTTTGTACATGCCATCATTTAGAAATGAAGAATAGTTGCCCAGCGGACATATGCAGACCTGGTATAAATGTATTTGCGGTTTTCTATATCCTCTGTCATGCTGACTCCCGGTGAATAACACAGGCTCTTTCTCTTGCATGTTTACAACCATTATCTTAAGTGGCTTTAAATAGGACCTTCACCAGGAAATGTAAATTAATCTACAGGCAGCTTGTTATAGAGCAGGAGGAGCTCAGCAGATTGATATATAGTTTTATTTTTATTTTTTTAAATAAAAAATTAAGTAAAACTTGTAATTTATACATAAAAACCTCTGCTCTTTTGGAACTTTAAGGTGTTGTCTCACTTCAGCAAGTGGCATTTATCATGTAGAGAAAGTTAACACAAGGCACTTACTAATGTATTGTGATTGTCCATATTGCTTCCTTCCCTAACTGTATCCATTTTTCCATTGCATTATACACTGCTCATTTCCATGGTTATGACCACCCTGCAATCCAGCACCAGTAGTCGTGCTTGCACTCTATAGGAAAAAGCACCAGCCTATGTGAGTTTCCATGGTCCTGGCCACCAGGTGCTGACACTTTTTCCTATAGTGTGTAAACATAGCCATCATTGATGGATTGTAAGGTGGTCGTAACCATAGAAACGAGAAGTACATAATGTGATGGAAAAATAAATCCAGCCAGTAAAGAAGGCAATATGGACAATAACAACACATCAGTAAGTGCCTTGTATTAACTTTCTCTACATAATAAATGCCACTTGCTGAAGTGACACAACCTCTTTAAGCCCTCACCCTATTGTGGAAGCGCTCATCTATATTTAGCTGTATCGCCATCCTCAGGTTGCAGCGGGCGATCGGAGCGACGTCTCGCCTGCCCTGTTCCCTCTGATAGGCTTCAGACTTACTGCCTGTAGCCCAGAGCCCGGCCGACACAGAGACTGGGGAGGCTCCAGCCTCAGGGCGCAGGCCAGCTCCCAAGCCTCTGGGCGGCAGGCAGGCCACTGACCACGTCGCTGCTGCTGCCGCACCTGCCGGGCTGCCGGCCGCGCTGGAGGACGGAGGAAGTAGTGAGCACTTGGCACTGACTTACGGGCTCCCTCTCCGCTCCACCTCCTGGCTCGGCCGCTCCGCTGCTCTGGTCTCTGCTCAGTGCTTGCCTGACTGGCTGCGTACAGCGCACACTTTGACCTGACGCGGTTTGACCTGACGCTGTACGCAGTCAGGTCACATGTGCGCCCTCTGGAGACCAGGAGCAGAGCGGGCAGCAGCAGGTAACAGCACAGCACTGTGTCACGACCCAGCGGCCAGGCCCCAGCAGGGATAGAGCATGAGAGTATGCCCTGAAGTGAAGTAAGATAGTTCTTAAATAAAGATAATATTCTTTTCCGTCTGATCTGAGGTCTGATGGGATTCTGGATGGGGTAAAATTACAAGGAACGCAAAGCAGTAATCAAAGCAAAAGATGGGCTACTTTGAAGAACTTAGAATATGACATATTTTCAGTTGTTTCACACTTGTTTGTTATGTATATAATTCCACATGTGTTAATTCATAGTTTTGATGCCTTCATAGTCATGAAAATAAAGAAAACTCTTTGAATGAGAAGGTGTGTCCAAACTTTTGGTCTGTACTGTATATATACTCATGGTGAGGTAGAGATGTATGTTGTAACCTGCTTATTTGCTACGTGTCACACCAGGTAATAAGTAATCATTTATAAAGGGATGAAATACTTATTTTCATAACTATATATAAACATTACAGAGTGTCGGAGAGAGATACAAAAGTAATGACACGCCCCATTTTTGCATGCGCAGTAAGCAAATTTTACATTGCGATTTTCACATTGAAGAAAAATAATGAGCAAAGATAGCAAATTTGCAAATATATGACGAATATTTTCTCAAATATTCATGAAATATTGCGAATTCGAATATAGCCCCTGAGTCTTATCACTATTGGGGGTGGCAGGATGAGGTGTTCAGAAGGTGGGAGAATGATGGAAAAGCAGGAAACTAAGATGTCTGGCAAACTCTGCAGAAACAAGAGATGGCTGGAAGAAATCATCATGGCGGTCTGATCTGAAGGAGAAGATGAGGGAAGAGAATATTTACATCAGAGGAGACATCACTGGATGCAAGAGGTATGTATTACCCTGTATGTTTTGTAGTGCTGTATATAATGTTAGGAGGGAAGAGGTTAGATTGAGAATTAGTCATGGGGGACGGGGGCGCTCTTTAAATTTTCACCTCAGGCAGCAGAAAGGTTAGGTGCACCCCTGATAACACCTCCTCCAAATACAAATTGAAGTCAGAAAAAGCAGATTCAAATGTATAAATTGAAGGTTATACTGATGCTTTCCCCATAAAACTATATATCAATCTGCTCAGCTCCTCCTGCTCTATAACATGCTGACTGCAGATTGCACTGTATTTTGTGGTGACAGGTCCTCTTTAAAGTGATTATATTGAAATATTAATATTTTTATGGGCTACAGATATTGATGAATTATCGTCCAGATAGGTCTACAGTATCAGACACCTGGCACCTCCAGTGATTAGCTCTTTCAAGCTGCCACAGTGCCACATGCTATACAATGTACAGAGCTAGAGGCAGACAGCTCCACGCACTGTGTAGTGGCCATGCAGGGGTAATGCAGCTTAGCTCCCATTCAAGTCAATGGGAGCTGAGCTTCAATATGTCGGTGCCAGACAATAAAAAGTGTGCAGAGCCTTCTGCTTCCATTTCACACATTGTTATTTTCTAGTTTCTGTGGCATCCCAAAACAGCTGATCAGTGGGGGTGTCAGGTTTCAGACCCCCACCAATCTGATATTGATGACCCATCAGGGAAATAGGCCATCAATATCTGTAACCAGTAGAACCCTTTAACTTTAAGGCAAATAATAATCATTCTGTGTTAGCCATCCACATAGTCAAGAGAAGCTCAGTTAATGGGGAACTATAACTGAGGGGCCCACAAGTCTACTGTCATAAAGAGATGTACCCCAAAGTAAAAGCTTTACCATCATCTGTTATCGAGCTACTAGTCAAGCCTGATTGGCTGCTCATTGGAAGAGACATGAGAGCAGGGGTCAAGTCAATATTTAGATAATTTATGTAATTTAAAGGGGTTGTGCAGTGCTAGGATATTGATGACCTATTCTCAGTATAGTTCATCCCTATCACACTGGTGACAACCAGCACCCTCACTCATCAGCTGTTTGAAGAGACCATGGTGCTCCTGAGAGAACTACATCCTTTTCAATGTTTCGCCATCTTGATTGTAGCAGTGGTGCAGTGCTATTACAGACCACACAGTGTGGCCACACAGCGCTGGAGAACTGCACAGCCAATTAGGCCACAGCTGCCTTTTATTTAACTAATGAAGACTGCATTATATAGCCGGTCTTCATTATTAATGGACACGCAGAACATTCAATACCATGAGATTATTAACAATGTAGAAAGGCTATATCTAATTGGCTGAACCAAGTGGCCGTACCTTAAAAGTCTACACCATTATAACCACACTATTTTATAAAAGCAATTGGGTTAATCGTGCACATAATGTATGACTGACTTTGAGGAATCCAAGGAATTTTCATTGCAGACCATTTTTAGTTCATTGTTGGTAGCTAGTTATAAACAAGTATAATGAGTAGTTTAGACTTAGGTGTCCGGTTACTCTACACAATATGCGGTTGGAGTTACTCCTGTTAATGGTTACATTTTTTTCAAAGTCAATTGAGGAGAGATTTGCTTCAAAATTTCAAATGTGATAAAATTTTCTTTCCAGCTTCTATTCACCAAAGCAGCAGATCTCATTTGACAAACATAAGGAAGAATGGCAGATTAAATGTCAAAATTAAGACTAAATTGAAATACCAAATGAAATACTGTCCTTCACAACACCAAATACAGGTCCAGCAGCAACCGACAACTAATGGTATAGCTCTCTGTACTGAGCCTATGTAACATATCGGGTTCGGCGAATTCAGCTGAACTTCAGGTCAAAGTTTGGGTTCGGGACCCGAACTTGACCCCCGAACCTGAACCCCGAACCTGAACCCCATTGAAGTGAATGGGGACCTGAACTTCACTTTATTATTTTCTGTTATTACATGGTTATATTGGAAAGTAATAGCATTCTTAAGACAGAATTCAAAAGAATATGGTCATTTAGGGGTTAAAAAAAACCTCACTTCATCCACTTGACCGCGTTGCAGCAGTCTCTTCTTTTCTCCATTCTTCACTGAGTAGGACCTGCCACCCACATGGTGAGCGCAGTGACGTCATAGAGCACATCGCAGGTCCTTTAGCAGGTCCTGCTGAATGATGATAGAAGAGACTGCTGCAGCGCGATCAAGTGGATGAGGTGAGTTGTTGTAACCCATAAATGGCCATATTCTTTTTGCATTCTGTCTTAAGAATGCTATTATTTTCAAGTATAACCATGTTATAATGGAAAACCCGAACACCGAACCTGGAATTCCTGGTTTAGGTACTGGAACTAGCAAAGTTCACTCATCCCTTTTTTTAAATAGAGATGGACTTGCGGTTTGCCCGGTGGTCGTTTTGTGGCGAACTTTCCTCGTTCGCGGTTCACCGAATGGGCGAAACATATGGCGATGTCAAACGGTGCCATATTCGTTTACATTGTGAAGAACTTTGACCATCGACACATCCATCAGGTGGTACAGGACAGCCAATTGAGACGTTTCAGCACATGTACATTCCCCCTACCTATAAATTAAACCTGATCTGGCCGCCATTTTACATTCATCTTTTGCCAGTGTAGGAAGAGGTTGCTGTGTGGAGTAGGGACAGACTGTTAGGGACACCAAATGCTAACTAATAGGGTCACAAAAGTCCTTTTAAGGGACTGGTATAGGTGTGCTATCGATAGGTGTGACTTACTGAGGGGTGTTATATACTTATAATATACTTTCTAACATAGAAAGTATATTATAGTGCATTTGTATTGCGCAGCAGTTGTGTGCCAAACGCTATTGGATCAAATATTTCTACTGATTCGTGATATACCAGTTGGACCACCAAAAACACTGATTGAAGCAGGGGTGTTATATACCATTAATATACTTTCTATATTGTGCATTTGGGTAGTGCAGAATTTTGTTTGCTGTTTTGCTGCGTTACCTCAGCTACAGATAGTGACAAACGACATTGGAACAAATAATTTCTACTGTGAGATATACCAGTTGTCCCCCCAAAAAAGTGAAAAAAAAGTGGGCTATAGTAAAAATGGTTATTCAGTGACCGCTTAATGTACCTCGAGCCACATAATCACAATTTTTTTTTTATGTCAGGTGAATGCCTAATTTTTAAGGCCCGTACTCCTGTGGCCTAAAATGAAATTTTCTAGGCTCCAACAGGGCACATTTCAGAGAATTTCCCTTTAAGACGCATAAAAATGGCCCCTGATTAAGATACATATTTTTTAGTTGGAATTTTTGTCATTGATCCCGCTCTGGTATGTTACTCTCCATGTTGTGGGACAATTTGTGCACTTTTACTAAGTATTTGGTGGCTGCAAATATGAACTGAATGTTTTTCAGGTCCTCCTGACATTAAAGTGAATGCCCCATTTGATCGTGTTCGCGAACCGTCCCGGCCTATGCTCGTCCATGACTATTTATAAGATTTAAAAAATACACCTAATTATCCTACAATGTTGATCCAAAGGAAAGCACAAAAAAAAACTTATAAGGCACAATCAAGTTCTCCAATCAGGCAATCAGAATATTTCCATGGGTCAACGAGCCTTCTCCAGAAATCTAATAACTATAACCTGTAATATTATTACACTCCAGAAATACATCCAGGCCCCTCTTGAACTCTCCATAGTTCCAAAGTCTCAATACTCTTGCAGTAAAGAACCCTACTCCATTTTGGTATAGAAACTTTTTTCCTCTAGATGTATAGGATATCTCATTGTCTCATTCCTGGTTAGGATAATTTTTTCAAAATAACCCTAACTATTAGAATTTGACTGGTGTATAGGCCTCCAGAGCAAAGTGAGGATTATTATAGCAAGCTGGGAGATGAAATTTCTCAAATAGCAGAAAAGGAGGATATTGCAGTTATGGGTGACTTCAACATGCCTGGTGTAGGCTGAAATATCTCTAGTGCTTTTTCAAGCAAAAACAGGAGTCTAAGGGCCCTTTCACACTTGCGTTCTTTTCTTCCGGCATAGAGTTCCGTCGTCGGGGCTCTATGCCGGAAGAATCCTGATCAGTTTTATCCTAATGCATTCTGAATGGAGAGAAATCCGTTCAGGATGCATCAGGATGTCTTCAGTTCCGGACCGGAACGTTTTTTGGCCGGAGAAAATACAGCAGCATGCTGCGCTTTTTGCTCCGGCCAAAAATCCTGAACACTTGCCGCAAGGCCGGATCCGGAATTAATGCCCATTGAAAGGCATTATCCGGATCTGGCCTTAAGCTAAACGTCGTTTCGGCGCATTGCCGGATCCGACGTTTAGCTTTTTCTGAATGGTTACCATGGCTGCCAGGACGCTAAAGTCCTGGTTGCCATGGTAAAGTGTAGTGGGGAGCGGGGGAGCAGTATGCTCCAGAGTGACGTCCGAGCGCCCCACGCGCATGGATGACGTGATCACATGGACACGTCATCCATGCGCATGGGGCGCTCTGACGTCATTCTGGAGCGCCCCGGGAGCCGCACGGACTGTAAGTATACTGCTCCCCCGCTCCCCACTACTACTATGGCAGCCAGGACTTTAATAGCGTCCTGGGTGCCATAGTAACACTGAACGCATTTTGAAGACGGATCCGTCTTCAAATGCTTTCAGTTCACTTGCGTTTTTCCGGATCCGGCGGGCACCTCCGGCAAATGGAGTGCACGACGGATCCGGACAACGCAAGTGTGAAAGAGCCCTTACTGATACACTTAAAGGAGCATCTTTGAAGCAGCTAATTAATTCACCAACCAGCTAATTAATTCACCAAGGGGAAATATTCTAGATTTTGTCTTTGCAAATGGGGATCTGTGGGAGGTGGAAGAAACATTTGGGTTCCATTGACCACCAATGTTTTAATCCAAAATGTTAATAAAACCTTAAATCTGAATATTTAAAATGTGAGGTTGTGGCTTTCTCAGAAAATATTTATGTGTGCATAATTATTGGACAACTATTAGTGTTCAGAATTATTATGTAACTAAATGAAAAGGAAACTTTTCAACAAACAACTCAAAATTGACAAATATAAATTTCTGACATTTCGCCCCAAAAAAAGAAAAATCAGTGACTAATATTGCCACCCTTCTTTTTAACAACAGTCATAAACCTGCAATTCATGCAGCAACCACAGACACCATTCAGAGAAGTGTACTGTTTTCCTTCACCATGTCATTTGTTTAATCACTTCCAGACCGGGCCATTTACCCCCTTCTGACCAAGCATAATTTCAATGGGTCCGTTTCAATGGGTGCGGCACCTGAGGGGTTAATTGTGCAGATCACAGCCCCCTGTAAGAGATCGGGTGCTGCCAGGCAGTAGGGGGCAGTCATGTACACAGTTCGTAGGATATTCTAACTTGAAGCGTCCCCATCACTATGGGAACGCCTCTGTGTTAGAATATACTGTCGGATCTGAGTTTCACGATCTAACACTAATCCGATGGTATATTCTAACATAGAGGCGTTCCCATGGTAATGGGGACGCTTCAAGTTAAAATATACCATCGGATTGGAGAAAACTCCGATCTTATGGTATATTAACTCCTGACTTTACATTGAAAATCAATGGGGGACGGATCCGTTTGCAATTGCCCCATATTGTGTCAACGTCAAACGGATCTGTCCACATTGACTTGCATTGTAAGTCAGGGCGGATCCATTTGGCTCCGCACGGCCAGGCGGACACCAAAACGACTTTTTTTCATGTCCGTGGATCCTCCAAAAATCAAGGAAGACCCACGGACAAAAAAACGGTCACGGATCACGGACCAACGGAACCCCGTTTTGCGGACCGTGAAAAAATACTGTCGTGTGCATGAGGCCTTTATGTGGTAATAACTTTGAACGCTTTTACTTATCCAAGCCATTCAGAGATTGTTTTCTCATGAAAAAATTGTACTTCATGCTATGGTAAATTTGAGTCAATATGTTTTATTTTTATTTATTAAAAAATCCAAAAGTTATTAAAAAAATTAAAAAATTCACAGTTTTTCTAAATTTGAATCTCTCTGCTTTTCAGACAGATAGTAATGCCTCATAAAATATTCAATAATTAACATTCCCTATATGTCTACTTTATGTTTGCAAGCATTTGGTAAAGTAATTTTATTTTTTTAAGACGTTAGAAGATTTAGAATATTTTAGAAGCAATTTTCAAAATTTTTTAAGAAAATTTCCAAAGTCAACGATTTTAGGAACTAGTTCAGTTTTGAAGGTCACTTTGTGGGGCTTACATAATAGAACCAAACCATAAATGACCCCATTTTAGAAACGACACCCCTCAAACTATTCAAAACTAGTTTTAGAAATGTTGTTAACCCTTTAGGTATTCCATAGGAATTAAAGCAAAATAGAGGTGAAATTTCTAAATATCACTTTTTGTTGCAGATTTTCCATAAATTTTTTACTGGAACACATCAAGGGTTAACAACAAAACAAACCTCAATATTTATTACCCTTATTCTGCCGTTTGCAGAAACACTCCATATATGGTCATATACCGCGGTATGGGCACACGACGCAAGGAGTGCCATATGGATTTTGGAGTGCAGATATTGCTAGAATGGTCTTTGGGCACCATGCTGCATTTGAAGACAGAGACACTGAGGTATCCCCACAGTGATAACCCCCAAAAAGTCACCAAATTTTGTAAACTACACCACCGAAGGAGTTTTTTAAGGGGGTGTAGCGAGCACTTCACTCAACAGGTGATTTATATAATTTTTAATACTTGGGTGTCAAAATGAAAAATTACATTTGTTTTACAAGAAAATGGTGCTTTAGGCCCAAACTTTCTTTTTCACAAAAGATAACAGGAGAATAACCCCCAAAATTTGCTACCCACTTTTTCCTGAATACAGTAACACCCCAAATGGTGGTTGTAAACTGTTATTTGGGAATATGCCAGGGCTCAGAAGGAAGGAGCGGCATCTGGATTTTCTAACATGGAACTTTCTGTCATGGTTTTTAAGAGCGATAATTTTAAAAATTTTTGTTGTTGAATGAGCTGCCTCACGCAGCTTATTTTGTGCGGGAAAAGCTGTAGTTTTTCTTGGTACCATTTTGGGGTACATTGGCTTTCTTGGTTGCTTTTATCTAACTTTTTTGGAAGGTGAAGTCAACAAAAAAAAGCTGTTACTGTCATTTTCAATTTTTTTATACCGTTACTTGATTAGGTAGATATTTTTATATATCCGGTCATGTACGGACGTAAAGATACCATATATAGCTATATACCATATATGTCTATTTTTTATGTTTTACACAATAAAAACATTTTTAAAAAATCATGTTTTTGTGTTGGCATTTTCTTAGAGCCATATTTTTATTTAATTTTTCTGGCTATAGTCTTGTGTGAGGGCTTGTTTTTTGCAGGACGAGGTGACGTTTTTATTGCTACCACTTTGGGGTACATGCGGCATTTTGATTGATTGATATTATGTTTTTTGTGAGGTGACTAAAAAAAGCTGTTTTGGCATAATTTTTATTCGTTTTTTTACACTGTTACCTTGATGGGGTAGATCATGTGATATTTTTGTAGAGATAATTGTTACGGACACAGCAATACCAAATAGAGTTAGGTCCATATATATTTAGACAGAGACAATATTTTTCACATTTTTGTTCTGTATATTACCACAATGGATTTTGAACAAAACAATTCAGATACAGTTGAATTTCAGACTTTCAGCTTTAATTCAGTGGGTGTAACAAAATGATTGCATAACAATGTGAGGAACTAAAGAATTTTTTAAACTCAATCCCATTATTTCAAGGGCTCAAAAGTAATTGGACAAATTAAATAATTGTAAATAAAATGTTAATTTCTAATACTTGATTGAAAACCCTTTGTTGGCAATGACTGCCTGAAGTCTTGACCTCATGGACATCACCAGACGCTGCGTTTCCTCCGGTTTAATGCTCGGCCAGGCCTTTACTGCAGCGGTTTTCAGTTGCTGTTTGTTTGTGGGCCTTTCTGTCTGAAGTTTAGTCTTTATTAACAAGTGAAATGCTCTATTGGGTTCAGATCAGGTGACTGACTTGGCCATTCAAGAAAATTTCACTTCTCTGCTTTAATAAACTCCTGGGTTTCTTTGGCTTTATGTTTTGGGTCATTGTCCAACTATATTAAGAAACGCCGACCAATCAGTTTGGCTGCATTTGATTAAATTTGAGCACACAGTGTGTCTCTAAAAATCCCAGAATTCATCCGGCTGCTTCTGCTCTGTGTCACATCATCAATAAACACTAGGGACCCAGTGACACTGGCAGCCAAGTATGCCCAAGCCATCACACTGCCTCCGCCGTGTTTTACAGATGGTGTGGTATGCTTTGGATCATGAGGTATTTGCCATACTTTTTTCTTTCCATCATTCTGGTAGAGGTTGATTTTGGTTTCATCTGTCCAAAGAATGTTCTTCCAGAAGTGTGCTGTTTTTTTAAGATGTTTTCTTTAGCAAAGTCCAATTGTAGTGTCCCACTAGGTAAAGATGGGCACTACACAAGGGTCAATTGGTGTGCGTCTTACTTCTACTCACAAGGAACAGAAATGTTATATGTAACTATGCATTCAATGTATTTTCTAATGTGTTTTTATATGCAATGTTCCCCTGTATGATGCAATAGCAGGCCTAGTTGGGTGTAGTTAGACATCCCAGACGCTAGAGGGAGATAGGGAGCCCCTAGTATAAATGTCCAGGCCCAGACAGGGAGGGGTTAGTTCAGAGTCAGGAGTCTGCAGAGACAGAAGTTAGAAGGCACCAGCCAGGGACAAGCTGAGGGCCTCCTCCTGACATGCAGCTAGACAGCCCAGGCTACTAGTTGTTACCAGGAGGCTAGTAGAGGGATCCTAGCCTACCTGCGGATCAAGAGAGCCTTAGTTAGCTCTGAAGACACCCCAGTTGCAGGACAGCACCTCCTGGGAGAAACCACAGCCCTTCTCCAGACAAGTCAGGATATTACATGCAAAGATAAGTAACACTGATGGGCAGATGCATTAGGAAGCAAAGCAAGGATTTAATACGAGAGGAAGATATATATATACCAAGGATTTAAGCCACCATTTAGGCATCCGGGCCTTGGGATTGAAACCAGACAGGAGTTCTAGAAAGGACAGTGTACACTATTTCTGAGGAAAGGTACAACCTGATTCTGAGTGTGTTGTGGATTTACCCTCTGAGTATCTTGCATAATCAATACCTGCCATCTTGTGAAATAAAGCCTGCTTGTGAAACACTGTGATCTAAAGGACTGTATTACCATCTGCATGTACAAAGTTGGACTGTTAAGTAAAGCAACGTTTGGTTCACTATACCACCTGTGTACCTCGCTTATTCCAACTATAAATCGGTGTGCCACCGTTACAGGCACTGGCGTCACAAATCCAAAAGGGACCTTGCCCCAGGCACTCAAAATACCTGTAACACCCAGGGCACCTCATCCATCAGGCCTGGTCCCTACAACCCGAGTGTGCCCCAGAGGAACTGTGTCTACCTCTCCTTCACTGCCGCATGCCTGCCCAGGGTTCTCCAATACAGTGAGCAACCCTCGATTTCCCATAACCGTGACCTCACTTCGCAATACCCTGCAGGTCTGGCGTGCTGCACAATCTAGCCTTCTTATTCTTGAGGCTTATGAGTGGCTTGCACGGTGCAGTGAACTCTCTGTGGATATTGATGCGCCTATATCCTGGAGAGTGTTGTTCACTTGGTTGGCTGTTGTGAAGGGGTTTCTCTTCACCATGGTAATTATTCTGTGATCATCCACCACTGTTGTCTTTCGTGGGCGTTCAGGTCTTTTTGCATTGTTGAGGTCACCAGTGTTTTCTTTATTTCTCAGGATGTACCAAACTGTAGATTTTGCCACTCCTTATATAACTATAACTTGAATACGTAAATAGGTAATAAAAAAAAATTTGTGTCAGTGTCCAAATATATATGGACATAACTGTAGATCTATGTTTTATTTATTTATTTATGTTTTACACAATAAGCATTTTTAGAAAAAAAAAATCATGTTTTTGTGTTGCAATTTTCTTAGAGCCATAGTTTTTATTTTTCTGGCTATGGTCTTGTGTGGGGGCTAAATTTTTGTGGGATATGAGGTACATATGACCTTTTGATTTATTAACATTATGTTTTTTGGGAGGTAAGATAACAAAAAAATGTGTTTTGGCGCAATGTTCATTTATTTATTTATTTTTACGGCATTCACCTGATGGGGCAGATCATATGATATTATTATAGAACCGGTTGTTGCAGACGCGGTGATACCAAATATGTATATTTTATTTTTTTTTCTTCTATTTTTAACATGTTTTAAATAACTGATTATAAAAAAATATATAATTTTTTAAGATTCTCTAGGTACTGGTACATATTCAAAAAAGGATCTAGGTCCTCCACAGGTAATTATAGACCAGTTAGCTTAACCTCAGTAGTAGTAAAAATAATGGAAACCCTCCTGAAAAAGATTATAGTTGACCACCTACAAACCACCAACTTGTTGGATGTAAAACAGCATTGCTTCACCAAGGGCCAATCATGTCAAACTAATCTTATTTATTTATTTATTTAACTATGTCTCAAAAGTGTTTGATGAAGTTCGTACTGTGGATATTGCCAACTTGGACGTCAGTAAAGTCTTTTATGCCACATAAATAGATAATAGATAAATTATTGAAGATTGGACTTAATCGCTTCGAGATAAGAAATTTTCTATCTATCATAATGGCAGCTCTGTATTAGCCAAGACTTTGAAAGTAAATGATCCAGGGTTCCTGATATCAGACAGCTTCAAAATGGAAAACTAGAGGTATAACCAGTAGGGAGAGAGAGAGACTGTGTAGAGCGCTAGTGAGACCACATCTGGAATGCTATGTCTAGTTCTGGAGACCTCACTGACAAAATATGTACGGTACATAAAATTGAACAGGTGCAAAGGCGGGCTACAAAAATGGTGGAGTGTCTGAAGCATAAAACATATCAGGAGAGACTTAAATAACTTAATCTGTATAGCCTTGAGGAAAGAAGGGGCGGGGCATGGTCAAAACCTTTAGGCTGGGTTCAGACCTGGAGCGTATTTGAAATGCGCTTTTTTGCATTAGTAAACGCGCATTTGACGCGCGTTTGTGTGATTGACTGCAGTGTCCTATGGCCACAAACGCGCGTCAAAACGCCCCAAAGAAGCTCAAGAACTTGTTTGAGCGTAGGGCGTTTTTCAGCGCGTTCAAACGCGCTGTAAAGCGGTCAAGTGAGAACCAGGGCTATAGGGAAGCATTGGTTTTCATGTGTTGAGCGTTTTACAGCGCGTTTGAACGCGCTGTAAAACGCTCAAGTGTGAACCCAGCCTCAATTATGTTAAAGGCACAAACAAGGTTCAGGAGGGAAATTAAAGAAAAGCTCAACAAAAGAACAAGGGGCATAATCAAAAATTTGTTGGGGGGAAGATCAGAACTAATGTCAGGATATATTTTTGCACAGAAAGAGTAGTTCAGGCTTGGAACAAACTACCAGCAGATGTTGGGAAATCAACAGTAACCCATGCCTTGATAAACACATATCTATCCTAAAATAAGTAATATTACAAGGACAGACTAGATGGACCATGTGGTCTTTTTCTCTGTCAATTGTTTCCACTGAAAACCACCCATTCCAATTAGTACTTAGTACTTGCCATCCTTTTAACCTGCTCAAGCTCTACTACGTTTTTCTAGTACAAAGGGGCCCAAAATGACACACAGTACACGATGTGCGGCCTGACTAATGACTAGGGATGGACGAACATCTGCCAGGATGGTTCGCAAACGCGATTGCGCGAACGCGATCAAATGTTTGCAAATCTCAAGTTCGCGGTGGGTCCTATTCACTTTAATGGCAGGCGAACCTGAAAAACCTTCAGCTCATATTTGCAGCCACAAAATACTTAGTAGAAGTGTACAAATAGTCCCACAACATGGACAGTGACATACTAGAGGGAAATCAATGACCAAAATTCCAACAAAAATATGTATCTTAGGCCTCATGCACACGACCGTTGTTTTATTCCGTGTCCGTTGTGCCATTTTTCGTGATTTTCTGCGGACCCATTGATTTTCAATGGGTCAGTTGAAAACTCGGCTAATGCACCGTTTGCCATCCGCGTCCATGATCCGTGGTTCCAGTCTGTCAAAAAATATATAACCTGTCCTATTTTTTTCACGGAAAACGGTTCACGGACCCATTCAAGTCAATGGGACCACAACAAAAACACAGAGGCGCACAAGATTGTCATCCTCGTCCGCGCGTCCACGTCCGTTTTTTTCCTATGATTTGCATGGCAAACCTGTCTTAGACTTTTTTTTACTTTCCTTTATGCCTGGTGGTGCTCCAAAAATAAAGGAAGACACACGGAAACAAAAACGGAAACAGATCACGGAACAACGGAACACCGTTTTGCAGACCGATAAAAACAACTGTCGTGTGCATGAGGCCTTAATCAGAGGACATTTTTACACGTTTTAAAGGGAAATTCTCTGAAATGTGACCTGTTGGAGCCTAAATTTTTTTTTTTTCGGCCACGGGAGTATGGGTATTAAAAATTAGGCATTCACCTGACATAAAAGAAGTTCTGATTATGTGGCTTGAGGTACATTATGCAGTCAATATATAAAAATTGTACTGTAGGCCACTGGACTACAGGCCCCAAACATTAGGCATTCATAGGACAGAAAAGATCAAGTGATTATGTGACCGAAGGTATATTACACGGTCATTGGATATCAATTTAAATGCAGGCCAGTACAAATACAGGTCATATACATTTACAAACTAAAAATATAAAATTGGATTAAAAACATGGCTAACGAAATCCCCCTCTTGAAAAAAAACCTAATAATATTAGTTGAAATTCGATAACACAAATGCTGCATTACCCAAATGCACTATATAGAAAGTACAGTATATTATTGGTATATAACACCCCTGCTTCAATCAGTTTTTTTTGGGGGGCAACTGGAATATCACACCAGTAGAAATTATTTGTTCCAATAACGTTTGTCACTATCTGTAGCTGAAGTAACGCAGCAAAACCGCAAACAAATGCTGCACTACCCAAATACACTATATACAGCGTCCCACTACGTGTGTGTGGGCACTGCTTAAAAGCACTTTTTATATTATTAAGAGTACTAGGTTGTAATGTATAACTTTGCATTTGTGTATCTGCAAAATCCTTGTTAACAGGCCTATTAGATGTCATTTATACATCCCACCACCTAGATGGGGATAAAGTTCAAGTCCTATATATATATATCTAGGTTAGGTCTAGTTACTCAGATGATGATGATGAGTGTGGAGTAAAGATGTAGTTTAGAAGAGAGCAGATCTGAGGTAGTCAGATCAAATTAGTGGAGGAAAGATAGAGTGAAGACTTCGCAACACAGATTAGTGAGTGGAGCCAACTTCGCTAGGAGGTGTTTACTCAGCGTTTTCCTTCTGTAGCTGGACTATAGACTTGCATCCTGACCAGTAGGAGAAGAGTTTGCCTCCCTGGAAAAGAAACAAGCATTCCTAGAATTCATCGGTGATAAGAGCCATATTTGAGCGCCACAGACACCTTTGCATGGTGGAGGTTTTATAGCTTCAGGCAGCCACACCAACCTTCTAAGGAACAGTGAGTTTTCTGCCTAAAAATATTTAGCTTGTTGGGAAAGACAAGGAATAGGATCCAAAGCATCTAAGGAAACCAGGTACACCTAACCCACTGCTCCAAAAACCAAGAAACCTGACAAGCCTAAAACAGTGGATTTGCAGAATTAACTCTGTACCATCTAGAGCCTGCATATTTGTACTGCTGCAACCAAGAGACATCCAAAGTAAAAGTTATGAGTTGCATCTTACCACTGTCTACCTCATTATTACTACCTATGGTTGTACCACCATTAACGGTACTGGCGTCACGACAAAAAAAATCAAGGGACTCCTAACATCAAGGGCACCTCAACCCACCATCTTGGCTGATGCTTCCTAGCACAGAGCGTGCCCCAGAGGATTTCGTGCTGTCCACCTCAACACTGTGCTGTTAGCTCAGGGAGGCTATCTTCTAACCGTGAGTAAAACTGATGAACTGTGTGTTATACCTATTTGGCCCCTCATCGGTCCACCGTGCACCTCACATGTTCCTCCCTGCGACTGGCTGGCTGCATATATGGAAAGTATATTCTAGGTATACAACACCCCTGCTTCAATCAGTTTTTTGGGGGACAACTGGTTTATCACACCAGTAGAAATTATTTGTACCAATAGTGTTTGTCCACTCTGTATAGCTGCAGTATCGCAGCAGAACCGCACACAACTGCTGCACAATACAAATGCACTATAATATACTTTCTATGTTAGAAAGTATATTATAAGTATATCACACCCTTCAGTAAGTTACACCTATCGATAGCACACCTATACCAGTCCTTAAAAGGACTTTTGTGGCCCTATTAGCTAGCGTTTGGTGTCCCTAACAGTCTGTCCCTGCTCCACACAGCAACCTCTCCCTACACTGGCAAAAGACTGAATATAAAATGGCGGCCAGATCAGGTTTATTTATAACGTAGGGGGTACGTCCATGTGCTGAAACGTCGCAATTGGCTGTCCTGTACCACCTGATGGATGTGTCATGGGTCAAAGTTTGTCACAATGTAAAAGAATATGGCGCTGGCAGACATCGCCATATGCTCGCCCGTTCGGCGAACTGCGAACAAGCAAAGTTCGCCGCGTAACGACCGCCGGGCGAACCGCAAGGCCATCTCTACTAATGACTTGTAAGGTGATCCTGTACTACAGCGCTGTAGACACTTTATTTATTGCAGTATGGTGCCTCCATGTAGGAATGAGGTATTTTGTCAGAGGCTTTACACTGGTAAAAGTTAAATTGTAGGGCCCACCTGTGGAATTGATTTTGGGGGCCCACCCTAGAGCTGGAGATATTACTTGTTCATTTTTCTGTCTCACACACATGAATGTATGCATTTTAGCACACAGTACAGTATTTTACACAGAGCAGTATTGTGTACTGCACTATATCAAATTGTTTCTCATTAAGCAACTAATTTAGCTCATAACTGTCTGTTATTTACAGTCAGTAGTTTGGACAGCAGTCACATGTGGACCTTCCATGTCCTAGATGAACCACCCAGTCCCCCAGCCAGCCAGCCTAAACAATATCCAAAGTAAAGGAAATGTTTTCTGGCATATTCAAAAGGCTAAGACTATTGAAGTGATCGCAGTAGCGCCACGGCCTCCTCACAGCTCACCAAGCTCAGCACCGTACATTGTATAGCGGCTGTGTTTGGTATCATGCTCAGCCCCATTCACTTCTATGGTGCTGAGATGCGCCTAGGCCACTTGATCAATGAACGTGACGTCACATGGCCCAGGAAAAGCACAGAGAAGGGCACAGCGCTCACAGGAGCACAGGTGCCTTCTCAAACAGCTGATCGGCAGAGGTCCCAGGTGACAGACCCCCACCCATCAGATACTGATGACCTAGCCACAGGATAGGTCATCAGTTATAATATCTCAGAAAAACCCTATAAATATACATTGTGAGTTGGATATTTAAAGATGGCACCTACTCGCAAGTGCAGCAGGTGCTATAGCCGCTAAGTGCTTGCTGTTTTAAACAGCAGACACCGAGGGCTAATGTATGCAGTTGACAATAACGTCAGTCACACACTTTTAGCTCCTCAGATGCCATGGTCAAATGTGACTACAACATCTGGGAGCTCAAAAACCTATTGGGAATCAGGGTACCCAGATGGTGCTCGATTCCTCCGAGGATGCAGCAGCTATGTTCCCAAGAAGACCCTGCCTGAAACTCTGATAGACTCCAATGCTAATGATTTGGAGTCTATGTCAAAAGCAATCTAATAATTTCTTGTTCAAGTTTAAAAAATAAAAAATAAAAAATTGAATACAAAGTGCACACTCTAACATGGTATCAATAAAAACTAGATTGTCCAGCCAAAAATTAGCCCTAACACAGCTCCATAGACATAAAAACAAAAAGGTTACTGGTGCCAACATGGCAATGCAAAGAAAAAATAAAAAATTTCAAAGTTTTTTTTTCAGTATTAAATCTAAGCATATGTGGTGTAGATGTAATCATACTGACCAAAAGAATGAAAGTAACAAGTCAGTTTTACCACATAGAAAATGCTGTGAAAACAAAACTCGTAAAACTGTAGCAGAACTTTTTTTTTTTTTATAATTCTGCGCCATTTAAAAAAATGTTCCCATTTCCCACTACATTGTATACAACCATAAATGGTGCTGTTAAAAAGTGCAACTTATCCCACAAAAAAACAAGCTGTCATAAAGCTATGTGAAATAAAAAATAAAAAAGTTATGGCTCTGGGAGGGCTGGGAGTAAAAAAACTGAAAATGGCCCTGTCCTGAAGGGGTTAAACCTGCAACTGTCCCAAGAACAGACATGTCCACTTTTGATGCAGTGTCCTTTCATGGCTTAGCTCCATATAATGCAGCGTATATAGTAGCAGAAGCCTCAGCAGTTTCTATCATGGTATAAATGGTGTTAATAGGCCTAGGAGTAAGGCATTTTGCAGTAAGGAAAACTACAACTCTCAGCAGGTCCTGAAGGTCTGTATCTGACAGGGCATGCTGGCAGTTGTAATTTTCAGAGAGTGGAACAGTAAAAACATGAGCATTTTTTTTTTTTAAATCAGTAAATACCTACCACTTTTGGGACTTGGGGACTGGCCTGGCTGGACACATTTTTATAGCTTTATTTGAAAAAGAGCCTTCTGCTTCTCTTCTCCTGCCCTGTCATCACATTCTCCCACATTGAACTCCGGCACTCAGCTCAGCCTCTGGAACACGGGCGGGCAATAGGAGAGCTCCCTTCTCTGCGTGCAGTGACAGCTGGATGACGGATGCACGTAGTGAGAGCAGAGGTCAGGAGGCGGGTCCCACAGAGGTCAGGAGGCGGGGCCCACAGTCATGTAGGATCGGCTCCGCAGCACTGTGCCAGCTATACAAGAGGACAAGCAGCTGGATGACAGTCCAGATCATCTGGCTGTTTGCTATATACACACTTATGCCTATGGTAAATGCTGCGCTGTTTATTACAACAGCGCTTGTCAGCAGGCAGCTGGGGTTGTCGCTGACTAGTATAAGCAGACAGGCAAGGGGCCCACCAAGGATTTCACTGGCTCCCTGGTGGGCCAGTCCGAGCCTGCTGTCAAGACAGTGCTAAATATACTCTAAAGTTTTACTTACCAGATCACTGAAAGTCCAAAGATCCTTCCTTCACTCTTCTATTATATTCCTCATCTGAAGACTATCCTGAATGTAGCTTCTCATGTGCCATTGGCATAGGTCATGCAGGAATCTGAAATTCTCCTCTGCATGATATACTTCCTCATGATGAAGGATTTGAGCAGAAAATAAACATGTGAAAGAGCTTAGTTACCACCTAATATCAAAAATTATTAGAAAAAAGTCCCTGAGTTGCCATAAAATGTTGAGTTCTTTAAGGATAGGGTTATACAGCGACTTAAAAAGGCGATCCTATATTTGGATGTCAATTTCCTTCTAACAAAGCTAGAACCAACCGTGTACCTCACATAGAGCTCTCCTCATGTATTCTTTCAGTTGCTCTGCTAGATTAATTTCAGGTTAGCAGTTTCTTTCTGCTGCAGATCTCGCCCAATCACAGCTCAGGAGGTGTGTCCTTTCAGCTGCACGTCTCTCCCTCACAGCTCAGGGGACCCGCTGTTTCAGCTGCAGTTCTTTCCCTGTAACTGTTACAGTTTTTAATAGTAAATATGGGTGGTGACAGTTGAAGGACGGAACTGAGCATGTGCAATCAACTTAGTAGGTGGATGAGCACATTACTATACAGATTAAACACCAGGGGGCACCATTATAATTCAGTAAAGAGACTATCTCATATCTGGAGCATATTTGTAATAGAAAGTAAATTATAAAAGTAACTAGTTTTCATGCTGAATTACATTAAAATAACATTTAATGGTGGCACAGCCCCTTTAATGGTTTTGCAGAACACAATGTGATAAATATGGTACTTGAGATCTAGCATTTTAAAGGAGATTTTAAAAGGTCTTGTATAAAAGCCTAGATATCTTTCGTCCATGTTCCCTCTTTTCTTCATGTCATTTAGTGTGGCCTCAGGCACTTCTATCATTATTTCTCAGCATCGTGACCTTGGATGCTACCGTCTTCTGTATCAAAGAAAAACATTTATCCAGCTGGTTATTAAAATAATCATTAATTTATTATGCTAGTGGCAAAACATTAGAAAAGAAGAGTAGACGATGAAAATAGGGGGAAGCTAGGACCATCCTTTGGCCATGCGTTTATATGATATTCCGATACTATGATAATTCCTTTAACAAATGTATATGGATAAATGCACTTTTAGAGAATGAGATTACTAAATAAATAAATCTGTAAATTCATAAATTTAAAGGGACATTAACCCCTTCAGGACACAGCCTTATTTCACCTTAGGACCAGGCCATTTTTTGCAAATCTGACCAGTGTCACTTTAAGTGCTGATAACTTTAAAATGCTTTGACTTATCCAGGCCATTCTGAGATTGTTTTTTTGTACTTCATGACACTAGTAAAATGAAGTCAAAAATTTTTTTTTTTTGTGTGGCGAAACCAACCTCGCCACTGGGTTTTGGGGGGCCTGGCTACTAGCCTCTTGCCCCAGGATTATGGCCCTTACTATCTTTGAAGGAGAAGACAGACCGGCCGCACAGCTTAAATCTGTGGAGCTGTTTTGGGCAGGAAAGCCATGCTTGCGGCCGGCCAAATGTGACTTCCATGGAAATCGGGAACCCCTGCTCGATCTGGGTGATTTTGGATATGTTGTTCACCCAGATCAGAGCTATCCATGGATGTATACATTATGGGGATGTGTGGGGTTTTGAGGTGTTTTCTGTGTTTTGGGAAAAATTTGTGTTTTCTGTCTGTGAGTGATTAAGTTAGGCCATTACGTTTGGTAATTGTATTTTGTGGATTGCTTCTCAGACAATGCTCATTGTGTTAGTTAATTGCGTATCAACAATGCTCATTGTATTTTGTTTATTGCGTTACAGACAGACGGAAGGGGATTTTGTGTACAATTGCTGGGAAGGTTTGAATACTGTAAATGCATGTGATTGGCTGTTTTTACAAAACCCTATGGGTGGTAACCTTGTTGGAGGATGTGTATAAATCAATGCTTGTGTGTTCAAATAAAGAGAGTTCCTGTTTTTATACCTTCATGAAGTTTTGGCTCATGTTTGGGGAATGGGATAACTACACTCTTGGGGATTGCTATATCACAATACTCCCCTGAGTATAAGCTCTTGTAAGAGCTTGTTCCTGGTTCCTGCTCTCTGCATTTAGGAGAGGTTCACCCACTGGAGCCTTGTCGTAGGTCCAGGGTGGGTAGGAGACGGCGAGACCTCCACCAAGCTTCGGCGGTTCGTGGGGTCTGCAGTGCTGATGGTGTCAAGTGGAGTGCTTGGAGTCCTCTGGAAGCACTAGGAGCATCTATCAACGGAGGTACCCGGTCGGGGTGCTAGGCGTTCCATTACATTTTGCATAAAAAAAAAACAAATTTACCAAAAATTTGGAAAAATTAGCAAATTTCAAAGTTTCAGTTTCTCTACTTCTGTAATACATAGTAATACCCCCAAAAATTGTGATGACTTTACATTCCCCATATGTCTTCTTCATGTTTGAATTATTTTGGGAATGATATTTTTATTTTTAGGGATGTTACAAGGCTTAGAAGTTTAGAAAGCAAATCTTGAAATTTTTCAGAAATTACAAAAAACAAATTTTTAGGGGACCACTACAGGTCTGAAGTCACTTTGCGAGGCTTACATAATAGAAACCACCCATTCTTAAACTACACCCCTCAAGGTATTCAAAACTGATTTACAAACTTTGTTAACCCTTTAGGTGTTTGCACAAGAGTTATTGGCAAATGGGGATGAAATTTGAGAATTTCATTGTTTCCCAAATTTTCCATTTTAACCCATTATTTTCCACTAATAAAGCAAGGGGTTAACAGCCAAAGAAGACTGTATATTTATTGCCCTGACTTTGCCGTTTACAGAAACACCCCATATGTGGCCGTAAACTATTGTACGGCCACACAGCAGGGCGTAGAGTGAAAGGTGCGCCGTTTGGTTTTTGGAAGGCAGATTTTGCTGGACTGGTTTATTTACACCATGTCCCATTTGAAGCCCCCCTGATGCACCCCTAGAGTAGAAACTTCATAAAAGTGACCCCATCTAAGAAACTACACCCTCAAAGGTATTCAAAACTGATTTATCAAACTTTGTTAACCCTTTAGGTGTTGCACAAGATTTAATGGAAAATAGAGATACAATTCAAATTTCACTTTTTTGGCAGATTTTCCATTTTTAATATTTTTTTTCCAGTTACAAAGCAAGGGTTAACAGCCAAACAAAACTCATTATTTATGGCCCTGATTCTGTAGTTTACAGAAACACCCCAAATGTTGGTCGTAAACTGCTGTACGGGCACACGGCAGGGCGCAGAAGGAAAGGAATGCCATAACGGTTTTTTGGAAGGCAGATTTTGCTGGACTGTTTTTTTTGACACCATGTCCCATTTGAAGCCCCCCTGATGCACCCCTAGAGTAGAAACTGCAAAAAAGTGACCACATTTTAGAAACTGCAGGATAGGGTGGCAGTTTTGTTGGTACTAGTTTAGGGTACATATGATTTTTGGTTGCTCTATATTACACTTTTTGTGCGGCAAGGTAACAAGAAATAGCTTTTTTGGCACAGTTTTTTATTTTGTTATTTACAACATTCATCTGACAGGTTAGATCATGTGGTAATTTTATAGAGCAGGTGTCACGGACGCGGCGATACCTAATTGTATACAATTTTTTTTATTTATGTAAGTTTTACACAATGATTTCGTTTTTAAAACAAAAAAAAGTTTTAATGTCTCCATAATCTAAGAGCCATAGTTTTTTCAGTTTTTGGGCGATTATCTTAAGTAGGGTCTCATTTTTTGAGGGATGATATGACGGTTTGATTGGCACTACGTTGGGGTGCATATGACTTTTTGATCGCTTGCTATTACACTTTTTGTGACGTAATTTCTTTTTTTACACCGTTTTTATTTTTATTTTTTTATGGTGGTCATCTGAGGGGTTAGGTCATGTGATATTTTTATAGAGCCGTTCGATACGGATGCAGTGATACCTAATATGTATACTTTTTTTTATTTATGTACGTTTTACACAATGATTTCATTTTTGAAACAAAAAAAATCATGTTTTAGTGTTTCCATAGTCTAAGAGCCATAGTTTTTTCAGTTTTTGGGCGATTATCTTGGGTAGGGTATGATTTTTGCGGGATGAGATGACGGTTTGATTGTTACAATTTTGAGTACATGCCGACTTTTTTGATCACTTTTATTACCTTTTTTGGGAAGTAAGGGTGGGCAAAATTTCAATTTCATCATAGTTTTTTATTTTTTATTTTTATGGCATTCACCGTTCGGGTAAAGTAACATGACCGTTTTATAGATCAGGTCGTTGCGGACACGGAATACCAATCATGTGTAGGGAAGTTTATTTATTTCATTTTTTAATCAGTGATAAATGTGTTTTTTGATTTTTACGTTTTTTCCCCTTTTTTTGTACTTTTTGTTTTGACCCAGACCCACCTTGGGTTCTTGAAGATCCAGTGGGTCTGATGTCTGTATAATACAGTACAGTACAGTACACTATATAGTGTTTTGTACTGTATTTTACTTACACTTTGTCTGAACAGATCTATGCCTTTAGCACAGATCTGTTCAGCACCATGGACAGGCAGGATGCCTGAGAAGGCGTCCTGTTGCCATGGAACCTTCCCCGTCTGCTCAGTTGTGGCCATAACTGCGCAGACGGGGAAGGGTAAGGAGGGGGGGCTCCCTCCCTCTGTCACCCCATCCTTCCGGGGGCTGCAAAGGGCACAGCAGCCCCCCGATGGGAGGAGGGAGGGAGCTCCCGACTGTTAACCTCTGCTCTTTCATACCGCGGTCCATACGGATCGCGTATGGAAAGGGTTAAACGGCTGACATCACATCACAGATGTCAGCGTTTATACCAGGGTGTCAGCACCCTGGGTATACCCACTGGCCACCAACGATTATTCAAGGGAGGCGGGCGGGGGATCGCGATCCCGCCTGCCGCACCGCCCGCCTCCCCCACCGCCTTCAACCCCCCTCTGCACCTCCCGCCGCTATAAAATCATTCGGGGGTGCAGGGGGGTGAAACATATATATTTTAGGCATATTAAAGTTTCTGATCCCCACGGTCCGATCAGAAACTGCAGAAAGCGCAGCAAACCGCAGGTCTGAATTGACCTGCGGTTTGTTGCGATCGCCGACATGGGGGGGTCACGGGACCCCCCCCGCGCATTTAGCCGAGGTGCCTGCTCAATGATTTGAGCAGGCACCTTGTTCCGATCACCGTCGGCCGGGCGGCAGTGATCGGAACAACACATGACGTCCAGGTACGGTCATGTGTCCCTTAAGTACCAGGACATCATGACGTACCGGTACGTCATGTGTCCTTAAGAGGTTAAAGAGGTTGTCCCATCTAGGACATTGGGGGCATATCGCTAGGATATGCCCCCAATGCACCTATCATTACACTGGAGCCCACAAATTGACTGAGGGCGCACTGAATATGCTCGCCGCCCTCCATTCATTTCTATGACATCCATCCAGTTCGGCATGTTAGCCTGCAAGATTGATCAGAAGAAGGCAAAATACCCCTATGAGGTAGAAGCCAATTTTCCCCACTTAAGGGGAAAAAAATCCTTCCCAATTCCAATCAGGCAATCAGAATAACTCCCTGGATCAACGACCCATCTCTAGTAGATATAGCCTGTAATATTATTACACTCCAGCAATACATCCAGACCCCTCCTGAACTCTTCTAGTGAATTCACCATCACCACCTCCTTAGGCAGAGAGTTCCATAGTCTCACTGCTCTTACCATAAAGAATCCTTATCTATGTTTGTGTACAAACCTTCTTTCCTCCAGACGAAGAGGATGTCCCCTCGTCAAAGTCACAGTCCTGGGATAAATAGATGATGGGAGAGATCTCTGTACTGCCCCCTGATATATTTATACATACCGCAGTTATTAGATCTCCCTTCAGTAGTCTTTATTCTAAAGTGAATAACCCTAATTTTAATAATCTTTCAGGGTACTGTAGTCCAATCATTCCAGTTTATTACTTTAGTTAGCCTCCTCTGGAACCCTCTCCAGCTCTGCTATGTCTGCCTTGGGTCACAGGACCCCAAAACTGTACACAGTACACCATGTGTGGTCTGACTAGTGATTTGTAGTGATGAGCAGCAGGGTCTATATTCGAATTTGCGATATTTCACGAATATTTGAGCGAATATTCGTCATATATTTGCGAATTCACTATCTTCGCTCATTTTTTTTTTCAATGCAAAAATCACTATGTAAAATTTGGCTTACTGCGCATGCGAAAATGGGGCATGTCCCAGTTTTCAAACTACCCGAAGTTTGAGGAGATTGGAAAACATGGTTGGCGGCAATTTTCATGACAGTTAGAAAGAACTCCTGATCACTGTAAGTAATTTGACATTACAGTACTGTATTTGATTACATGTCACATGCATGCCAGAACAATCGCTTTATATGCAGATAGAGTGTTATAAAATATTCACGATTGTGAAAATCGCCACTTATGATGCAAATGTTTTTTCGCAATACATACAACTTCACATTTTATCAGGTCTAAGTAGATATTACTGATTGTTGCACACAGCACTATATCTGTGGCATGTATGTATGAACAGCAGAGAAATATCTCTTACATGCACATTGCACATCCATTTTTCATGCTGCACACTATATACCACACACACACAGTCTATAGATTAGAGTTTGCGCCCTGTTGGTCAGGACTCAGGAGAAGCTTTCTTTGTCTTACCGCCATTATTTGCTGGTTCATTTACAGTTACCTAGGGTGCACCACGGGGAGGCGAACCAGCTTTACACCCCATACCGTACCGTCATTACACTTCAGGTACATCTCTGCTCAGCTGGCCAATATCTGATTGCTCAGACCCCACACACATACAATTGCAATACAATCTGATCTCATAACGGTAACATTAAATCTAATATTTCCTGTTCAAAGACTTAAATTCTTTTTGCTGTTTTGTTGAGGACATTATTTTCAATGCTTGTATTAAAATAAATTGGGATTATATGCTTGCATCTTTATCCTGCAGAGCATGTTGGAGTGGGGCTATGAGAGGACCCGGGTCCAGTCTGGGAAGCAGGCCATTGTGAGAGAGTATCCGTTTTGAGCTATGGAGGAAGTTCAATAGCAGGCACCCTAGGATGGCCATATTAAAGAAATGGTCCGATTTGAAGAGGAGGAACTCAGAGCGGATCAGAGATATCCGTGACAGAATATGGCCCAGGTACAATGCTTACATTACTTTGTATCTCTCCGCTAACACTCTGTAATATACAGTATATATACAGTTATGAAATAAGTATTTTATCCCTTTATAATGATTACTTATTACCTGGTGTGACACGTAGCAAGATCAGCAGGTTACATCATACATCTCTACCTCGCCATGAGTATATATATATATATATATATATATATATAAATTTTTATACACACAGCGAGGTACAGATGTATGATGTAACCGGCTGATTTTGTGGTTTTCACACACACATAAATATATATATATATATATATATATATATGTATGTGTGTGTGTATATACATAAACTGCAATCGTCATTCTATATTCCGGTAAAAGGCCCCGTCCATCATTACATTAGATACATCGCCTATTTAACCCCTTAACGCCCGATTACGTACATTTTTCGTCAGATCTGGACGTGACTTAAAGCCCAGTGACGTATATGTACTACATGGTGATGAACGGCAGGAGTCCGGCAGTCACTGATAGCCTGACCCCTGCTGTATGTGCCTCCACCGGTGAAATCACCAATGCCGGCGCATTAACCCTTGCATGGCCGCGGTCAGCGCTGACCACGGCACGTGCAAGCTTCAGACATGTGAGGGGAGGTCCATCGGGTCCCCGCTCTGCTGTGACGGGGACCCGATGGCTGGGAAGGCAGCCCAATGCCTTCCTTAGGCATTGTGGCTGCCTTCCGGGAGAGCCTGTGAGATCCAGCCCCCTGCAAGCAGGCTGTAAGTGAATTACATTGAGTAATACACTTACAGAAAATGCATTACAATACAGAAGTATTGTAATGCATTGTAAAGGGGATCAGACCCCCAAAAGTTGAAGTCCCAGAGTGGGACAAAAAATAAAGTGAAAAATAAAGTTTAAAAAAATATTGGTTTCCAAAAAAAAAATAAAAAATTTTCAATTAAAAAAAAGTGTCCTTTTCCCAAAATAAAGTTAATATCTTTTGTTAAAAATAGGAAAAAAGTAGACATATTAGACATATTAGGTATCACCGCGTTCGTATTGACTGGCTCTATAAAAATATCACATGACTTAACCCCTCAGGTAAACACAGTGGAAAAAAAAAAAAAAAAAACTGTGATAAATAAACCATTTTTTTGCCACCTTACATCACTAAAAGTGCAACACCAAGCAAACAAAAAGGCGTATGCCCCTCAAAATAGTACCAATATAATCGTCATCTTATCCCGCAAAAAATGAGCCCCTACCTAAGACAAACGCCCCCAAAAATAAATAAACCTTTGGCTCTCAGAATATGGAGACACTAAAAATGCTGTTAATGTGAAATAAAGTATACATATTAGGTATCTTAGCGTCCGTAATAACAGGCTGTATAAAAATATCACATGACCTAACCCCTCAGGTGAACACCGTTAAAAAATTAAATAAAAAGTGTTTCAAAAAAGCCATTTTTTGTCATCTTACATCACAAAAAGCATAATACCAAGTGATCAAAAAGTCATATGCACCCTAAAATAGTACCAATCAAACCGTCATCTCATACCAAAAAGAATGAGCCCCTACATAAGACAGTCGCCCAAAAAATAAAAAAACCATGGCTTTTACAACATGGAGACACCAAAAATGTTTTCAAAAATGCTTTATAATGTAAAACTGAAGCAAACAACCAAAAAAAGTTGTCATATTTTGTATTGTCGCATCTGTAACAACCCGCTCTATAAAAATACCACATGATCTAACCTGTCAGATGAACATTGTAATTAACAAAAAAAATGTTGCCAAAAAAGATATATTTTTTTACCTTTCCTCACAAAATGTGTAATATAGAGCAACCAAAAATCATTTGTACCCAAAAATAGTACCAACAAAATTGCCACCTTATCCGGTAGTTTCCAAAATGGGGTCACTTTTTGGGAGTTTCTACCTTAGGGGTGTATTGGGGGGCTTCAAATATAACATGGCAGCTTAAAATTATCCCAGTGAAATCTGCCTTCCTTCTGCACCCTGCCGTGTGCCTGTATAGCAATTTACGACCACATATGCAGTGTTTCTGTAAACTACAGAATAAGGGCAATAAATATTGACTTTTATTTGGCTGTTAACCCTTGCTTTGTTAGCGGAAAAAAATTGATTAAAATGGTAAATCTGCCAAAAAAGTGAAATTCAGAAATGTTATCGCCATTTTCCGATAATTTTTGTGGAACATCTAAAGGGTAAACAAGGTTTGTAAAATCAGTTTGGAATTCCTTGAGAGGTGTAGTTTCTAAAATGGGGTCATTTTGTGTGATTTCTATTATGTAAGCCTCACAAAGTGACTTCAGACCTGAACTGGTCCTTAAAAAGTGGGTTTTTGAAATTTTCAGAAAAGTTTCAAGATTGGCTTCTAAACTTCTAAGCCTTCTAACGTCCCCAAAAAATAAAATGGCATTCCCAAAAGATCCAAACCTGAAGCAGACATATGCGAAATGTAAAGTAATAACTATTTTTGGAAGTATTACTATCTATTATAAAAGGAGAGAAATATAAATTCTTTAATTTTAAAATTTTTCCAAATTTTTTGTAAATTATTATTTTTTTTATAAATAAAAATGACATTTTTTACTCAATTTTACCACTGTCATGAAATACAATATGTGACGTTAAGTGTTTTTAAATTACTACTACATAAAGTGACAAATGTCAGATTTACTAAAAATAGCCTTGGCAGAAAGGTGAAAAATTGCCCGGTGCTTAAGGGGTAAATTTGCATTTGTTATGAGTTATGAGCTGTTTGTCTAAATTCTGAACATTGTGTGATTACAGGTGTTCCCATTCCCTCTGTCCGCCACAGGCCTTCAACAGAGGATCTGGAGGTTGTAATGGTCTCCGCAGGAGACAGAGCAGGGAGAGCAGGATGGACCCTCCCAGAATGCGGATGCGCCACCCCCACCTGATGTGGGCGAAATGGTGGAGTCCAAAGAGGCTGGTCCCTGGCAGCAGCCGCATGCCCTCCCAGCTCCTGACGAGGAAGAAGAGGAGGAGGATGATGTCACCAGCCCCCGCCAGGAAGGTAAATATGTGCACATAGCAATATACAGTCAGGTCCATAAATATTGGGACATCGACACAATTCTAATATGTTTGGCTCTATACACCACCACAATGGATTTGAAATGAAACAAACAAGATGTGCTTTAACTGCACACTGACAGCTTTAATTTGAGGGTATTTACATCCAAATCAGGTGAACGGTGTAGGAATTACAACAGTTTGCATATGTGCCTCCCACTTGTTAAGGGACCAAAAGTAATGGGACAGAATAATAATCATAAATCAAACTTTCACTTTTTAATACTTGGTTGCAAATCCTTTGCAGTCAATTACAGCCTGAAGTCTGGAACGCATAGACATCACCAGACGCTGGGTTTCATCCCTGGTGATGCTCTGCCAGGCCTCTACTGCAACTGTCTTCAGTTTCTGCTTATTCTTGGGGCATTTTCCCTTCAGTTTTGTCTTCAGCAAGTGAAATGCATGCTCAATTGGATTCAGGTCAGGTGATTGACTTGGCTATTGCATAACATTCCACTTCTTTCCCTTAAAAAACTCTTTGGTTGCTTTTGCAGTATGCTTTGGGTCATTGTCCATCTGCACTGTGAAGCGCCGTCCAATGAGTTCTGAAGCATTTGGCTGAATATGAGCAGATAATATTGCCCGAAACACTTCAGAATTCATCCTGCTGCTTTTGTCAGCAGTCACATTATCAATAAATACAAGAGAACCAGTTCCATTGGCAGCCATACATGCCCACACCATGACACTACCACCACCATGCTTCACTGATGAGGTGGTATGCTTAGAATCATGAGCAGTTCCTTTCCTTCTCCATACTCTTTTCTTCCCATTACTCTGGTACAAGTTGATCTTGGTCTCATCTGTCCATAGGATGTTGTTCCAGAACTGTGAAGGCTTTTTTAGATGTCGTTTGGCAAAACTATAATCTGGCCTTCCTGTTTTTGAGGCTCACCAATGGTTTACATCTTGTGGTGAACCCTCTGTATTCACTCTGGTGAAGTCTTCTCTTGATTGTTGACTTTGACACACATACACCTACCTCCTGGAGAGTGTTCTTGATCTGGCCAACTGTTGTGAAGGGTGTTTTCTTCACCAGGGAAAGAATTCTTCGGTCATCCACCACAGTTGTTTTCCCTGGCCTTCCAGGTCTTTTGGTGATGCTGAGCTCACCGTTGCGTTCCTTCTTTTTAAGAACAGTTGTTTTGTCCATGCCTAATGTTTTTGCTATCTCTCTGATGGGTTTGTTTTTGTTTTTTCAGCCTAATGATGGCTTGCTTCACTGATAGTGACAGCTCTTTGGATCTCATCTTGAGAGTTGACAGCAACAGATTCCAAATGCAAATAGCACACTTGAAATTAACTCTGGACCTTTTATCTGCTCATTGTAATTGGGATAATGAGGGAATAACACACACCTGGCCATGGAACAGCTGAGAAGCCAATTGTCCCATTACTTTTGGTCCCTTAACAAGTGAGAGGCACATATGCAAACTGTTGTAATTCCTACTCCGTTCACCTGATTTGGACGTAAATACCCTCAAATTAAAGCTGACAGTCTGCAGTTAAAGCACATCTTGTTTGTTTCATTTCAAATCCATTTGTGGTGGTGTATAGAGCCAAAAATGTTAGAATTTTGTCAATGTCCCAATATTTATGGACCTGGCTGTAATTCTCTATACATAACATCTACAGAAATAAAGGGCCAACAATGAGGGGACAATACACACTACAGTAATAGAAAACAACTGGACACTAACTCTGTAATCTACATAAAAACCATTAACTAACCAATTAAATAACATTATACTCTACAGAACTATCACAAACTAAGCAGCTAAATAAAATTATAATCTACTGAACTATCACTAACTAACCAACTAAATAACATTGTACTTTACTGAACTATTACTAACTAACCAACTATATAATCATCACAAATATTATTAACTAACGAATTCTAATGTAAATCAGAAGTGTTTTAACAAATACTAAACACAATGCATTAATTGCATCTTAATCTGAATTGCAAGTAATTTTCATATTTTTTTATTCTAACAGAACTTATTAAATTAAAAAAGAGAATGATACAGCTGCAGCAGGAGGACAAAAAAGCAATGCTGGAGATCAGGGAGCAGCAAAGGAAGATATAGGACGAGCAGTGGCATCTGGATAGGAAGGTGCAGCAGTTGGAAGAGCTGCACAGTAATTAGATCCAGGAGTTGCTGGACCTCCATAAGCAACTCAAACAGTTGCTTTAGAGGCAAATTTGTTCCTCAAAACTGTAAATAATATTTTTTTTTTCGTTCTAATGTGTGCTTTCGTTTTTTGATATAGTTATGTTTTTGATTAATTTTAACCTATAAGGTTGCAGTAAGGCCCCTTTAGTCCTGGGGTAAACTCATCAGGATCAGGACAGACAGCAGCAGGTAAAGGTAACCGTGGAGTAAAAGGCCTACACATAACTCAGCAGGATCAGGACAGACAGTAGCAGCAGCAGGTACATTGTAACAGTGTAGTATAAGGCCTACACATAGCTTGACCAAACTCATCAGAACAGACAGCAGCAGGTAAATGGTAATGGTGTAGTATAAGGCCTACACATAGCTGGGCCAAACTCAGCCAGAACAGATAGGAGTGGGTTATTTGTTTGTAACAATAATATGTTCCCAGGAATGGGCCCCCGCCAGACCGGGGCCAACACCAAAAATAAACTTTTACACCTCTGACAGCAGCAGGTTCTTTGTCTACAGCAGCAATGTGTTCCCATGCATACAAATTGCCAATTGCAGGTTCAATTATTGGCTGAAGATTTTATAGACCTGGTATAGTACTTTAGTATATTGTGATTGTGGCCTTATAAAATGTGCAATTTCCAAAAAAGAAAAATGTGAATGACTGTTTTAAAAGCCTTATTAACATCAGGATTATATTGTTGTGCCAATATATAAATTGTTGGAACTGCAATAAAATTCAAAGTGTGGACATAGTCCTAAGGTGACTAGACATATAGAAGTAGGTTCATGATTGAATAACCACTGAACGAATGATCATCTGGCGAACAATCATTTCACAGACATGGCCATACACATTTTAGTCTATATTGGGCAATACATGTTCAATGATGCCAGGCTACAGACAAACAATCTTTCTTTGAATGAAAGATTTTTTTTGTCCGTCTAAACACAGCGGACTTCTTTTCAGACAATGAGGATCTCTCCTTGTTCCTTGATTGTTCGTTGTTGAAGGGCATCTGTACCTATGACACCGGCTGACCTGTTACATGTGTGCTTGGCAACTGAAGGCATCTGTGTTGGTCCCATGTTCATATCTGCCTGCATTGCTGAGAAAATTAAAGTTTTAATATATGCAAATGAGCCTCTAGTAGCAACTGGAACATTTGCTAATTTTCATATATTAAAAAACCATGTTTCTCAGAAGTGCGGACACATATGAACATGGGACCAACACAGATGCTTTCAGCTGCCAAGCGCACATGGAACAGGTCAGCCAGTGTCATAGATACAAATCTGCTGACAGATCCCCCTTAAATTTCACCTGATGAATGATCATTTTGGTTGAACCTTAAAACTATTGTGTATGGGTACCTTTATACTGGTTTGTATCTCTCTGGGATGCAGTTTTCTGTAACAGATTTCTTCTTCTCCTATTGCATCTTCAATGGAAACCAATCAACTTTACCTAAGGCCTAATGTGCACAGCTTTTCCATGTGCTACTACTACTCCATAGTAGACACTCTGGGTAACCATTGTATGCTTGCCTCCACAGATAAAATGTGGCTCAAACACTTACTGTAATATAGAAGTTTCAGACGTGTTCTCCCTTAAAATTATTATATCTATGAGAATCCATGCATAACAAAGCTCCATGTTTCTTCATACAAAGTTGAAGATCATAAAGGTTCATAGATATCAATGGGCTCTGAATTCAGAATCCATGTGACAAAAACAGCTACGTGCTTTGGGCCAACTCTGTTCTCCAGCTGGACCCCTGCTTTATTTACATAGTTACTTAGTTAATACGGTTGAAAAAAGTCCATAAAGTTCAACCAAGGGATTGGTGGGGACGCGAATCCCAGAAGGAAGTGAGACTCAGTTTTCTACACATTTTCATAAGCATTAATGTCATTTACTTTTAAGAATTCATCTAAACCCTTTTTATAACTGTCCACTGTTCCTGCTGTGACCATGTCCTGAGGAAGTCTATTCCTCAGATTCACAGTTCTTACAGTAAAGAAGCTTTGACGCTTCTGGAGACTGAACTTTTACTTCTCCAGTTGGAGGCAGTGCCCCCTTGTCTTTTGAGGGCATTTTGCATGGAACAGATTTTCACCTTATTTTTTGTTCAGCCCAGTTATATATTTGTATAGATTAATCATGTCAGTTTGAAGTAAGCAATGGATTTTTAACATATTTCAGTCGTCATCATTAGTGTGGTGATTTTTCTAAGTTTTACTTCCTAGATTTGGTGTCTGGAAATTGTCATTTTGAGTGAAGTATATATTTCATCTCAGTTCTACCTTCTTCCCATTCATAACTATAATATTATCAGTGCTGTCAGAAGCTTGCTGTCAGACATTTCATGTGCAAACCACATTATTTTTTTTTTCCCAAAAGCAATTAATCAAGGTTGCTATTACACCTTTTAAACCACTCTTGGTTTGATCACTTCCATGTGTGAATTGCTATTAAAAACTATTACATATGCTGGGGGAAAAGATGTCTGTCATCAAGTGTAATACTTTCAGAGATGCAATTAAAACAGTAGGTAATAATATAACTTAACATGTTTTCATAATTGCAAATTTGAATACTAATGAAACCATAGAAAAAAAATACATAGTTTGAAATTGATGAATTGGCAAAGTAAATAAATGATTTAAAGGGGTTCTCGAGAAATATGGCTGAAAGAGCAGAACACATGACATGGATGAATCCACTTGATAACAACCTTAAAGGGGTTGTGCAGGCAGTATACATTGGTGAACTTTACTCAGGGTAGGTCTTCAATATCTGATCCGACACACGACACCCCCGCTGATCAACTGTTTGAAGAGGAGGAGGCGCTCTATGCTAGCACTACTTCATCTTTATTACATTGCCCATCATCTCAGAAGACTCTTCGGTGTGGTGTAATTACACTACAAGGGAGATGACTTGCAGTGTAACGAAGAGTAAGCAGCGCTCAAATGGAGCACAGCCTCCTCTTCAAACAGCTGATCGCCGGGGGTGCCAAGTGTTGGACCCCCACTAATATAATATTAAAGACCTTTCTTGACGATAGTCCATCAATATATACTGCCTGCACAACCCCTTTGACCCATTCCAGCTGAAACTATTTTGGATCAAATGTCGAGCCTCTTTTTACAAATCTGAAATTTGTCACTTTATGAAGTAATAACGTTGGCATGCTTTTATTTATCCAATTGACTACAATATTGTTTTGTCTTTGTTTGTTTTGTTGCGACACATACATTTATTTTATGTTAGCTCTATGTTTTGTTCTAATTTTTTTGTATAAAAATTTTTACATTTTCCAAAAATGTTAGAAATTTAGCAATTTTGAAAAAGTGAGTTTGTCCGCTTTTAAGACAGATAGCTATACCTCACAAAATACTTAACAATTATTAGTTACCATATGTCAACTTTACGTTGGCCTCATTTTTCAGATGTAATTTTTTTAGGCTTGTAAGTTTAGCATTAATTTTTCAAATTTTCAACAAAATTTTCAACAACCATTTTTTAGGAACTAATTTCTCTAGAGGTTTTGTGAGGCCTATACAGTGGATATAAAAAGTCTACACACCTCTGTTAAAAAAAAAAAAAGAAAAAAAAGTATTTTAAGTTGATACAGGCAATTAAAAACATGGGACCATGGGACAGATACATCCCTTGGTCGGTCCTCAAAGGGTTAAACTAATACTTTGTTGAAGCACCTTTTGATTTTATTACAGCATTCAGTCTCTTTGGGTATGAGTCTATCAGCATGGCACATTTTGACTTGGCAAGATTTGCCCACTCTTCTTTGAAAAAACAGCTTCTGTACACAGCCCTCTTCAGATCACCCCACAGATTTTCAATCGGACTCAGGTCTGGGCTCTGGCTGGGCCATTCCAAAACTTTAATCTTCTTCTTGTGAAGCCATTCCTTTGTTGATTTGGATGTATGCTTTGGGTCGTTGTCATGCTGAAAGATGAAGTTCCTCTTCATGTTCATCTTTCTAGCAGAAGCCTGAAGGTTTTGTGCCAATATTGACTGGTATTTGGAACTGTTCATAATTCCCTCTAGCTTAACTAAGGCCCCAGTTCCAGCTGGAAAAAAAAAAACAGCCCCAAAGCATGATGCTGCCACCACCATGCTTCACTGTGGGTATGGTGTTCTTTTGGTGATGTGCAGTGTTGTTTTTGCACCAAACATATCTTTTGGAATTATGGCCAAAAAGTTCAACCTTGGTTTCATCAGACCATAACACCTTTTCTCACATGCTTTTGGGAGACTTCAGATGTGTTTTTGCAAAATCTAGCCTGGCTTGGATGTTTTTCTTCGTAAGAAAAGGCTTTTGTCTTGCCACTCTACCCCATAGCCCAGACATATGAAGAATACGGGAGAATGTTGTCACATGTACCACACAGCCAGTACTTGCCAGATGTTCCTGCAGCTCCTTTAATGTTGCTGTAGGCCTCTTGGTAGCCTCCCAGACCAGTTTTCTTCTTGTCTTTTCATCAATTTTGGAGGGGCGTCCAATTCTTGGTAATGGCACTGTTGTGCCATATTTTCTCCACTTGATGATGACTGTCTTCACTGTGTTCCATAATATATCTAATGCCTTGGAAATTCTTTTGTACCCTTCTCCTGACTGATACCTTTTAACAATGAGATCCCTCTGATGCTTTGGAAGCTCTCTGTGGACCATGGCTTTTGCTGTGGGATGCGACTAAGAAAATTTCAGGAAAGACCAACTAGAGCAGCTGAACTTTGTTTGGTGTTAATCACAGGCACTTTAAATGATGGCAGGTGTATGCTGACTCCTACTTTACATGATTTTGAATGTGATTGCTTAATTCTGAACACAGCTACATCCCCAGTTATAAGTTATTGCACACTTATGCAACCACATTATTTTTATTTTTTTTTGTTTTCTTCCCGCTACCTAAAAGATTTCAGTTTGTTTTTCAAATAAGTGGTACAGTTTATAGGTCACATTAAAGGCAGTAAAAGTTCTGAAATAATTTATCTTTGTCTCATTTTTTTACATCACAGAAACCTGACATTTTAACAGGGGTGTGTAGACTTTTTATATCCACTGTATATTAGAAACTCCAATTGATTACCTAATTTTAAAATATGCACCCCTCAAAGTATTCAAAATGGCATTTGACAACCTTATTAACTGCTTAGGTGTTTCACATGAAATAAATGCAAAATGAAAAGTGAAATTGAAACTTTTTTGTTGTTGCAGATTTTCAATTTTAATCCACGTTTATATACGTGCTATTTGCACATGCTCCTTGCAGATAGCATGTGTATAGACGTCAGGCAGCTCTTTAATCCAAGCGCTGCAAAACGCTTGGATTAAAGCTTCTGCCCCTGTCCTGCTGCTGTCACGGACAGCATACAGTGCAGTAATGCCAGCAAGGGACCAATCAGAGTAGTCCCTTGCTGGTAATTGATCTGATTGATTAGTCTGTTCAGACTAACCAATCGATTCGCGGCAGTGAAAAAATGCCTGTTCCAGGCTCTGATCTGCGCTCTGCAGATCAAAGCCTGAAATCAGGTAGTGTCCTCCTGCCCCCCGATCTGTGCCCCCTTCCTGTGTGCCTCCAAGCCCCCCCTTGTCCCCACCTGCCCCTGATGCAGTTCCCCCTGCCCCCATCCATATTCATAAAGCCTGCCCCGATGCGGTCCGCCCTCTCCCCGCCCCATACATTCATCCTGCCCCCATTTGTGCCGCCTCAATGCTGGCCGTATCTTCCCCCTATCCAGTGCTGCCCCCTGCCCTCTGCCCCCGATGCGGTGTGGTCCCCCTGCTGTGTTTGATGGCGGCGGCTCCATTCCTGAGCCACTGCCATCAGCAGCGAGTGTCAGCTCTATTTTGACACTCTGCTGTAACCCCTTAGATGCTGTGGCAGCGGCATCCATGGGGTTAATAGAGGGAGGGGGCTTCCTCTCTCAACCATTGGGGCTGCCGCGCTGTGATGGCAGCGCCCGATGGTTGCCATGGCAACTGGACGCTTTGCAAAGGCGTCCGCTGTTGCCACCTACAGGACATCTGATAGTATTATACTTTGCAATGCAAGAGAATTGCAAAGTATAGTACAGCCATCAGCCCCACTGGATCTTCAAGATCCAAGAGGAACTTGCCAAAAAAAAATGTGAAAATAAAAAAGTAAAAATTAAAAAATTAATAAAAATGTAAATTAAAAAAATAAATGGCCTTTTCCTATAAAAAATTGAAAAAAAACCTACACATATTAAGTATCACCGCGTCCGTAACGACCGTCTCTATAAATATATCACATGATAGACCCCGTCCGATAAACACCATAAAAATAAATAAATAAAAACTGTGTAAAAAAAGCCATTTTTGTCACCTTACATCCAAAAAAGTGCAACACCAAGCGATCAAAAAGGTGTATAACAAACAAAATGGTACCAATAAAACCGTCACCTCATCCCGCAAAAAATTAGACCCTACATAAGAAAATCGCAAAAAAAATAAAAAACTATGGCTCTCAGATTATGGAGACACTAAAACATCATTTTATTTGTTTCAGAAATGCTATTATTGTGTAAAACTTAAATAAATAAAAAAAAGTATACATATTAGGTATTGCCACGTCCGTAACAATCTGCTCTATAAAACTGCCACATGACCTAACTCCTCAGATGAACGCTGTAAAAATAAATAAATAAAAACTGTTCCAAAACAGCCAATTTATGAATGATCAAGAAATCCTATGTACCCAAAAATGGTACCAATAAAAACCTCAACACTTTCTGCAAAAACGAGCCCCTGCACAAGACGATCGGCAGAAAAATAAAAAACATATGGCGTTCAGAAAATGGACACACAAAAACAAAATGTATCTTTCAAAAATGCTTTATTATGTAAAACTGAAACAAACAAACTAAGAAAGTAGACATATTTGATATCATTGCGTCCGTATCAACCTGCTCTATAAAAATAGCACATGATCAGCCATTTTTCGGTTACCTTGCCTCACAAAAAACGTAATATAGAGCAATTAAAAATCATATGTACCCCAAAATAGTACCAATAAAACTGGCACCCTATCCCCTAGTTTCCAAAATAGGGTAACTTTTTGGGAGTTTCTACTGTATGGGTGCATCAGGGGGTCTTTTAATGGGACATGGCATCTAAAACCAGTCCAGCAAAATCTGCCTTCCAAAAACCATACGGCGCTCCTTTTCTTCTGCACCCTGTCGTGCACCCTTACATCAGTTTACGACCACATGTGGGGTGTTTCTTTAAACCACGGAATCAGGGTAATAAATATTGAGTTCTGTTTGGCTGTTAACCCTCAATGTGTTAAAGAAAAAAATTGAAAATCTGCCAAACAAGTCAAATTTAGAAGTTTCATCTCCATTTTCCTTTAATTCTTGTGGAACACCTAAAAGGTTAACAAAGTTTGTAAAATCAGTTTTGAGTAACAAGAGGGGTATAGTTTCTACAATTGGGGTCATTTAAGGGGGGTTTCCACTTTGTAAGCCCCACAAAGTGACTTCAGATCTGGACTGGTCCTTAAAAAGTGGGTTTTAAGAATTGCTTCTAAACTTCTAAGCCTTCTAACGTCCTAAAAAAATAAAATTACATTTCCAAAATGATGCCCACATAAAGTAGACATATGGGGAATGTTAAGTAATAAATATTTTATTAGATATCACTTTCTGTTTTAGAAGCAGAGAAATTGAAATTTGGAAAATTGTGAATTTTTCTAAATTTTTGGTAAATTTTTTATTTTTTCATAAATAAAGGTGAAATATATTGACTCAAATTTATGACTATCATGAAGTACAATGTGTCATGAGAAAACAGTCTCAGAATGGCTTGGATAAATAAAAGTGCTCCAAAGCTATTATCACATAAACTGACGCATGTCAGATTTGTAAATTTTGACCTGGACACTAGGGCATCAATGACCCTTGGTCATGAAAGGGTTAAGAGAGACATATTGTGCTACTTGACTGAAATACCAGTCTCATCTAAAAGTGTAAAACTAATGAGCATTTTGAGCCCAAAGCTGTTTTATATAATTTACTCACATCAGGCCATAAAAATTAAAAACTACATGTTTCTAATAGTATATAGTTTAAGTTCAACATTATTAATTTTCAAAAGGGTTAACAAGAGACCCCACAAATTGTGCACCCTACAAATTGTTACACAATTTCCCCCTAGCACCCTGTGTGGTTGTAAACTGCTGCTTGAGTAAATACTAGAGGGAGTTGCATTTGGCCCTTGAAGTGCAGATTTTGAAGGAATGGGTTTTGGGCTGCATGTCACATGTGCAACTCTGCTGAGATACCAGTACAGGTTAAACTCTCAAGAAATGGCTCGATTTTAGAAACTACACCACCAAGGAATTCAGCTAAAGGTGTAATAATGGTTTTGACCCCACGGGTGTTTTATATACTTTATAAGTAGTGATGAGCGAAGCGAGCATTGGATAATAGATCTGAAGTTGCTTCATTCAAAACTTTGGATTCATGCTGTACAGAGATCCATCTCCATATAGCATTAAAATGCATGGGCTCCGATGAGCCGAAGTTAGTTATTCGCTAAGTCATGCAAGACTTCATTGAATCACTTCGGTATTAGATTTTTTGTTGAGTTCGGATCCAAGTTTTAAAGTGGTTTTCCACCTTAAAAATCAAATACTGAAGTTATTCAACAAAGTCTCGCGTGACTTCGAGAATAACTAACTTCGCCTCATCGGAGGCCGTAAATTTTAATGCTGTACGGAAACAGATCTCCATACAGTATTAATTCAAAGTTTTGAACAAAGCGACTTTGGATTGATGATCCGAAGCTTGTTTCGCCCATCACTATTTATAAGCATTGGACCATGAAAATTAAAAATTATATTTTTTCTAATAGTACATTACTTTAGCCCCAGTTTTTATAGTTTCATAAACAGTCTTGTAGAAATCCTGCAGATAACACAGATTAATAATTTGCTAATCTCTTCCATTTTCAGTTTGTAAATGGATGAAGGGATGGGCTTAGTTAAGAGTCTAGGCTTAACTCCCCAACTGTCACATTAAAATTGGAAAAACCTTCCTGAATTTTTATTTTTTTTAATTGTAGATTTGAATTTATGTCTCAAATATAACTGGCACACAACTCCCCCCACCCCACGTAACTAATTTTAGCCTTAAAGGGGTTCTCCAGGAATAAAGACTTTTTATCTAATCCCCTCAGTCTTCCTCCGTAAATCTTCATTTCATAATTACATGCTCCCCTCCACTACAGTCCTCTGTGCTGACTCCTGCATGTCCAGCATGGATGTGCTGCTTGTGACCACATCACTGCTGAACTGGGTCGGACTGGCCCACCAGAGCACCAGAGGATCTGATGGGTCCAAGCTCTGAGACAATGGAACCATAATAAAAATAGGGTGCTTAAGGTCCTATATACACAGAGGGTGGGCCTCAGAATAATTTCCTCTGGTGGGCCCAAGGAACTTCAGTCCAGGGCTGCTGCTGAAACCAGTTACTAGGTGCAGCAGAGCATGTGACCATGCCCATGCAGGGCTGGATGAAAACAGCCTGGAGAACAGAACAAGGACATGCTGAATCCATCGTGGACCAGAGCGGCAGGGAGTAGGTAAACATGAAACTGCTATATACGGAGGAAGGCTGCTGGCATTAGATAAAAAGCCTTTATTTGCTGAGAACCCCTTTAAGATCCAGTAACATTTCCCTCTCTATGTTCAAGTGGCCTTAATATTTTTATATTAACTGCAGTTCAGCTGTATGAAACCTTGCATTTTGAGGGATGAGTTGTAGTTTTTATTGAAACCATATTTGGGGCACATAAAATGTATTGAATAACTTTTATTTTTTGGGGGAGGTGGTTGGGATTAAAAAAAACAACAATGTTTTTTTAAATTTATTTTTGCATTGTTCACTGTGTGGTAATGTTATTCTGTGAATCAGTACAATTACAAAGATGTCAAATTTACATGATTTTATTGTATTATGTTCTATTTGCACAATAAAAACACTTTCCACAAAATAATTTGTTTTTGTGTTGCCGCATTCATAGCGTAGCTATTTTGCTGATGGTGAAACTATGTGAGGGCTTGTTTTTTGCCAGACAATTTGTAGTTTTCATTTGTACTATTTTTTATTGCTTTCTGTTTTTGGTTGGTGAGATGAATAGAAAACAGCAATTGTGGTTTAGCTTTATTTTGTTTTCTTTTACTTTATTTGATGTGAATTATATATAACGTTGGGTGGGTTGATATATATATACAGTATGTGTATGTATATATATATATATACACTCACCTAAATAATTATTAGAAACACCAGTTCTATTTCTCATTAATGCAATTATCTAGTCAACCAATCACATGGCAGTTGCTTCAATGCATTTAGGGGTGTGGTCCTGGTCAAGACAATCTCTTGAACTCCAAACTGAATGTCAGAATGGGAAAGAAAGGTGATTTAAGCAATTTTGAGCGTGGCATGGTTGTTGGTGCCAGACGGGCCGGTCGGAGTATTTCACGATCTGCTCAGTTACTGGGATTTTCACGCACAACCATTTCTAGGGTTTACAAAGAATGGTGTGAAAAGGGAAAAACATTCAGTATGCGGCAGTCCTGTGGGCAAAAATGCCTTGTGGATGCTAGAGGTCAGAGGAGAATGGGCCGACTGATTCAAGCTGATAGAAGAGCAACGTTGACTGAAATAACCACTCATTACAACCGAGGTATGCAGCAAAGCATTTGTGAAGCCACAACACACACAACCTTGAGGTGGATGGGCTACAACAGCAGAAGACCCCACTAGGTACCACTCATCTCCACTACAAATAGGAAAAAGAGGCTACAATTTGCACGAGCTCTCTAAAATTGGACTGTTGAAGACTGGAAAAATGTTGCCTGGTCTGATGAGTCTCGATTTCTGTTGAGACATTCAAATGGTAGAGTCCGAATTTGGCGTAAACAGAATGAGAACATGTATCCATCCTCTGATGGCTACTTCCAGCAGGATAATGCACCATGTCACAAAGCTCGAATCATTTCAAATTGGTTTCTTGAACATGACAATGAGTTCACTGTACTAAAATGGCCCCCACAGTCACCAAATCTCAACCCAATAGAGCATCTTTGGGATGTGGTGGAACGGGAGCTTCGTGCCCTGGATGTGCATCCCTTAAATCTCCACCAACTGCAAGATGCTATCCTATCAATATGGGCCAACATTTCTAAAGAATGCTATCAGCACCTTGTGGAATAAATGCCACGTAGAATTAAGGCAGTTCTGAAGGCAAAAGGGGGTTTAACACCGTATTAGTATGGTGTTCCTAATAATTCTTTAGGTGAGTGTATATATATATATATATATATATATATAGGCCCCTTTATATGGACAATAGGGATATATACTCCCTGTATGGCCATGTATATTTAGGCCCTGTATGGCCAGTGGGGCCATTTGGGTCCCCTATATGTGGGCCCAGTATATGGGTATATACAGTTGCAAAAAAAAGTATGTGAACCCTTTGGAATTATATGTATTTCTGCACAAATTGGTCATAAAATGTGATCTGATCTTCATCTAAGTCACAACAATAGACAATCACAGTCTGCTTAAACTAATAACAAACAAAAAATTAAATGATACCATGTTTTTATTGAACACAGCATGTAAACATTCACAGTGCAGGTGGAAAAAGTATGTGAACCCCTAGACTAATGACATCTCCAAGAGCTGATTGGAGTGAGGTATCAGCCAACTGGAGTCCAATCAATGAGATGAGATTGGAGGTGTTTGTTACAGCTGCCCTGCCCTATAAAAAACACACACCAGTTCTGAGTTTGCTTTTCACAAAAAGCATTGCCTGATGTGAATGATGACTCGCACAAAAGAGCTCTCAGAAGACCTACAATTAAGAATTGTTGACTTGCATAAAGCTGGAAAGGGTTATAAAAGTATCTCCAAAAGCCTTGCTGTTCATCAGTCCACAGTAAGACAAATTGTCTATAAATGGAGAAAGTTCATCACTGCTGCTACTCTCCCTAGGAGTGGACGTCCTGTAAAGATGACTGAAAGAGCACAGCACAGACTGCTCAATGAGGTGAAGAAGAATCCTAGAGTGTCAGCTAAAGACTCACAAAAGTCTCTGGCATATGCTAACATCCCTGTTAGCGAATCTACAATACGTAAAACACTAAACAAGAATGGATTTCATGGGAGGATACCACAGAGGAAGCCACTGCTGTCCAAAAAAAACATTGTTGCACGTTTACAGTTTGCACAAGAGCACCTGGATGTTCCACAGCAGTACTGGCAAAATATTCTGTGGACAGATGAAACCAAAGTTGAGTTGTTTGGAAGAAACACACAACACTATGTGTGGAGAAAAAGAGGCACAGCACACCAACATCAAAACCTCATCCCAACTGTGAAGTATGGTGGTGGGGGCATCATGGTTTGGGGCTGCTTTGCTGCGTCAGTGCCTGGACGGATTGCTATCATCAAACGAAAAATGAATTCCCATGTTTATCAAGACATTTTGCAGGAGAACTTAAGGCCATCTGTCCACCAGTTGAAGCTCAACAGAAGATGAATGTTGCAACAGGACAACAACCCAAAGCATAGAAGTAAATAAACAACAGAATGGCTTAAACAGAAGAAAATACGCCTTCTGGAGTGGCCCAGTCAGAGTCCTGACCTCAACCCGATTGAGATGCTGTGGAATGACCTCAAGAAAGCGATTCACACCAGACATCCCATGAATATTGCTGAACTGAAACTGTTCTGTAAAGAGGAATGGTCAAGAATTACTCCTGACCGTTGTGCAAGTCTGATCTGCAACTACAGGAAACATTTGGTTGAAGTTATTGCTGCCAAAGGAGGCTCACCCAGTTATTAAATCCAAGGGATCACATATTTTTTCCACCTGCACTGTCAATATTCACATGGTGTGTTCAATAAAAACATGGTACCATTTAATTATTTGTGTGTTATTAGTTTAAGCAGACTGTGATTGTCTATTGTTGTGACTTAGATGAAGATCAGATCACATTTTATGACCAATTTGTGTAAAAATCCATAATATTCCAAAGTGTTCACATACTTTTTCTTGCAACTGTATGTGGGCTTATATTTGCCCATTTATGCCCCAGTGTTATCTTATGTGTGTATATATGTATATATGCATATGCCCCAAGTATCTCTCTCTCTCTATATATATATATATAAAAAAGAAAAAACAATGGCAGAACCATCCTTGATACAAGCTAGTGGGTGCAACTGGCCCAATGCGGATCAAAGCCAATCCAGAAATACAAAAATAGAAAAAATGGGCAGCACTCCAGAAAGTAAAAAAGTACAAAAGTCTTTATTTACCCCAGTGGGGCATGCGCGACGTTTCGGCTCTAGACAGGAGACAAAATGACAACAATATATAGCAACATACTCATTCATTACAATTAGCAAAACATGTGCAATTGATTAATAATTGAAAAAAACAAGTGCAATTAATATATAATAATTAATAACAAATTTCACAAAATATGAAATACAGATATATAACAATATAATCCAAATGAAATATAACCCACATTGTATATATTTCCCTAGTGATGTATACATAATTACATATAATAAAAGAAAAACTTCCATACAATATTGATTACAATAATTATCATGATCAGTGCCATATGTGAATGATAATCAAAAAGGTATTGCGAGAGGAGGGTGAAGGAGGAGTAAGAGGGTGAATGGCTGCCATCCAAGATACCGCATGTCGTTCGGCATGTCTGGGGCGTCTCTGCGCATGTCAGGATGACGTACATAAAGCGCTTCCGGTTGTAGCCACATACATCATTGCGCGGCTGCGCATTGTAACTCCAATACCGTGTCCACCATATTTGATAACGGAACCAGACATCCACCGCGGACGCCACATACCAATGCCACTGCCGTCTGTTGCGCACAGGATCAAGGTGGCGCCAGCACCAATTCATGCCGACATACCATAGATTGCAGTGCGGGGTCGCGTGATGACTACCACCATAGGACATAGGTGCAGTCTCCACACGTGACCCGCGGTCAGTAGCGCACCCACATGTTAATGCAGGGTCGCACTGCACCCCCGGTCAAAAACCCGCACATCACCACCATTCAAGAGGGTTCTCCTCAATACCACCTCCCATGTGGGCAACAAACTATGGCCATATATAAAATAAACAAAAAATAATAAAACAAAGACAAACACAGACATCCTCTACATAATGTGGATCTTGACCGCACGCCATTCTCCTCGTACTTCCTCTCACCATGCTCCATTGCAAACCATCTGTGATAAAATAGAATAGAAAAAACATAAAAAATTTGGCAATCCATAAGGAACTACTGTTTTGTCCCATACAATTGATCACCAAATATACGCAGGTACAATATAACGTTTCCATGTGTTGGTCAAGGGCAAGCCGCTAACCTATATTGCCCCAATATTATAGTCCACATTCAGACCATGCGGTTTAAGGGAATTAAGTACATGAATCCACTTAAGATCCTGTGCGCAACAGACGGCAGTGGCATTGTTATGCGACGTCCGCGGTGGATGTCTGGTTCCCTTATCAAATATGGTGGACACGGCATTGGAGTTACAATGCGCAGCCGCGCAATGATGTATGTGGCTACAACCGGAAGCGCTTTATGTACGTCATCCTGACATGCGCAGAGACGCCCCAGACAGGCCGAACGACATGCGGTATCTTGGATGGCAGCCATTCACCCTCTTACTCCTCCTTCACCCTCCTCTCGCAATACCTCATAGTAAGCACTTGGCACTTTTTGATTATCATTCACATATGGCACTGATCACGATAATTATTGTAATCAATATTGTATGGAAGTTTTTCTTTTATTATATGTAATTATGTATACATCACTAGGGAAATATATACAATGTGGGTTATATTTCATTTGGATTATATTGTTATATATCTGTATTTCATATTTTGTGAGATTTGTTATTAATTATTATATATTAATTGCACTTGTTTTTTTCAATTATTAATCAATTGCACATGTTTTGCTAATTGTAATGAATGAGTATGTTGCTATATATTGTTGGCATTTTGTCTCTGTACACCGCTTGAGAAAGGCTCCTGTCTAGAGCCGAAACGTCGCGCATGTCCCACTGGGGTAAATAAAGACTTTTGTACTTTTTTACTTTCTGGAGTGCTGCCCATTTTTTCTATTTTTATATATATATATATATATATATTTATACTTATGTTCCCTCCCAGTCACGGGTGCCCCCCCTCTGGTACGTGCCTGCAGAAGGGCGATGCCGCCAAGATAGCTGGACAATTATGTCCAGGTGTGGCTACTTCAAAAGACTGGGGATCAATAATGATTCCCTGCCTTTTGATAACATCTCCAGAGATTTGTACACGTATCTCTGGAGATGCGCGGGCTGGTGTGGAGATGTCATATCGCCGTGCCAGCCCACGTGTCCTTGCCTGCAGGTGTGCGTGCGCACGCCTGCAGCGTGGGAAGACAGGAGCGAGCGCAGCCGGGTTTAAATACCCAGGCCGTGCGGCGCTCAAGGAGAATACTCCTACCACCCCCAATAGAAGGAGGAAGACTGGCTCATCCCCAGGAGAGCGCAGGCAGCGCTGCACTAACACTACACCCCGCAGATGAAGGAGAGCGCAGCCGGCGCTCAGAGGAATGACCCCCGACCCTGCAAGCATCCCCCAGATGAGGAGAGCGCGTACGGCGCTCAGAAGAGCTGAGTCCCAACCTACCTCCAGAAGCAGAAGAGCTGAGGAGGCAGGCTGCGCTGTGTTAGAGTCAGGAGAACAGGAAGAGTCCAGGCTGCGCTGAGACAGCCCCTGGAATGGCTAAGTATCGCTTTCCCTGCCTTCTCCTTAACCCCTGCTGCCCTGTACCCCTGCCAGTGTTGTATCTTGGTTTTGTGCTGCCCTAGGCGAGACTAAACTCGGGCACCCCCTAATATAAATTTGACCCACCCCTTCCTGTCAAGGCCAAACCCTTTCCTCTCTAAACCCCACCCTTTCCTGTGTGCATCCACAGATCCCCCCTAAACAGTGCTCATCCACAGATCCCCCCTAAACAGTGCCATCCACAGATCCCCCTCCCCTAAACAGTGCCATATACAGATCCCCCTCCCCGACGCTCACAGGAGTACATTTATAAACTGTAATCAGTAACTTTAACTTTAATCATTGCTGATCTCTTTACTTGGATACCTTACTCTGTCTTAGGTCCGGTAACAGCAGGCAGTGCGGGCGGCGCTCACTCACTGACATCACGCGCCTGCGCCGCCTAGTGGGAGGAGCAGGCGCGTGACGTCAGTGAGTGAGCGCCGCCCGCACTGCCTGCTGTTACCGGAGCTAAGACAGAGTAAGGTATCCAAGTAAAGAGATCAGCAATGATTAAAGTTAAAGTTACTGATTGCAGTTTATAAATGTACTCCTGTGAGCGGCACGACCCTGTATATTCTAACCCCCAGGCAAGCGTCCCCGTCACCATGGGAACGCCTGGGGGTTAGAATATACCATCGGATCTTCTGAGTATACCGGCGAATAAGACGGATGGGACAAGGGGCAAACAAGGCATTTTGCCACCCCATTGGTAGGTGTCGCCCTAGGCAAATGCCTTCTTTGCCTCGTGATAGATACGCCACTGACCCCTGCTGCAGTAACCCCTTCAAGGCTACTGCATTAAACCCTGCATTGCCCTGTACCCCTGCTCCATATTAACCCCTGCATTACTCCTGCAGCCCCAGCCTTCCCGATTAACCCCTGCCCTGACTGAACTGCCCTTGCCTTGGACCCCTACAGCAGTGTGTTAACCTCTTCACTATTACTCAATACCTGCTGTACCCCCGTACCAGCCCTGACCCTGTGTTAACACACCAATCTTGAGTTAACCCTTTCTGTATTACACTAACCTGTAACCCACGGCTACATCCCTGTCTATATCCCTGGCCTCCAAGTATTAACCATTGCAGTGCCATCATTTGTGTTTTACCCCTTGTACCCCGTAGGGACAATGAGTAGCCAGGCGGGTGGGTTGCTGGTATTGTGAGTGTAATGTATAGACAGTGTGTGGGGTGGAATTGGGAATTGAATTGTGTAGTGTAGTTAGGTTTGTATTGTGTTTATTATAGTAATATTACTGTACTGGGTGTGTACATCTATATGTATATATATTTATAACCATTGATATATAAATATACATAGATATAGCGTAATAGACTGTATTTGTATTGTGTACTGTGTATAGTGTTTTTAGTAACTGCCGTAGTAGAGTAGTAGTAAGTCGCACGTAGTTCAGTGTAGTGTATAGGCAACAGAGGAAGCTAGTTAGCAGAGCAAGTAGCTTAACTAAGAGAGAGTAATTCATTTATTGTATAAATAGGCAGAGTCATCACTAGACGATTCATGCCTATTTATGTATATTAATTATTGAGATTACCCTAAATTTCAATAATTAATATTTCCCTTAACAAACATATTAAGTTTATAGTACATTACTGATGCAGCATATATAGGGTTGCCACCTATCTTGTCCCATTCACCTGATTGGGAGGAGCAGTAGGGATGGACGAACATCGGCCGGGACGGTTCGCGAACGCGTGTTCGCGATCAAATGACCCCCTTCTCTGCTCATAAGAGGTAAATCAGTAAGATGTAAATTCACCTACAAATCTGTGGGTATGTATGCTCACTAGCGTGTATAGCCTAGACACACCTCCTATGGGCGACTACATCTCACCAGGGTCAAGAGGTTTATCGCATATGATGCACTGAGTATATAACCGGATACACGACCACACAACGATAATATGCAGTGTTACCAATGGGAATTAAACAAAAGCAAAAAGAGTATATACCGTATCTATTTTTGTCCCTAAGAAGGGGGTCATCCTTATACTATTTTTGCTTTTGAAAGTTACCTGGTCTAGGGAGCTCCAGCAAGTCCAGTGTACCTTAGTTCTCAGGAAAGACAGATTGGGCACGGATTATTGTGTGCATGGATGCCTGACCTTTGGTGTGTGTGTGAAGGTACCCCTGCAATAAATGTCTGCGTGCTGACACAGTAGCTGTCAGTGACAAGTGGGTGATGCATGCGTGCATAAATCTGGGCAGCCAAGTATATCATATTAGGGGTCCCACACTATCCTGTACCCTCACTTTTTAACCTATTTACTGGGCAGATAGCCTTTTATATATTCGTGATACCAATAAAGTTTTTTGTTTATTGTTTGCAATGCTATCTACCTTTAAGTTAACCCCTCATATTTGCAGCCTCCAAATACTTACTAGAAGTGCACAAATAGTCCCACAACATGGACAGTGACATACCAGAGGGGAATCATTGGGAAAAATTCCCACAAAAAAATGTATTTTAATCAGGGCCAATTTTTATGTATCTTAAAGGGAAACTCTCAAAAATGTGCCCTGCTGGAGCCTAGAAAAATGTTATTTTAGGCCACGGGAGTACAGGCCCCAAAAATTAGGTATTTACCTGACAGAAAAAAACTTGTGATAATGTGGCTGGAGGTACATTAGGCGGTCACTGGATAAAAATTTTACTGTAGGCCAGTACAGGCCCCAAAAATTAGGCATTCACCAGACAGAAAAGAGCTTGCGATGATGTGGCTGGAGGTACATTAGGCGGTCACTGGATAAAAATTTTACTGTAGGCCAGTACAGGCCCCAAAAATTAGGCATTCACCAGACAGAAAAGAGCTTGCGATGATGTGGCTGGAGGTACATTAGGCGGTCACTGGATAAAAATTTTACTGTAGGCCACTGGAGTACAGGCCCCAAAAAGTAGGCATTCACTCGACAGAAAAGAACTTGTGATTATGTGGCTGGAGGTACATTAGGCAGTCACTGTCTAAAAATTTTACTGTAGGCCAGTACAGGCCCCAAAAATTTGGCATTCACCTGACAGAAAAGAACTTGCGGTTATGTGGCTGGAGGTACATTAGGCGGTCACTGGCTAAAAAATTTACTGTAGGCCAGTACAGGCCCCAAAAATTAGGCATTCACCTGACAGAAAAGAACTTGTGGTTATGTGGCTGGAGGTACATTAGGTGGTCACTGGATAAAAATTTTACTGTAGGCCAGTGGAGTAGAGACCCCAAAAATTATGCATTCATCTGACAGAAAAGGCCTTTTATGCCACTGTATATACATAAGACAAGGACCATTCTTTGTTCTGTGTGGGGGAGGATATGTGTGGGCTGGCATGAGGAAATATAATTACACGTGGTCATCACAGGTGTTGAATTCCTCAGAGCAGTGGCGTAACTACCAGGGAAGCAGGGGAAGCAGCTGCTTCGGGGCCCGGGCTGACAAGGGGCCCGGAGCAGTAGTAAACAGTCAGACTGGCCACACCCCCCTCTACACTCACTTTACTGCTTCTTTAGAATGTCCTCGGAGCAGAGCAGGGAGCTAAGCCCCGCCCATCAGCACGAACCATTAATAGAGGAGCCTGGCTGCTTAATAGTGCAGCCAGGGCTCAGTGCAGTGTGCTACAGGGAGATCCTGTCTCCCCTCCCTCTCCTAACTATTAGTACAGCCCAGCTTCTGCTACAGAGACTGCTCTGTAGTCGGCAGTAACAGGAGGAAGAGGGGAGACAGGAAGTGCTGCAGAAAGAAGAGCCTGTGCCTGTCACTATCAGGAGCCCATACATTCCAGGCTTATCCCTGCCAACCCTAGCTGTCCTGCATCTCATGTAGCCCCCCCCCCCCAGCTGCATTCATCTGCTGTCCTTTCAGAAGCCCCCCCCCCCAGTCCTGGGCCCCCTACTTATCTGATGCCCTACCCTCTTGGCCCCCTATCCATCTGATGCCACACTCCTCTGTGCGCCCATGTGCAGCTTGGGGACACCAGTATGAGGCCAGAATGAGGACTGGAAGATCACGGAGCGGCGGGGAGCAGGCGAGTATGATTTTTTCAACAACTGTACAATGCACCGCTAGTTCACATCACATTTTTGTCCCACATTTAAGGCTGGGTTCACATCACGTTTTTCCCATCTGTTTAATATATACAAAAAAACGTATTCGTATGCCTCATACTGATGCCATGACAGTGACATCCGTTCACCATAGAGTTTCATTGCAAAAAAAAAAAAAAGTATCCATTTTTTTTACCGGATTGTGCAGGATACAAGAACGTGGAGTACCGCATTTTTGTATCGTGCACGTCAGTCCAGTAAAAACACATGTATGTTAAAGAATCAAATGCCACTGTATGACGTCTGCCTGCCCGTCTAAAAATTTGCTGTGGGGCCCAGTCATTTCTAGCTACTCCACTGGTTACCAGGGGCTCAGACCATGGGGACAGACTACAGTCGGTGTCAGCCCTGCAGCAATACATAGAATGGGCGCCTATCCTACAGCAGGGGTCATACTGTGCTGTATGTCAGTGTAGTGTGATGTCATCTTCACCTCTCCGGGTATATTACCCAGGAAAGCACAATTCTGCAAAAAGGACATGTTCTATCTTTTGGTGGAACGGAAGTGCGGAATGGAACCCCACAGAAGCACTGCGTAGTGCTTATGTAGTGTTCCGTTCCGTGATTCCGTTTCGCACCCTTCCGCATCTCCGGATTTGCGGACCCATTGAAGTGAATGGGTCCACATCCGTGATGCGGATTGCACACGGAAGGGTGCCCATTTATTGCTGATCCGCATATGGGAATGGCTGGCCTTTTTCACACGAACGATACGGGTTGGCTCCAGATGCGTTCAGGGTGCATTCAGTGAAACTCGCACCTTTTTTCAAGCAAGTTCAGTCAGTTTTGTCTATGATTGCGTTCAGTTTTTTCTGCGCAGGTGCAATGCGTTTTGATGCGTTTTTCATGCACGTGATAAAAAACTAAAAGTTTACAAAGAACATCTCCTAGCAACCTGGTGGTGAGCGTGGTGACGTCGGCGCAGGTCCTGCATTTCTATCTTCATTCAGCAGAACCTGCTCCGACGTCACCACTCTCACCACGTTGTGAGCGCGGTGACGTCACCAAAGGTACTTTTCCTGCCAGGTCCTGAAAGAAGACGAGCCGGGCTGCGCGATCAAGTGGATGAGGTGAATAATTAAATATTTTATTATTTTTTAACCCCTCAAGCCACATGTTACTTAGCATTCTGTATTAAGAATGCTATTATTTTCCCTTATAACCATGTTATAAGGGAAAATAATAAAGTTCGGGTCCCTATCATCTCCTAGCAACCATCCGTGAAAATCGCATTGCATCCGCAATGCTTGCGGATGCAATGCGATTTTCAAGCAGCCCCATTCACTTCTGTGGGGCCTGCGCTACGTGAAAAACGCAGAATATAGAGCTTGCTGCGATTTTTACGCAACGCACAACTGATGCGTGAAAATCACTGATCATGTACACAGCCCCATTGAAGTGAATGTGTCCGGATTTAGTGCGGGTGCAATACGTTCACATCACGCATTGCACCCGTGCGGAAAAGTCGCCCGTGTCAAAGGGGCCTAAGACTTTGACACGGCCCCCACAACAGTATGATAGAATGACACTAGATGACAGATAGAGTGTGTGTGTATGTATATAATATATATATAATAGGAAAAGTATGGCGTGGCAGCCTGGTCTGGTCTAGATCGTGCCAAAGGAGCGGGGTTTACACGGGGGGGGCCTATACAAAAATTTGCTGTGGGGCCCAGTCACCTCTAGTTACGCCCCTGCCTCAGAGATCTATGCCTCATTCATTTTTAGAAATGTGAGGTAGTCGACATTGTCGTGAGCTAGGCGAGTGCGCTTATCGGTCATGATCCCCCCTGCTGCGCTGAATGTCCTTTCGGACAGGACACTCGACGAGTGGCGAGCCAAGAGTTCCATGGCAAATTGTGCCAGCTGTGGCCACAGGTCAAGCCTGCAGACCCAATAGTCCAGGGGTTCCTTGCTTCTCAGAGCGTCCACATCGGTTGTTAACCCAATGTAGTCGGACACCTGTTGGTCTAGGCGTTCCCTGAGGCTTGATCCGGAGGGTGGATGTCGATGGGTTGGCTGCAAGAATGATCTCATATCTTAACTGACCAACACATCTTCAAACCGCCCTCTTCTTGCAGGCGCGGTAGGATTGGTACAAGCACCTGTTTCACTGTGGGTGGAAATTCCTCTGCCAGCGCCCACAACAGCAGAATGCAGCATCTATCGCAGCAAGGCCTGGAAATGCTGCATTCTGCCAGCCCTCTGTGATGCTGGTAACATGTCCGCCATTTTGTGTTTGTACCGGGGGTCAAAGTACGTTGCCACCCTGTACTGGTCCTTGACTTTTATGCTTTTTATACGGGGGTCTCTCTTCAAACACTGGAGCATGAAGGCCCCCATTTGCACTAAATTGGAAGCAGTGGAGCGCCCTGGCTCCTGCTCATCGCCCAGGAGAATGTCGTCCTCGGTCTCCTTCCCCCAGCCATGGACAACACCAGGGATCTCCAAAAAGTTTAAAGTCCCCCTCAAAGCCTGCTCTTCTTGCTCCTCCTCCTCCCATCCCCAGTCATTATTCTCCTCTGAGTCCTCTTCAGACTCCTGCTGACTTGTCTCAGATGGAGTAGCCCCCCTGGGAATTCAGCATTGCAACTTCCTCATCTTCCAGCTGCTGCTCCTCGGCAGCTTGATCAATGACACGATGCAATGGATGCTCCAGAAAGAAGGCGTAAGGTACGATGTCACTGATGGCACCCTGGTTGCGACTGACCAGTTTGATGATCTCATCAAATGGCCACAGAAGTCTGCATGCATCGCGCATGAGCAGCCACTGGCGCAGTGAAATAAAAAACAAGCTGCCCAGAACCTGTCCTGCTGCAGAGTTCCACAGGTAGTCTTTAACGGAACGTTGCTGCTGGAGCAGCCTATCAAGCATATACAAGGTGGAGTTCAAGTGCGTCGAGCTGTCACAAATCAGACGTCTGACGGGCAGGTGTTGTCGCCGCTGAACGTCAGCAAAGCGAGCCATGGCCGTGTAAGATCTTCTAAAACGGACAGAGATTTTCCTGGCCTGCCGCAAGACGTCCTGGACTCCAGGGTATTTGGCAACAAATCGCTGAACGACTAAGTTCAGGACATGTGCCATGCATGGCACGCGTGTCATTTTGCCCTGTTTCAGTGCGCTCAGCAGATTGGCACCATTGTCGCACACCACTTTAATGTCAAATTGAGCGGAGTTAGCCACTGATCGACCTGTGACCGTAGAGCTGAACGGCTGCAGCACAGCATGTCAAAGTCTCACCTGGCACGTCGAATAGGTTCTGGGGAGCTTGGGGGGCGCAGCGGAAGAGGCGGCAGAAGTGTAAAGGAGGAGTCAGCCAAGGAGGAGACGGAGGATGGAGTAGGAGGAGGAGGAGAAGAGGCAGACCTGCATGCAATCCGTGGCGGTAACACCAAATCCACATGGGAGCCACTGGTTACATGCTTGATTGCAGTCAGAAGGATCACCCAGTGGGCAGTAAAAGTTATGTACCTTCCCTGCCCGTGTTTGCTAGACCACGTGTCTTTGGTCAGATGTATCTTGGGACCGACACTGTGTGCCACTAGGCACTGAACGTGTCCATATAGCTCTGGGATGCCCTTCTGGGACAAATATTTCCTTCCGGGGACTTTCCATTGCTGTGTGCCAATGGCCACACATTTTTTAAAGGCCTCCGAGTCCACTAGTTTATATGGCAGTAGTTGGCGGTCTAGCAGTTCCAACAAGCCAGCGTTCAGCCGTTGGGCAAGAGGGTTATCCGGCATCATGAACTATTTACACTCAAACATTTGGGCCACGGAAGCCTGCCTTCTGACAGATGAACATGACAACGGCACGGTGGAAGGTGGAGTGGAGGACAAATGGGAGGATAAGGAAAAGAGGCAGGACATGGAGCGCCGGGAGTGTGGCTTTGTGGGTTCTGACGGCGTTGCTCCCACTGAGGTCGGTGATGGGAGGCCAGGTGCCTTTTTAAGGCGGTCGTCCCTAGGTGAGTGTTGGGCTTATCGCGACTTATACATTGACAGCACAGGCTGCAGATGGCAACACTATTGACACGTTAAAAAAAGCCCACACTGCGGAGCCATCGGCGTCCTGGAAGGGCCAGAAGTGACTGTGCATAGTGGACGGCTTACTCCAGATACATTTGCAGTCTGCTTTTGCCTCTTATGCCCTGCAAGCTCTGCCTGCTTCTCCCCCTTCTTCTCCCTCTCTGCTTTTCCGTCTCTACTTCAGAACTTCCCCTTCTCTTCCTCTCTTGTGGGCACCTACGTGACGTCTATTGACACGTCATCATCGTCTCCTTCACCACCACTGACATTTGAGATCTAGTAGTAGGCAGTAACAGTGGGGATCTCACTACTTGGGCTGATCTGGGTACTGTTGTCAGACCGCTGGGTGGCGGCCATTGCTACCTCCTCTTCCTCATCCGATGTCAAAAATGGCTGCGCATCAGTAAGATCAGGGAATGGATGTGAAAATAATTCCTCTGACTCGAGTGGAGGGGATTTGGTGGTGGTGGTGTCTTTGGTGGTGCACACAGCAGAAAGTGAGGAGGGTGCAGATACAGAGGATGAGGAGAGTGCAGAAGCGGAAAGCTGAATGAGCCACTCAACCAACTCTTGTGCGTCCTTTGAAGTAATCGCACGCGCCTTCTCCAACTTCCCACTTAGGCTCCGGCCTAGTGCACCTGCCCGACCCCTACCACTCCTGCGGAACAGCCTGCCTCTTCCTCTGCCTGTCCTTTTCAAAATGACCCTGTGCCTAAGTCCCTAGAGAAGAGCAGTATTTGTGGAAGCAGGTATATTGTAGGCCTTAATCAATATTTGGTGGAAACAGGTATATCAAACCCCTAATCAGTATTTTGTGGAAGCAGGTATATCGCAGGCCTCAATCAATATTTGGGGGAAGCAGGTATAACAATACCCTTAATCAGTATTTTGTGGAAGCAGGTATATCGCAGTCCTCAATCATTATTTGGGGAAAGCAGGTATATCAAACCCCTTAATCATTATTTTGTAGAAACAGATATCTCGCAGGCCTCAATCAATATTTGGTGGAAGCAGGTATATCAATCCCCTTAATCAGTATTTTGTGGAAGCAGGTACCTGTATATCGCAGGCCTCAATCAATATTTGGTGGAAGCAGGTATAACAATACCCTTAATCAGTATTTTGTGGAAGCAGATATCTCGCAGGCCTCAATCAATATTTGGTTGAAACAGGTTTACCAAAGCCCTTAATCAGTATTTTTTGGAAGCAGGTATATCACAGGCTTTAATCAATATTTGGTGGAAGCACTTATATCAAACACCTTAATCAGTATTTTGTGGAAGCAGGTATATCACACCCCTAAATTATTTTTTTTGCCACAACAGTTATATCACACCCCCCTGTTCATTTGGGGAAACAGGTATATTGCAGCCGTCAATCAGTATTTTGTGGAAGCAGGTATATCACACCCCTCAATCAGTTTTTGGGGGGAAACAGGTATATCACACCCGTTGCAAATAGTTGTTCCAATAGCGCTTGTCCCTCTGTATAGCTGCGGTATTGCAGCAGAACCGAACACAACTGCTGCATAATACAAATGCACTATAATATACTTTCTATGTTAGAAAGTATATTATAAGTATATCACACCCCTCAGTATATCACAACTATCGATAGCACACCTATACCAGTCCTTAAAAGGACTTTTGTGGCCCTATTAGCTAGCGTTTGGTGTCCCTAACAACCTATCCCTGCTCCACAAAGCAACCTCTCCCTATACTGGCAAAACACAGAATGTAAAATTGCTGCCAAATCGGGTTCTGTGTTAGGGTGGGGGTGTGTCCATGTGCTGAAACGTCTCAATTGACTGCCCTGCCCTACCTGGTGGATGTGCCATGGGTCAAAGTTTGGCGCAATACAAAAGATTATGTTTGCATGTTCAGCGAATCACGATTGCGCAAAGTTTGCCGCAAAATGGCCGCCGGGCGAACCGCAAGGCCATCTCTAATGAACATTTATAATGACACTGTGCCGCTTGTACGAGAAAGATAATTCATAGGTAATTTTGATGTGGAAGCAGCACTTATACGAGCTCCACTACTCCTTCAAACAGCTGATTGGCTGGGGTGTCGGGAGTTGTAACCCCAGCATTCTGCTATCGATTACCTACATTGAGGATAGGTCATCAATATCTTTGCACTGTACAACCTATTTAAGGAATGTGTTTTATGGCCAAATTAGAATAACATGAAGCAAAAGAGATAAATCGGAAGGATGACTACAGCTATAGTGTTCCAGACTCTGACAGCATAGTCACAGTCACTAGGGACAATAAAAGGGCTAAACAGGTGAGCACGGCTGAGGGCAAGGTAGAGATCCAATTTGGAGCATTTTGGTTCGTAAAGTCTTGGATCCCCTGAATGATATTGTGCTAATGTTAATGTTTTATTCAGGCTCGGACTGGCTCACAGGGGTACAGGTGAATACCCCGGTGGGCCCCTTAGCAAGGTGGGCCCCTAATCTCCCACCCCATGCACAAGTGGCACATAACACAGTAGACTTCCTTCTCTACATGCATATATTCAATAGTGTTGATCGAGCACCGCGGTGCTCGGGGGCTCAAGCCGAACACATCGGGATGGAATAATATAGTATAATGGAAGTCAATGGGAGAACCTGTTCTGAAGAGGAGATGGTGCCTGGTTCATAGGAAAATTTCAGAAATTGATGGAAACACCACCGAAATGGTTCTGGAACAGCATGGAAGGATGTCTGGATGCATCTTGTACTCTCAGGTCGCTGCTGGGAACGATGTTCTCCGAGTAGTACGCCACTTTTACAGACTGACAATAAAACGCAAGTATATTTACTTGTATATAAAGTGCTGCCCAAAATTACTAGGAAGAGGCATTCCGATACAACCTGTATTTCACTTAATGGAGGGCCTCATTTACATTGTGGTACAATAGTTCAGCTAGTGGAACTCCTAAACTCATAAAGCGAAAGGGCTGCCAAAAATTACAAGGAACCGGCACTCCAAAACACCCTTTGTTACACATATAGGAGGTCATCATACACACCCTTGAAAAATTATGATTGATGGCCTGCTGGTGACCCTCAAAAACATTTGGAGCAAGGGCCTGCTGATCTGACCATCTAAAACATTAGGGGCGAGGGCCTGCTGCCACATTGGTGACTCTAGATAACCTCTGGGCGATTGCACGTCCCCGTGACGGCGACAATCCATTTAGATGTCTGCCCTATCAACTTTTGATGTTCTTTTCTGCGCCTACCATGGTGATCACGGGTAACGGGGAATCAGGGTTCGATGCAGTAGAGCGAGCATGAGATACGGCTACCACATCCAAGGGAGGTCAATGGCTGAAATCTGATTGGCTGTTGTTACATTGCCCCTTTTTATTCCTAATTGTGAACCACCCAGAGAGGGTGGGTAAAGTTATTACCCACTCCTGACTCGGGTAGGTAGTGACGATAAATAACAATACAGCACTCTTAAGGGGCCCTGTTATTGGAATGAGTACACTTTCCGTTAACGAGGATCTATTGGAGGGCAAGTCTGGTGCCATCAGTCAACTTGCTCCCAGCCTCCACAACATTTACCCAGTGTGCCATAATGGTGAGGATTATGTTAACCAGACTCTTGGCTACTGAGACTGGACTTGTAGGTGAGGGCCTGCTGCCACTTTGTTGACTCTAGATAACTTCTAGGCCATCGCGCATCCCCGTGATGGCGACGATCCATTTGGATGTCTGCCCTTATCAACTTTGGAGCAATTTTTCAACAAGGACCTTTTGGTATAGCACCGTTTTGCTTGTCTTTTCCACCACAGGAATGAGAGATGAGAAGTAATCCGTGTTTTCTAAAATGCATATAATGCATGGGTCATGGGAAAGGCAGCCTAACATGAAGTCAGCCATGTGTGCCAGAGTACCAACAGGCAAGACTTCGCTGTTGTCATCAGAAGGTGAGCTGACCCTGTAAAAGATTGTAGGTGAGGGCCTGCAGGTGAGCTGACCCTGTAAAACAATATATGCGAGGGTCTGCTGGTGAGATGACCCTGTAAAACATTATATGTGAGGGCCTGCAGTTGAGCTGACCCTGTAAAACATTATATGTGAGGGCCTGCAGGTGAGCTGACCCTGTAAAAGATTGTAGGTGAGGGCCTGCAGTTGAGCTGACCCAGTATAACATTATATGTGAGGGCCTGCAGTTGAGCTGACCCTGTAAAACATTATATGCGAGGGCCTGCAGGTGAGCTGACCCTGTAAAACATTATATGCGAGGGCCTGCAGTTGAACTGACCCTGTAAAACATTATATGCGAGGGCCTGCAGTTCAGCGGACCCTGTAAAAATTATATGTTAGGGCATATATGCGAGGGACATTATATGCGACGAATAAGCATGTTCATATGATGGAAGAGGAGGAGGAGGATGAGAAAAGGAAGATTTAACCATATACCCTTTTTTGTAGTGGAAGGGGTGCATGGAAATAGAGTGTATTGAGTACATTAAACAACACATTAGTCAACCTGAGTCAACCTGTCAGCATTTTCAGTTGACAGGCGGATGAGCTTATCTGTTATAATGCCACCAGCAGCACTAAATACCCGCTCAGACAAAATGCTGGCGGCAGGGCAGGCCAGCACCTCCAAGGCGTAGAGCGCCAGTTCGTGCCACGTGTCTAGCTTGGACACCCAGTAGTTGTAAGGCACTGAGGGATCACTGAGGACGCTGACACGGTCTGCTACATACTCCTTCACCATCTTCCAAAACTGTTCCCTCCTTGTGACACTAGGCTACGCATCAGGGTGAGGTTGCTGGCGGGGTGTCATAAAACTGTCCCAGGCCTTGGAGAGTGTTTCCCTGCCTCTGTTGGAACTGCTGTGTGTTCCCCTTGTCTCCCCTTCTCGGTTGCCCAAGGAAGTACAGACTCTGCCGCCAGCGTTGTCGGATGGAAATTTTTTGAGCACCGTTTTGCTCGTCCTCCCCACCTGAGGAATGAGAGATGAGAAGTTCTCTTTGTAGCGGGGGTCAAGATGGGTGAACACCCAGTAATCTGTGTTGTCTAAA